>NC_138198.1:44943064-45543064 GCF_964194105.1 Spermophilus citellus | reverse complement strand
TGCTCCCTCAGGCCCTTCTCCCTTGGGCTCTGCTCTCCTGGGCCTGCTTCTCCTGGACCTGCTCTGCTGGGCCCTGCTTCTGCTGAGCCCTGCTCTTCTGAGCCCTGCTTGCCCTGGTCCCTTCTCTCCCTGGGCCCTGCTCCCCCAGGCCCTTAACCCCTTACTCTGCTTCTCCAGGGCCCTGCTCCCCCTGGCCCTGCTCCCCCTGGCCCTGCTCCCCCTTTACCTGCTTCTCCTGGGCCTGCTTCCCCAGGCCCTGCTCCCCTTGGTACTGCTCTCCCTGGGCCCTTCTCCTCTGACCCTGCTCCCCCTGGCCCTTGTATCCCTGGCTCTACTCCCTCTGGTTCTGCTCCCCTGGACCCTGCTCCTCTGCAACCTGCTCGCCCTGTCCCTGCTACCCTGGGCCCTTCTCCCCCTGAGTATTTCTTCCCCTGGCCCTGCACCCCTGTGCCCAGCAATTCCTGTGTCCTGCTTCCCCTGGCCCTGCTCCCCATGGGCCCTGCTCTTCCTGGCCCTAATCCCCTGGCCCTGCTCGCCCTCGCCCTGCTCTCCTGGGCCCTGCTTCCCCTGTCCCTGCTCCCCTGGGCCATGCTCCTTCTGGGCCCTGCTTCCCTGTGCCCTACTCCCCATGGACCCTTCTTCCCTTGGGCCCTGCTCCCCTGGTCTTGCTCCTCATGGGCCCTGCTCACCGGGCCCTGTTCCCCCTGGCCCTGGTCCCTGGGCCTTAATCCCCTGTGCCGTCCTCCCCACCGCCCCCCCCAGCACTACTCCTCTGGGCCATGTTCCCTCTTATCCTGCTCCCCCCTCGGCCCTGCTCCTCTGGGCCCTGCTCCCGTCTGTGCTTCACTCCCTCTCGGTGCTGCTCCCCCTTGATCCTGTTCCCCCTGGCTCTGCTCCCCTGGGCCATGATTCCTCTGGTCTTTCTTTCCTGGGCCCTGCTCCCCCTGGCCCTGCTCCCTGTGGGCCCTGCTCTTCCTGGCCCTAATCCTCTGGCCATTCTCCCCTGGGCCTTGCTCCCCTGGGTGCTTGTCTACTGATCCCTGCTTCCCCTGGGCCTGCTCTGCTGGGCCCTACTCCCCATCGGTTCTGCTCTTCTGCGCCCTGATCCCCCTAGGCCCTTATCCCCCTGGGCCCTGTTCCCGCTGGTCTTGCTCCCCATGGGCCCTGCTCCCGTGGGCCCTTCTCCCCATGTTCCCTGTTTCTCCTTTCCCTGATACCCCTGTCCCTGAATCTATGGGCCTGCTCCTTGGGACCTGCTCCCACTGGTACTGCTCTCACTGGGTCCTTGTCCCCTGGTCTGCTCCCCCTGGCCCTTTCCTCCATAACTCTGCTCCCCCTGGCTCTAATTCCCTGGACACTGCTCCTCTGTGACCTGCTTTCCCTGGCCCTACTCCCTGTGGGCCCTGCTACCCCTAGCCCAACTATCCTGGGCCCTGCTCCCCCCTGGATTTCTTTTCCCTGGGCCCTGCTCCAACTGGTCCTTCTCCCCAGCCCTGCTCTCCCTGTCCCTGTTACCCTGGGCCCAACCCCCCCCCCCCAGTCTGCTCGCCTGGGCCCTGCACGCCTGACCCTGCTCCCTTGTGCCCTGTTCTCCTGGACCCTGCTCTCCTGGGCCCTGCTCCCCTCACCCTTCTCCCCTGGGCTCTGCTCCCACTGGCCCTGCTCCCCCTGGTCCTTTTCTCCTGGCACTGCTACCCCTGGCTCTGCTGCCTTGGGCCCTGCTCCCCTGGGACCTGCTCTCCCTCATCCTGATCCCTTGGGCCCTGTTCCCCCTATCCTGCTCCCCTTGGTCTTGCTCCCCTGAGCCCTGCTCCCACTATATCCTGCTCCCCCGGGCCCTGCTACCCTGGGATGTTCTCCTTCTGGTCCTGCTCCCCATGGGCTCTTCTCCCTCTGGCCCTGCTCCCTCTGGCCCTTTTCTCTCTAGATCTGCTCCCCTGGCTCTGCTTCCCTGGGCGTTGCTCCTCTGGCATCTTCTCTCCCTGGTCCTACTACCCTGGGCCCTGCTCCCACTGTGTACTGTTCCCCCTGTACCTACTCCCCTGAGCCCTGCACCCATGTGTCCTGCTCCCCATGGTCCTGCTTTCCTGGGCCCTGCTCCTCCTGGCCCTGCTCCCCTGGCCCTGCTCCCCCTTGGCCATGCTCCCTGAGCCCTGCTCCCCTGGGTTCTGCTCCCCCTGGGCCCTGGTTTCCCTGTGTCAAGCTCCCCCTGGGCCCCGCTTCCACTGGGCCCTGCTCCCCCTGGTCCTGCATTCCCCAGCCCTGCTCCTCCTGGCCCTGCTCCCCTGGCCCTGATCCCTCTTGGCCATGCTCCCTGAGCCCTAGCCGCCCCCCCCCCCACCCCGGTTCTGCTCCCCATGGGCCCTGGTTTTCCTGGGCCCTGCTCCCCCTGGTCCTGCATTTCTGGGCCCTGATTCTCCTGACCATACTCCCTGGGCCCTCCTCCCCATGGTTCTACTCCCCCTGCACTGGTTTCCCTGTGCCCTGCTCCCTGGACCTCCTCCCCCTGCGCCCCGCTCCCCTGGGCCCTGTTCCCCCCTGGCCCTGCTCCCCTGGGCTGTGCTCCCTCTGGTCCTGCTCCCCATGGGCACTGCACCTCCTGGCCCTGCTACCCTGGGCCATGCTCCCCTTGGGCCCTGCTCCCACTGATCCTGCTCCCCATGGGCCCTGCTCCCCTGGCCCAGCTCCCCCTGGGCCTAATCCCTATGAGCTCTGCTCCCCCTAGCCCTGCTCTCCTGGGCCCTGCCCCACCTGGTCCTGCTTCTCCCGGGCCCTGCTCCCCCTGGCCTTACTCTCCTGGGCCCTACTCCCCCAAGTCCTGCTCCACTGGGCCCTGCTCCCCCTGTCCCTGCTCCCCTGGGCCCTGCTCTCCTGGGCCCTCTTTCCCCTGGCCCTGTTCCCCTTGGCTCTGCTCCCTCTGTCCCTGCTCCCCTGGCTTTTTTTCTCCTGGCACTGCTCCCCCTGGCTCTGATCCTCTGGCTCCTGCTTCCTGTGTACTGCTCCCCCTGGCTCTGGTCCTCTGGGCCCTGCTGTCCTGGTCACTGCTCTAGTCCTCCTCTCTCTGGGCCCTGCTCACATGGTCCTGCTCCTTCCGGGCCCTGCTCCCCTGGGCCCTACACCACCAGTCCAGCTCCCCTGGGCCCTGCTCCCCCTGGCCCTGCTCCCCTGGGCCCTGCTTCCCCTGGCCCTGCTCCCCCTAGCTCTGCTCCTCTTGGCCCTGCTCCCCTGTATCCTGCTCTCCCTTATCCTGCTCCCTCTGTCCCTGGTCCCCTGGGCCCTGCTCCTCCCTGGCCCTCCTCCCCTTGGTTATGCTCCCTCTGGCCCTTCTCCCCACTGATTAGATAGGGATAAGAAGACCCTGCCTGCCAAGGGAGCAGTCCACAGAGTCTGACCTGGAACTCTCAGGGAGGGGGGCCTCTTGGCTCCTGGAGGTCGCTCCAAGGACTGAGTATGTGGAGGTGCCTGAGGGAGTCTTTATGTCCCCAAACTGAACATCTTCCATTGCCGCAGCAGGGTAGGACCCTTTTGGAAACCCCTTTCAACATCACCCCCCCCAACAGGCCTGCCTGTCCCCAGGAGCTTGTCTCTCTTTTAAGATCCCCTCACTGAGACCCACACACCTGTTCCTCCACCCAGATACTTTAAGGTATGCCCTCCACCTAAATGATCCTCACAGGGCACCTGCCCCTTAACACAGCTTACCAACACCAGAGGTATCCCTTTGCCTCTACCCCACAACCCCCAAACTCGCAGGCCACACCTCCAACCCTTTAGAGGTAGAAGCCTCCAATAGATGAGCTGCCTTCTAAAGTGGCGGCTCCTGCTGCCAAGGAGCCCCTCTAGAAAAGCCGCTGCACCTCACTCAAAGAGCCTGCACCCTCCCCGAGTGGGTCCCAGTACCTCCTTCTTCAAGGTGCTCCACATCTTCTGCTGGGTTTCTGCCCCTGGGGAGCAGCCAGGAATGCGCGAGTGAACTTGCGGTGGGAATGACGGAGGCTGTCCTTCCCGCTCCCTAACGGCCATGGCCAAGCCTTGCACAGCGTCCTTTTGGCTTGGGTCCTGTCCTGGGCAGCTCTGAACTCACCGAGGCCGGCCGTGGCTCCAGCGTTCAGTGGCTCCTGTGCTCTGGCAGCGGCTCCTGTTCCTGGAGTCCGAGACGGTGGCGTCGTGGCTCCAGCGATTAGGTGATGCGGCCGATCCTTAATCGCTGAGAATGGCGATGGCGGCTTCAGCTCTTGTGCTCTGCACGTGATGGCGGCGGCAGGTGGCTCTGGTGTCCAGAAGAGGGAGACAGTAGCAGCGTTTCCTCCCGCGCTCTGGCCCTTCCTGTGCTCTGGTGGAGGCGTCAACATTGGCTCTGGGCAGGGGGGTTGGCTCCGGTAGCAGCATTGGCGGTGGCCTTGGGGGCTTCTGCAAAGCAGCTCTGGTCCGGTGGCTCCAGCAGCTCCCACGCGACGAAGCTGGCTCCTGCCCCGGCTCCTGTGGCGGCTCCTGCGCTCTGGACGCTGCAAGGAAATGATGGCCTCTGAGCTAATGGGCCTTTGGCAATAGACACACGCTATTGGTTAGCTCAGGTGCTCTCACTTCCCTTTTCCCCTCAGGGGGCGTGGTGTCACCGAACCTTCATAAATTTGGACCAATAGTATTGCAACTTTTTCCAAACCCTTATTAGCATAAACGTGAACCAATGGCATTGACCCAAGAGGTATATATATACCTCCACCTCTGCAAAGTTCTGTGGCTAGTTGCCATAGTGTCTTAGGGGCTGGACTTCCTCTCTTGGATTCCAAACACCGGTAACCTGGAGAAGATTGGTGGTGAGCTGCTGCGGTCTGCTGGAACATGGGTGGGCAGAGCCTGCTACCCAGAGCTGCTTGGCTGTAGAGGCTTGCTGCTTCTGAGGAACCCACCCTCCAGTACAAGTATGAAACTCTACTCTCACTATGGGGACCCTTTAGTAAGGTATGTGTACTTATTCATACATATTAAAACAAATTGATTACATTTTCTTTACACACACACATACACACACACACACACACACACACACACACACATATATATATATATATATATATATATATATATATATAACTTCACACTTTATTTATTCAAAATAAGAAATTAATTTAAAAATTAGACACAGGCAATACATGGTGACACATGATTTGTGATCACATAACTATAATCCCAATTATTAGGCCTAGGAAGAAGAGTTGCCAGTTCAAATTTCCATTTCATTTCAAATAACTAATAGAAAATCTATTTCCAGGAATTTATCTGTTTTACATAAATTGTCAAATTTGGGGATCAAGAGTTATGTAGTATTATATCATTTCCTTGTTAATATGTATGGGGGCATTGAAGGTGCCTCTTCTTTTATTCCTGATACTAACAATTTTTGCCCCCCTCTTCAATCAGTATGGTTAGGAATTTAACAATTATGTTTTTTTTTTAATATCCAGGTTCACATTGAATTTTTTAATCCATTTTCTTTTATCTTATTTTACTGATTCCAAGTTTAATATTTGTTATATTTTGACACAGATTGAATTTTTTCTCTTTTTCAATGTCAATGCTCAGGTTAATTATTTTAAAACTCTTTTGTTTCTAATAGAAACATTCAATGCTACACATGTTCTTCTCAACACTATATGATTTTACTTATATCATCTATCTAGTCTAAGTTTTTAAAAATTCTATTTGCATCTTTGACTCATGGATTATTTAGAGTTATGCTATTTGATTGCCAAATATTAGGGATGTTATACATTATCTGTCTCTTTCTGGTGTGTGTGTGTGTGTGTGTGTGTGTGTGTGTGTGTGTGTTGGGGTGTGTATGGGTGTTGCCCAGGAATGGACCCAGTGCTTTAAGTATGCAACTGAGTACTGTACCACTGAGCTATTTACCCCAGCCCCATTGATATTGAACATATGCTTTGCACAATATCAACAATGATACATTTTGATGTCTGTTTTACCTGTGGTCTAGATTGTTGAATATTCTGAGTGCATTTGAGAAGTGCTCTTTTTTTGGTGATGGGATTTTGTTCTGTAAATGTTAATTAGTTCAGGTTCTCTGATGATTTTGTAAAGATTATCATCTATGAATTGTTGAATTTCTGTGTAGCTTTTCTATTAGTTTAGGTGTGACACTGCCAAGGGCCACCCTGGGTGAAGACAGAAAAGCTCTAAAGGAAGCAGACTGGGTCTTTGCCATTACTTCAAGGTTTCCCAATTAGGTGGAACTGCTTCTGTTTTCTGAAGCTTTTTAGATATACTCAGACATGTTTTTTTTTGTTTTGTTTTGTTTTCTTTGCTCAGCAATCAGTATTAGCCTAAGGATTTATAAGAATAATGGACAGATGGTAGGGCAGAAGGACATTTAACTGCTCCTTTCCATGGCCAGTCTGCACAAATTGAATTTGAGCTAGTTGGATTATATGTGCATGTAGAGTCTAGCCATTTTGAAGGAGTGCAAAACCGATTGCATGGGGTTAGGGCTGAAGTTCAGTGGTAAAGCACTGCCCAAGATTGTACAAGAACCCTGAACGTATCTTTGTTTAGCAAATAAGGCTTACTTTCAAAATCTTACCTCCATCATTCATTACAATAAACCATTATTTAAAAAACAATTGTATGGGCTGGGGATGTGGCTCAAGTGGTAGCGCGCTCGCCTGGCATGCGTGCGGCCCGGGTTCGATTCTCAGCACCACATACAAACAAAGATGTTGTGTCCGCCGATAACTAAAAAATAAATATTAAAATTCTCTCTCTCTCTCTTTCTCTCTCTCCCTCTCTCACTCTCTCTTTAAAAAAAAATAAATAAAAAATAAAAAATAAAAAATAAAAAACAATTGTAGAATTATGAGAAACAGCATTATTACACTGTCCTTTATATCACTATTTCAAAAAAATAGAAGAAAGAAACACACCAGATTTAATATCAATGACATGAATGAAGACTGTGGTAAATAATGAGCATATTAGATAAGTGAAAGAAGAGCTGAAGAAACCTGTTTTCAGTGTCTGAGTTTCCTGTTTTGCCCCATTTTTTTAAAGGCTTGAGTTGGTGTTGAATACCTCATGAACACCCAATGTGTGTTTTGAATATTTGAATGGATGAAAGAAACATTCTGTTCATAAAATTCAAGCCACACTGTAAAGTTTAGAGAATTGGCTTTTTATACCCATGATTGTGTGACTGATGAGAACCCTGGCTAACTGTTCATGGACAGCAGGGGAAGGAAACAGAGACAATTGATGAGGAGTTGGAATAGAGTTGCATCTGTCAAGCCACTGACCTGTAAATCTGAGAAACTATTTCAAAATGGCCCAGAGGCACACACCACTTATGGCCCCACTGAATTCTGTGAAGGGAATTTAAGTTCTTCTATACCTGCCTGAGCTCTTCATGGAATGTCTTCCCAGTCCCACCCAGGCCTGCTGCACTAACCCCCAATCCCCAAAGAATGTCTTGACCCCTCATTTCACTGGTGTTTACATTCAAACTTTGCATAGCTATAGTAGGACCCTGAGCATCTGCTATAGCCAGTTGATGCTCTGGGTCCTCTATTGATGTTTCCCACTTGGGAAACTGCAAGACTCTGTGTCCAGTGTCCTGGTCTTTAGAATGAGGTGAGTCTGGAGGGTCAGGAGCTTGCCATCATGCTTCCAGTTGCTTTGTAAAACCTTAGGAATTTGAATGGTGAATTCTCTGTGGTCAACTGATTGAGCAGAAGTAGAGGAGGGAAAGAGCCTCAGATGATGCACTTGACATGGCTCAGGAAGCCCAGGGAAAGCTAAAACTGCTCATGGGGAAGAGGGCTCCTAAGACACAGGTCCAGAAAATTGGGGCCTAACCCCATGTGATGGAGATTAGAACCTAATTTTTCTTCCATTAGATGCAGAGTCTCTGGTTTGATTCCTAGATCCTTGATCCATTTTGAGTTAACTTTTGTGCATGGTGAGAGATAGGGATTCAATTTCATTTTGTTGCATATGGATTTCCAGTTTTCCCAATTTCCTTAATAAGACACCTATAGCACAAGAATTAAAACCAAAAATCAACAAATGGGATAAATTCAAACTAAAAGTTTTTTCTCAGCAAGAGAAATAATATGTGAGGTGAATAGGGACCCTACATCCTGGGAACAATTTTTTACCCCTCACACACCAGGTAGAGCTCTAATCTCTAGGATATACAAAGAACTCAAAAGCTAAACAGAAAAAAATAAAAAAAAAACAATCAACAAATGGGCCAAGGACTTGAACAGACACTTCTCAGAAGAGGATATACAATCAATCAACAAATATACAACAAAAAGCTCATCATCCCTAGCAATCAGAGAAATGCAAATTAAAACTACTCTGAGATACCATCTCACTCCAGTAAGAATGGCAGCCATGATGAAGACAAACAATAACAAATGCTGGCAAGGATGTGAGGGAAAAGGTACACTCATACATTGCTGCTGGGACTGTAAATTGATGCAGCCAATTTGGAAAGCAGTATGGAGATTCCTTGGAAAGCTGGGAAAGGAACCACCATTTGACCCAGCTATTCCTCTTCTCGGACTATACCCAAAAGACCTAAAAATCATCATACTACAGGGACACAGCCACATCAATGTTTATAGCAGCACAATTCACAACAGCTAGACTGTGGAGCCAACCTAGATGCCCTTCAATGGATGAGTGGATAAAAAAAAAATGTGGCATGTATACACAATGGAATATTACTCAGCAAAAAAAAATAATAAGATCATGGCATTTGCAGGGAAATGGATGGCATTAGAGCAGATTATGCTAAGTGAAGTTAGCCAATCCCTAAAAAACAAACGCTGAATGTCTTCTCTGATATAAGGGGGGTGACTCAAAATGGGGAAGAGAGTATGGGAAGATTACCTTTACATAGGAAAGAGGGGTGGTCATAGGAGAAACCAAAGGAGTATGATGTATTAATTCAAAAATGGCAAGGATAGTGAAAGTGAGAAGCAAATGTTATGTAAATAAAGGAGGTTAAGATCTGAGAGGTGATGACATAGTTGGTTCATTATCATTACAGAAACATCAACATAGATGACTACAATCTGCAGACTAGCTCACTCTAAAATGCACAAGTGCACCCAAGGGAACAGAAATGATTCCAATAATTACCTTAAACAGAGTTAAATAATTTGAGTTTGAAAGAGCTGCTAAGTTGTTTAGAACTATTTTAAATTTTACCAGTAAAATATTAAACCAAAGGGATTTTTTATCTATTACTTATTTTGTTCTTATTTATTATTTATTAATTGTTTGATCTATTACTTATTTCTAGAGAGTAATACATTTATTACTCACATATTCTGAATGAGCTTGCTTCAATGACTAGGAGCAATTCAATAAAATTCATCATTGAAAAATGAAATGGCAAATGTGTTTAAATTTGAGAAAGCCAATTTGGGGCAATTGATGATAATTAAGAGTGTTTACTGGGATGGGGTCTACTAGGTTCATAAATATATAAAATGGAGCCTTGAAAACACTAAAAGTTAAAGATCAGAAATAGGATGTGAACAGCCAACTACAAAAAAAAAATAAGATTAGGTGAGCAATGCATAAGTAAGTGACTGACACTGTGGGAGTGTGTATATTCACATGTGTGCAAATGTAAAACCACAATTAAGGTTACCAAAAAATTGTAATTTTTTCTTTCCTCTTTTCCTCTACTCCTTACAATCATCAGTATATATTCTCCATCTTTATTCCCCCCATAAAATAAGAATTTAGAATCTTATGAGTTGATATTTAAGTTATAGAAAATTAGGAAAAAGGCCTTGAATTACAAAGAGTAAATACTGGAAATAGACTACCAAGCAAATTTCACTCTCTGACAAGTTTTAGGGAGGAGCAGAAACTTGTCTGCCACCATCTTGAGCAGATTCTGCCTGAGCAAAGAGTTCCCATGGTTAACCATTTCTGAAAGCATCAATGCAAAGCAAACTGTGCCTACTTATGAAGCAGGACTTTTTCACCATTCATATGAAGCTCAGAAAAATGAGGTTTCTTTAAGCACAATTAGATTTGATGTCCTGAACTTGATATAATTCCAGTAACACCTCCAACTGTTTTCTCCCCAAGGAGAACCAAAAATGTTGTTGGCAGGCACTTTTTCCAACTTAATTAATACTTTTGACTGCATAATCTTCAAAATATTTAGTTCTAAATTTAATAAAAGCACTTGCCTTGTTTCCAAAAATTAACACATTTGGTTGACTTCACTCTTCCTGTTGTTGAAACAACAGTAATTAAATCACTGCCAAGTATAAAGTGCTCTGTAGGAGCCTCAGTGATGGACAGCCACTACAGGAGTTGAGCATGGTAAAACACATGTACAGGCTCACACACAAACTCACTGAAATGCAAGGCGGCCCATTATTCCTGGAATGCATGGAGCAGGCTGCTCTCCAGGGAGTGGGGCAGGCTCTGAGTACCCCCTTTGACTGACTTTTCCAAGAGCCATCAGCAGCAGGTCCTTCCCGCTTCCTTGGACCAGCCTCAGGGTACTCACAGGTGAGGACTTTAAGTCGGCTGGGCTCAGGGCTGGGTGGTACCCAGGTGCCGCGCCCCGACCCTAGCCAGCTGTGTCCGCTTCCCACCCCTCTTCTAGCAGCCCTCGCCATTGGGCGATAGCTCTGCCGTGGCCATGTCTCACACCCCGCACTACCCGCCTCATGCTGGTGCACACTTACTCCGCCATGGAGTGCCCCGACCCGCAGAGGTTGGCGGGGCCCATCTGTCCGCTCGGCCCCAGGCAGTCTACAGACCAGCACCACCGCTCTACCACATGCCAGCGGCAGCAGCGCCGCCCGACTTCCCGCCGCCTTACCCTATGGCGCCTGGCAGCCGCCATTGCCCAGGACCAGGCGCCCGCCGCCGCCGCCGCCTTTCCCCACCAGGCCGGGGACCCATACAGAGAGGCCTGACGTTCCTGGCGCAGCCACAACCTCCACAGGCTTGCTGGCGCCGCCCGCCCCCTCTCTGAGTCCCGACCAGCTCCGTGACTACACCTCTGCAGTGCTGCGGCTGCTGCACAGCCTGGCCAATGGTACACACTGTCTGGCTGAGGCGCCCCTTGGTCCTCCCGGGCTGGCGGCACCATTTGACCTGGAAGATCTGCAGGCCATGGAGGAGAATGGAATGACTCCTGGACCAGTCTGTGATAAAGAAAGGCCCCATCCCCTCCAAAGCCAGCAGCCTTTCGGCCCTCTCATTGGCCAAAGGCAGCCAGGTTGGCGGCATCACCAACCCCAGTGAGGTCTTCTGCTCCCTGCCTGGACGTCTTTCATTGCTCAGCTCAACATCCAGTATAAGGTGACCATGAGGGAAGTACAGCGGGGACTCTAACTCCTGAGTGCCTCAACACCTCCCTCCTGGGGGGCGGCCTCCACAGAGCCAAGTCCAAGAATGGGGGTCGGTGTCTATGGGAAAAGCTAGAGAAGACTGGGCTCAACCTGCCAGCTGGCCGCCTGGAAGGCTGCCAATGTGACACTGCTGACCTCACTGGTGGAGGGAGAGGCTGTGCACCTGGCTTGAGACTTTGGCTACATCTGTGAGACTGAGTTTCCAGCCAAAGCAGCTGCTGAGTACCTGTGCCTACAGCACACTGACCCTGGGAAACTACATAGCCACAGAGTCTGCTGCTGGCTGCCAAGCAGATGTGCAAGGAGTTTGCCAACTTGATGGCTCAGGATCGCTCCCCATTGGGCAACAGCCACCCAGCACTTATCCAGGAGCCTGGAGTGCAGAGTTGCCTGACACACTTTAGCCTCATCACCCATGGCTTTGGAGGGCCTTCCATCTGTGCTGCCATCACCACCTTCCAGAACTACCTGCTAGAGTCACTCAAGCGACTGGACAAGATGTTTCTAATCAGTGCAGGCAGGGGGCATGGTGAAACCAAGTTTTCAGAGAAGGATGCCAAATATCAGAAATAGCCGAATCTCTCATTCATCCTAAGGGGCTCCCAAGCCTTGAGCTGAGACTTAGCTCCTAATGTGACCCTGAAAGGACTAAAAGGTGGGATTAGAGTCAGGTCAGATAAAGAACATTCATCCATAAATCCTAGTTAGGGCTGTGAATAGGAACAAGGGAGGTGGTCTGTTGGTAAGAGCCCAGGTATCTGTCTCACATGTGCAATTGTCTGACCTTTGCTTAAAAGGGCATGGACAGGAAATTGGTATGAAAAAGTCTGACTTGAGGAGCAGAGCCTTACCCATTAAGGAGTCTGGGCAGTGGGCTCCTAGGGGCAAAGGTTTCCTGCTTTTTACTAATGGCTGGAGGACATTGTTAACAAATCAGAGGTGCCATTGAAGAGCTGGTGAGCCTCATCCCAGAATCTCCTATCCCAGAAAAGAGGTGCTGGAAGGAGGTCCCAGTGGGCTTTTTGAGCCCTTTCCATTCTTGGAGCAAAGGGCAGGAGAGGCCCTTATGGAACACAGCACAACTTGCAGAACTTGAATCCAGGCTGTGCATCACAGCCCTATTGCTATTTGTCCTATTTATTTATGTTTGATGTAATTAAATTTGAAAGTTAAAAAAATGCAAGGCAGACCAAGGTGAATGCCCACAGTTAGTTTCAGAGGCTGTGGATGGTCAGTGAAGTCAGAGAAAATATTCCCACTTCTGTTTAACTCCACTACCATAATCTGCTTCAGTAGATCTGATTCCCTTGTTTCCAAACATCTCAAGACTCACCACTTTTAAGCCCAGCCTAGATTCCAGCAGTCTTCAGTTTCTCTAAATCTGCAACTTCCTAATTTTTTTATCTATTAAATTGTGTCCTTTTTGTTAGATTTTAAGGAAAGACTATTCCAAACTTTCAGTGCCTCAATTCCTAAAATTCAGTATTCTTTATGGAAAATCCCACATAAGTGTAGGAAACAAATCTAAGATCTGTGATCTAAGATCTTAGGAAAACCTATCAACCCTTCCTGTCCTCAGCAAGTCACTACCTCTCATTCTCTTCAGCAACTGTCCAGAACTTTTAAGATTCTCTGTCAACCCACCATTCATTGATCACTATCATCAGATGCTGCTGAAAAACAGTAAAAATAAAGGTCAGAGTGTGAACTCCTTCAAGGTTTGGTTCTCCTACTGATACAAGGATTTTTCTTATACCATCCTATCTACGTCTTCAGTGCTCAAAAGCACAACTTGTCTCCTCAAAGACTGTCCCCTTCAGCAATTTTTAATCCCTTTAATCTTAAATTTGTTATTCTCCACTGGCTCTTTTCCATTCAGCCTATGTGTGTAAATCTCTCCTTCCTTGCAAGTAACCCTTCTGGAATTCTTTTTGCCCCTCCATCTCATGATATCACTTAATTGGTGTGTGTCACTATTTTTTATTATAACGGTTCATTATAGATTATTGGAAAAATGAAGAAATGTACAATTAAATAAAGTTGTTCTAATCCCATGATATACAAGGGATCTTTTTGTTTAACTTTTAAAAATATCACTATATTCTTTTTTTTTATTGGTTGTTCACAACATTACAAAGCTCTTGACATATGATATTTCATACATTAGATTGAAGTGGGTTATGAACCCCCAATTTTACCCCAAATGCAGATAGCAGAATCACGTCGGTTACACATCCATATATTCTTTATAGTATTCTATTTTAATCAATTCTACTGTGTTCTATTCAGTTATACCTATAAGCTGCTTTATTTCGTAACAAAATCTGAACTCAAAATAATTTGAATTCTAAAGTTTGCATTTTACAATATCAAGAACATTACCGCTGTCACCAAGTATTTCACAAAAAATATAGTCAATGACTCCACATTAGTCCTTTGATCTCTGTAGCTTACATTATTTTTCATAAACTGTGGTAATAGAATATTTTATAATTTAAAAAGAAATATATATATATATATATATATATATATACACACACACACACATTTGAATTAGTTTGATCATTGGAAATTTGGACATCATATTATCTATGTCTCTATCTGTTTTGTTATCTTTTTATGAAGTATATGTTGACATTCTTGCCCATTTTTCATTTATTTATAAGTCTACCTGTATATACTAAGAGTATTCACACTTTTTCATATGTGTACCAGTAACTTTGTCTTTGCTATGTGTCCCTTAATTTGGTTATAATATTTTATACAATGTTTTTTTTTCAATTTAGACTGGCAATTATTTAGACTTTTTCTGTTGCTTTATGCACTGTGAATCATCCTTCAGAAAATTTACATGGTTTCCTTTTTTCATATGGGCTTCAATTTTTTACATGTAACTATTTCATACCCATGTAATTTATTCTGTCCTGTAAAATAACATGAAAACCAGTTGAACCTTACATGCATTATAGTTAACGACAGTTTCTATCATCTCCCCTGATTTTCTGTTATCACATATTCTGTAGTCCATCCATTGACCCATTCTTGACCTTCTGCTGCTTTGCTGCTTTCTTAAGGAGGTTGACCTATAAGGACTGTTTTCCATGCTGCCTTATTAAACTGTTCCCAGCACTTCCAGGAGGAGTCACTGGTGTGAGGGCGATAAACAGCCACCCTCTTGCTGCCTCAGGTGATGTCTTAGGCAGAGGTTACATTTTTCTCTAGCTCCTGCACCTGCTTAGACATTCTACCTTCCACCTGATTCCTCTACCCTTGGACTCTGGCATTCCCATCCCAGCTTAGGGGCATAGTAGCTGCCTTCTGTTCAACATCAGGAACTTCTCAGGCTCTTCTAACCAGAGTCATCTTCCCTGTGCTTTAAATACTTAATTTCAATTTTTCTGTTTGAAACATTATCTTTCCTATTCAGTGACATATGTTCTCTTCTATATCAGGCTATAATTTTAAATGATTGTAGTTTTTATAAAGTAATTTTATTCATATTTTATAAAATGTTATTATCTAATTTTGTTTTGGAAAAAAAAAACCTTCTCTAAGTGAACTTAAATGTATTTTTCAATCTTTACACATTTTATCTCATTTTTACACATTTTTTTATTATAAAGGTTCATTATAGATTAATATACTTATTAATATACTTATGAATACACTTACATGAATAACAAAAATCTATACACATCTAAAATATTTTTACTGGAACATTATTTATACTAATAAAAAGTGGACAAAAATCAGCATGAAATAAATTATAATATCTCTATATAAAGGAAATCTCTAGGCCATTAAAACTATGTAGTAATTCACTACTATGAGAGCATAAATTGCTATGATTATTCCAAAAACCTTTCTGGAAATCTATACTAAAATTAAAAATATGGATACTCCACTACCCATGAATTCCATATCTAGGTGTAGACCCAACAGAAATATGTAAGTATGTTCTCAAAAAGACAAGTCCAAGAATGTTCCCAGAAACCATTTCATAATATTTTCAGTCTGAATATAATATCTACTAAAAGAGACATCTACATTCTATATATATTCACAAAATAATGTGATATCAATTTGAATGGGAAAACCAAACTAATAAATGACATGTACACATGTAATGTTGAAAATGAGAGCAGACACAAAAATAACAACCTGCAGGATTCCCATTTGTGTAAAGTTTAAAAATGGGGAATACTAATTGAGGCATAAAAAACCAGTGGTGGTTTGAGGATTAAGATTAGAAGGTAGGGGTTGATTTCTACACTCTTTCATACTTATATTTTTTAGAAGTTTAAAATTTTTACAGTAGATCCATGTGTATTGATATAGAAATATATTCAAGTTATGCTGCTAAGTTGAGTAAAACGGTTGCTGAAGAGTATGTAAAGAAAAAGTCCATATGTGTAAAAAAAGGCATATATGTGTTTGTATAAATATACAAGAAAAGAGATTGTGAAATTATATGTGAAGAAAATATAACCTCACTTATATTGATTTATATGAAGAAGCACACATACCTCAGGGTAGTGAAAGTTTTCTCTCGTCTTGTCGGTGGGTTTCTAGGAAGTGGCAGGCCTCTGCATCCAAGCTGATCTTAATAGGAGACTCTGCCCACCAGAGTTCCAGCGACTGCAGAAGCTCACCACCGATTTTCTTTCACAGGGTCCTGGTTTGGCTTCTGAATTCCAAAGAGGAAACCTACCTAGAAACATCCCCCACCACCTCTCTCCAGTTGAGAGCGCTCAGCTAGCAGTATATATACCTCATGGGTCAACGCTATTGGTTCACATTTATGCTAATAAGGGTTTGGAAAAAGTAGCAACCCTATTGGTTCAAATTTATGAATTGCTCCTGCCACCACGCCCCCTGAGGGGAAAACGGAAGAGAGGGCAGAGCTCTTGCGCTTTACCAATAGCGTTTGAGGGGGGCCCGCTGCACCAGAGCTCAGGAGCCAATGCGGCATTGTTGCATCCGGATTGCTGGAGACAGTTTGTTCCTCACTGCCTCCAGAACGTAGTAGCCGCCGCTGCTACCACCACCACAGCACAGGCGCTGGAGCGCAGGAGCCATAGTAGCCTCCAGAGCACAAGAGACGCATGATCCTAGGAACCTCTGCTACCCTGCGAGCATGAGCCAAAGCCGCAGCTGCTACGATTTCAGGGTGCCAGAGAGCTTCTGCCACCACCGCCGCCATGCTCAGGAGCCAATGCCGCCACAGCCACCACGTATGTCTACAATGCAGGACCCACCACAACCGCCTCCAGACCACAGGAGCCAGTGCTGTTGCAGATGCAATGCAGGAGCTGGTGCCATTAAAGCTCTGAGACATCCACAGGGAGGGTGCAGTCGCCTTGGGTTGGGGGACAGCGGCTTCTGGAGAGGTACTGTTTGGCGGGCTCACCCAGGGTGGGCATCTTCCTCTTCAGGGCTGGAGGTGTGGCCTGTGAGTTTTGGGGTTGTGGGACTGGAGGTAAGGAGATACTTCTGGTGTCTTTACCATGTGTGCAGGGGCGGATGCAGCATGAGTATCCTCCAGGTGGGGGTTATAACTTGAGGTGTCTGGGTGGAACCCCATTTAGTGGAGGAAGAGGTATGTGGGTCTCAATGAGGAGATCTTAAAGGAAAGACAATCTCCTGGGGACTGGTAGGCCAGTTGGTTGGGGTCAATGTAAAAAGGGATGTCAAAGGGGGCCCAGCATTCAGCAAAGAGGATAGGTTCAGTTTGGGGCCATAAAGATTTCCTCTCATGCCACAATATTCTCACTCCTTGGAGACAACTCTAGAAGTCAGGTGGTCCCAGTCACTAAAGGTTCTAGGATAAAGTGTGGAGACTGCTCCTTTGGTAAGTAGGTTCTCCTCGCCCCTTGCTTCCTATGACAGGAAGATGACAGAATTTGGCTGGCCCTCTGCCTTTTCATTTTCTCTTGGGTCAGCCTGGAGCTTAGTCTGGCATCTGGATTTATAGCCAACAACTTTTCAGGTCCCTGTAGAGGTTGGGAATGTTTACAATTGTGGAGACTAAGGATAGCATTTGCATGTCTGGAGTGGGAGAATGTGGGTGCACAAATATGGCTGTTTGTGCTTGAGGACATGTGGTTGGAATATGTGTATATGAGAATGTGCATCTGTCTGGAGATGTTCAAGTGTATATTTAGGTATTGTATGTATGTGTATCTGTGTTCATGAACTGTTTTTGTGACTCTGTATTTATGTGATGTGTGAATTAGTGGGAATGAATAAGGTTATGGTTGTGTGTGTGCTTGTGTGGTGTGTGTGTATTACCCTTCCCTTTTCAGGGCCCCCATCATTCAGCCTGGCATAAAATTGCAGCTATGTTTGTATCTTGTGAGTTGTCAGCCCAAGAAAAAGGTGAATACAAAATAAAGGAGATGGAATAGAGAAGTGGAAAAAAGGAAGAGGGCAGAGTGTTGGGGTAAGGTGTGAACAGAAAGGGCCAGAGTATGCAGGGGAATCAGGGGCATGGGAAGAGGCCCCTTCCCAGCCCTGAGTGCTTCCATTTGGGCAGGTGCTGCAGCCACTTCCCAGAGGCAGCATATGATATTGGGCCAAAGCTGCCTGCTCTCAGAGCCCTCTTGGAGCTGGGAGTGCACGCCTAGGGGCAAACTGGTGACATCCTGGATCCTGAGTTCTTCATTGATTTGCAAAAGTGGCAACAGCAGTGCTTCTGGAAAGACAGGCAATGAACAGAGAGGCGTGGCTCTGGGCAGGGACTCAAGAACCTAAGGACAGTGGCTAACTGAACACTACCAAGAGATGGTGGACCACATGATCACAGTATTTTGGAGAGGCAGGAAGGACCAGCATGCAAAGGCTACCTGGAGCTCAGCTGCCTGGTAAAGACTGCACTCACCACCTGATGCTCAGTCAAGCAAGAGGCAGTAGTGGATGACATTTTTCTTGGCTTAGCTCCTTGCTAAAGGAGGAAAATATTTTATGCACTAGTAGGAAATGTTTTGCTAGAGGAGTTAAAAGAAGGAATTGTGGAGGGAACAAAAGAGATTGTTCTGTCAATTTGGGCCTGGGGTGGAGCTGAATCTGAGAAGGCAGTCTGCTGTGGAGTTGCAGCTCCTGGACTGAGGGTGGGAAATGCCAAGGTGCCAACCAAGGGGATATTCCTGTAATGGGATGTGACTATGATGAGAGGTGGCTAGGAAAGAGCCAGGGTCTCCCTACCCAGATTACTTACTCTTGGATTTTTTTTCTTCCTTTGATGCTGGATCTAAGACACCAAGTGTCAGGGCTGGCAGAGTTTTTAGGCTCTGTGTGTGAGTGTGTGTTCTCATGCCCAGACTTGTGAGCACAGTATGGGTGGGACCTTCATTTGATTTTGTAAGGTCTTTAGGAGGGCATGCACACCAACCTTCTAGAGGAGCCACTTGCTTGAATGACACTTAGGGGATCCAAGAGGTAAATGTTGGTCTTAGAGTAGTGTATGTGAAGGTCCTTAGCCAGGATGTGCTTTTTAACACACCCAGTCTATACTTGGTTAGCAGTGGCTGCTGAGTTGCAATGGAACCCCTCTCTGAAACCCTCTCCAGGCAGGCTCCTTACAGCAAGACTAAGTTGTGCTTGTTTTAAATGGCTGACCCTTGGAGGAGGAAAACTCACTGGAGCAGATTTCACTTGTCTGCTTGGCTGGGTGCATGTTGCAGTTGTGATATTGATCTTGATCTGCATGCTCATGCATGTGGGTGGCTCTTCTTGAATGCAGGTTGGAAATGAAGAGAAAGCAGGAGTTTGATTATTGCATGCATATGGACAAATATCAAGCATGAAAATCTTCATTTGTGTACAAGTGTTATATGAACTTGTTGGAAATCTGTGAGGATATGTGCCCCCTACCCTATGCTGTGGATATTGTTTGAAATGTGAACAAACAGACCTCCTTGGGAGGGAAATGTATTCATGAGAGCAATTGTGTTTATAAGGACCCTGATTATTTCACTGTGTGCTTTGCATAGACCTTTCCGTTCTCCCTTGGCTTCTGATTTCCAACAAAACTAATAACCTATGCCCCATTTTTGCATTTTTCAGGGTTATTATTTGAAAAGAAGTAAGCATGGTTCATAATTATGTAGTACAAATAATTATGTATTGTGACATCATTATATTCCATGAACTATTCTCACTATTTTCTGTGTTTGAAACATTGTCCATGTATTTGCTTTAGAGAGAGATCATGCATGAGTATGTACTTCTCAGAAGGGGGAATGAGAAACCTAAAACAGATACATACATGTAGACAGAATTTTCATGGCCACCTATAAAAGAAATTATTAATTTCTGTTTCAAATAAATTGAAATAGACACAGTGTGAGTGCACCCTCATGTAATGGAACCCAGTATTGCAGGTGCATATGGACATGGAACATAACTTCTGCTTAAGAGTGTGTTCCAACTCCTGTGGTTCCCAGCCCATGATTCCAACACTAAATAGCCTGTCCTTGGGTTTTCTTTACATGTTTTTCTCAATTAGCTGAATATGTAATTAGTTATTGTACTTTTTATAATTAGTGATTATGGAAGTACAAGGCGAACTATTTTTGAAGGAGTTTCCATATGGAGATATAACTTTAGCTTACATTACTAACTGAAAAATAATGATGTTGTAGTCTAATTTAGATGGTTTCTGTAGGCTGGATCCTATGAGATTGAATATAACATGAAAATAGTGAAGATGAAATTCTGGTTTTTTTTCAGTAATGGTGAATATGGAATTCTGGGATGAAGAGTAGACTTAAAAAGTATGGCACAGAAAATTGCTGTGACACCAAAGTGTAATTTGGGAAAAGGAATATGTGGAATTAAGATTTAGAGAAAGCAGAACTGTTATCATAATTAGAGTTTTGTATTAAGTCCACATTAATACTTATTTTCAAAATTTTGTTTTAAAGTTTAGAGAAATGTATGAATATATATTATCCTCTGTAGGGCATGATGTAAGGTGGGGCATGTTGCATCAGAAAAGAGGAAACTTAACTTGCTGGCTGCTACCTGCTTCCCAGTCCTGGGGCCACATGTGGCTAAGAAAGCACCTAGCAATTAGCCAGAAGGCATTGCCATGGATTGTGATGAAGAATGAGACCTCCTCTAGGATAGGCTCAGAACCCTTCTGCCCTCAAGGACAGCTCCTGTCTCCCATTACTGCCTGTAGGATGGGTGTAAATGTGAATTCTCCTCACCCTGCTGACCTTTATCCTGATTGGCTCCTGTACATTATATTAGCTGTGTGTGTTTTCTCAATAAACAAGATCCTGCTTTGAGGGAGGGCTGGGTGCAGGTGGCCAGTCGACCTTTACCTTTCTTGGACCTTTACCTTTCTTGGCCCGTCCTGGTCGGGGTATGCTCCCCCAATCTCTCTCGCGGGTCAGGAGGGAATGGGGGGCTAAAACCCCTGACAATCCTCTATCTTCCTGGGGAGGGGGTATAATAAAATATTTTTTATTTCTTCAGGTTATTTAAGGTTGCATAAACTTCTTTAGTGTGCTACCCTCCCATGAGTTTCTTAAGAAGAACAATGATTATTTTCTCTTTTTAATTTTTTATTGTTCTGATTGGTTATATATGACAGCAGAATGCATTTTGACTTTTGTACAAAATGGAGCACAACTTTTCATTACTCTGGTTGTACATGATGCAGATTCACACCATTCGTGCAATAATACATGTACATAGGGTAATAATGTCCCTCTCATTCCACAATCCTTCCCACACACCCCCATACCCTCTCCCCTTTCCTCATTTCCCTCTGCCTAATCCAAAGTTCCTCCACTCTTCCACCCTCCCCTTCATTATGGATCAGCACCCACATATCAGAGAAAACATTTGGCCTTTTTTTTTTTTTTTTTTTTTTTTTTTTTTTTAGGATTGGCTTACCTTGCATAGCATGATATTCTCCAGCTCCATCAATATACCTGCAAATGCCATAATTTCATTATTCTTGAAGGCTAAGTAATATTCCACTGTGCATATATACCACATTTTCTTTATCCATTAATCTGATGGAGAGTATCTAGGTTGGTTCCACAGTTTAGCTATTGTTAATTGAGCTGCTATAAACATTGATTTGGCTGCTTCTCTATAGTGTGCTGATTTTAATCCTTTGTGTACAAACTGAAGAGTAGGTTAGCTAGGTCAAATGGAGGTTTCATTCCAAGTTTTCTAAGGAATCTCCATACTGCTTTCCAGAGTGTTTGCACCATTTTGCAGTCCTACCACCTATACATGAGTGTGTTTTTTACCCTTTATCTTCACCAACACTTATTGTTTATATTCATGATAATTGCCATTTTGATTGGAGTGAAATGAAATATTTGCATTTCTCTAATTGCTAGTGATATTGAACATTTTTGAGTTATTTGTTGTTTTGGTGTTGTTTTTGAGTCTTTTATTTATCTTGGAAATTAGTGCTCAAGGGTTTTTTATTTTTTTAAGAGAGAGGTAGAGAGAGAGAGAGAATTTTTCAATATTTATTTTTCAGTTTACAGTGGATACCACATCTTTATTTTATTTTTATGTGGTGCTTAGTATTGAACCCAGCACCCTGTGCATGCCAGATAAGCATGTTACCGCTTGAGCTACATCCCCAGCCCGCTCAAGTTCTTAACCTTTAGTATTTCTATTTTGTATTTTTTTAAATATCTTTTTGCTCAACCAATCATTGACAGAGTAATTATCTTCCATTGAAATTTTTGTTTGTTTCACTTTTACTTTTATACTATGCTCTCAAGTGCATATATATTTACAACTGTTTTACCTTCTTAATGAATTGAAATTTTAATTTTTACATAACAACTCTCCATTTTCCCTGGTTTTATTTTTCTTTACAATTTTCTCTCAATAGTTATATATGCAAAACATTTTTAAAATGTATTTTACATGTAAGTACCTAATTTTTAATTTCTTGTAAAATGGCCATTTGAAGTATTCAGTCTTCCTTCTGAATGAAATAAAAGATTTATTGTGACATTTTGGTAAGCTAACCTCATTTTATTTGTATAAACATAACCATAATTAAAATCAAAGACAAAGCAAACATAAACCACTTTAAAAAATGACTAACTACTCAAAAGCTATGGAAAATATCATTGAAGGTAAAATAATTTTTTTTCTGGGCTTTCTCCAAAGACAATGTGGTGCTTCTCAGTATTCATGTCACAAAACAACTATGTTAAAGGGGTTTTGCTTTCATTTTGAAAGAAGACAGTAAAGTGAAACAAAAATAATTTGAGTGTTCTCAGTTTCTGACAATTAAAAATGTTTTATTGTACTAAATCATGGCACAGTTGATAACTCAATCCTCTCTATGTTCACTGGGAGAAAGAGAGAAGTAACAAACAGTGGGGAAAAAATTTAGAAAAAATGAAATTGAGTTGCAATGGAGTCATTGTGTCAAGAAGACATTCATTCTATAGAAATGGGTGTCCAGGATTTGATGATAATTATAGAAGCATTGAGGAATTGGATTTTTAGACCAGGCAAATGAATGGAAATACACATTTGTTGTTGTAAAAGAAAGGATACATGTATTTAAAATATTAAAGAGGGAATTGTACAAATATCAATTAATAGAAGTTACAAAACTGTTAAGCAGAAATGAATATTCAGGATTTAGAGGATATGTCATAAAAGTTAAATAAGCCAGATATCCTTGTAGCAGGACTAGAGTCAGTGCTTAATATAAAATCAGTAGAAGGTGACATCCAGTTGAACCAAATTTACAGAATTTTCTATGTGGTCTTATCAATTTGCTTTGATAAGTTCTTACAGAGTACTGCATCTTTTTAAAATAATAAGTCTATTTTTTTTAGTAATGTTTTACCTGTAAAATATTTGTCCCCCCTCCTCTGAATAGCAGCATAGTACTAAAAGGCATGGAGACAGACATAAACAAAACCCTACCAATATAAGAGTATCTGTCAAGTCTACCATTTCTAATACAAACAGGAAAAGAATAGGTCAGAAAGTCTGATGTATTTCAAGCCCATGAGATTTTTAAACATGCCTTAGAATAACTAATAAAGGATAAGGGTCAGTTAGTTACTGACCCCTGACATATATTCAGGAAATATGAACCTTTCTAGATACTTAACCATGATTCTCAGCAACAAGTTCATTGCTAAGTCCTGCTTCTAGTTAAGGTCAGTACATAATTCAAAGTCCAGGCACAGTGCAACAGGGCTTTCTAAGGCTGCCATCCATAGTGACAGATGTTTCTTAAATTTCCTAGTGTAAGGCCAGGGATTTGACTGAATTGCTGGGAAATTTCCCAGTGAAACCGCTATGGTTCCCATAATGTTTGTTGATCCAAAATATCTCCAAACCAAGTGCTCTGGAAACAATTTGATAAATATCTAGAGTAGCCTAAAGGTGTAACTATTATCAACTTGTATTGTGACAAAGAAAATACCAGGTGTTGTGCCTCATAACTGATTAATCTATTTCCTGGAAATCATACTGTAATCACTTTTCTAATAGGAATCTATGTAAATTAGAGTTCTGCTATTTAAGATTGAATCTGTGATTAATTTTGTGAATAATTTTGGAATCAGAGAAATTTAAAATAAAAACCAGTTTAGATATTTAATCAGATTGGCTCTAGGATTAGCCAAGGTAGTTGATTTCTGATTCTCAGTTTCTGCCTTTGTGAAATGGGCACAAGCTATCCCTTATATTCATATTAGTATCAACTACATTAATTACACATGAGGAGTATTAATTATTATCACTGCCATATTACATACTGGTGATGTGCAGGAAACGATGTGACGTAATTCCTATGATTTTAAAATGATAGCATTGGCCAAGAGAGCCCATGTTTAGAAAAGAAGTTTATAACTAAGTTTTCAGGTTTTCTACAGTTGGGTTAGAGATCTTGCTGTGATCTGTATGCATTAAATAAGTTAGTTCCTATGTTCAGACAGAGCAAAGAAGAGCAAAGTCAGTTTAGCTGGCACAAGGGAGACCTGAATATTGGCCAATGCCTGGTTAAGAAATTGAAATACAAACTTCTGTAAATAATGTCTTGAACTGAGAACATATATCAGGATTGACCAAAGGGTCAAGCTGTAGACATAGAGCAAAAATGTTATCATTGCAATTTTTGCATACAAAGGTAATTAACAATTATGGAAGAACACCTCATGAATAAGCCAACTAGGTATTATAAAGCAATAGGAAGTTTATGGTGAACTTATGAGCTCCTCCTCTTCTCTTTGTCCATCCCCTCCCATATTAGTTTTGGTTCATTTAGGCTTGTGTAACAGAATGTCACAGACTAAGTTGCTAATAAAACAACAGAATTTTTTTCTCACTAGCAGCTGGGATGCCAAAAAACAAAATGCCATGCATTTTGGTTAGCTTGTGCTTTCTGATACATAGATGGCACGTGCTGGCTGTGGTAGAAAGTCAAGTCAGCTTCAAGGACCTATTTAATGACAACATTAATCCCATTTATGAGGGTGCAGTCCTCATGACATAATCACCTCCCAAAAGTCCCACCTCCTATATCATTCAACTGGACACTTGTTTTCAACATGAATTTTGGGTGGACACAAACATTCAGGAGATAACATCTCTCACGACTCCTCTCTTTACTCTCCTTTCCTTCTTTCCATTATGCAGATAATAGTTTTATTCTTTATATTTTCTAACTATATATATGTGCACATATGTATTTATATTTATTGATGGATAAAAAAGAACATATACATTCTAAAATTAGTAACTCTGAATATATATTTAATTTTCAAAAACTCAAAACATGTAAATGTATATATAGAAAAAATATAAACTGTATATACGTATATGTGTACATATATATGAAAAATATGTATAATATATCCCTGGCACTCATACTAGTATCAACAACATTAATTATGCATGAAGAGTATTAGTTGTTATTATCATCATCATTTGCTAAAAAGTTTTTAATACAATAACAAATATTCTAATATTACATCCTCAATTTCTCAAGCATACACATGATTTTCTGCATGTTATAATTACATTTTAATACTCTGTTTTTACTAAGAACATAATTCATAGTCAGTATTCACCAGTCTCTTTTTATTCTAACATATCTTTCATATGATCTCTGTTCTAAAAATCCACAGCCCAAAATTAATGTAAACTTTCTTTCTTTGTCTCCTAATTCTATATCTCTTTTTATTCTTATAAGCTTTGTTATTGAACAGAGGTGTCCAGTTCACCTGAAGTTGCTTGACTCAATACAGCTGAAATACCTGTTGCAATCTTACTTCACAGGTGGTTCTGTATGTAACATATGATTTCAAATCACAAGGCCCTCGACTTCTGGACATGCCACTTACTGAGCTGCCAAGACTAAGCATTAGTTCAATGCAGGGACCACTAGATCCACCAATTCTCAAATACAATCTATATGACTGTAGTTAGCACACTTATATTTAGTTGTCCATTAATATTTCATCCAAAGATTTCACTATGTAGGGATTATATAGCTGCTCATTGGCTAAAAAGATTATTTCCAAACCTACCATTCAGCATGAATTCATTATATGCTAGCCTCTATTGAAAAAAAAAGAAAAAAGGAGGGTGGCTGGAGTTGTAGTTCAGTGATAAAGTATGTAGCATGTGTGAGGCACTAGATTCAATCCTCAGCACCACATAAAAATAAATAAAGGCATTATATCCATATATAACTAAAAACTATTTTGAAAAGAGAACTTTATATTATCAGGTTATTAGATTAAATGGCAATGTAGTTTTTACTAGAAAAGAAGGATAAATCCTAGATTAATTTTACAATTTACAAATTTGTAGATTAAGGAAATGAGTAAAATATATAAAAGTATTAAGGTAATTTTTAGCTTTCCTTTGTTTTTATTTATTTAACTGGCTGTCCATTTCCCTTTAAAATTCTTAAAAAGATAAAACTTTAGTGTAACAGGGCTTTCAGTGAGCGGCTTAATGATATGAATATATATTTATTTGATAATAAAGAAATTCATAACCCTTTCAGTACTTAACATTTCCCAGGAACTATAAAACACTGTTTTCCTAATTTTTTCAAATATATAAGTGAGAAAAATGTTGACAATTTTGTACACAAGTAATTTTGTTCTATAAATAGATATAGAACAATTTAGCTGCCATAAAACATCTCATCTGAGCTGAACATGAAAGAAAAACAACATAGGGTTTTCAGTGAGTAATTATAGTTTAAATAACATGTGATTTGTTCATTTGAGACACATAAAGACTTTAATGTTAGGATGTAATCAAAAACAGAAAGAAGATGTGGAATACTGTAACTCTATTTTTTGACACATGATTAGAATTTTGGTTTCATATTTTATCTGAATCAAATTCCATAATAAATTATTTGAGAAAGGGGACATGTACATTAGAATCACCTACAGCACATCTCCTGTTATAAGATCTGGATTTTCCTACACTTCTGTCAACTTCATTTCAGAAAACTTCCTGTCATACTTAAAACATGCTGACTTGATTTCCCAAGACAGACCAGTGTCTTTCCAGTAACATTTCCATAAATAAACTTGTCTCTTTCCAACTACAGCGAATTTATAACTGCATTTCTTTTCCCTTTTCAGAATGAGAAATAGCCTCTTTTCCCATAGTCTTCTTCACCCACCTTGGTCTCTCATCTATGATGGCTCAGGTCAAGATAACTTCCAAATAGAGAATGCTTTTCTGCTCCCTCTCTTAGTTCAGTCTCCAAACTGGATTAATCCCTTGCAGTTCTCCTGCAAGACATATCCCCAAAGCTGCAGGTATGAAGCTGCTTTTGCATTTTTATCGAGAACTTCTGTCCCTCCTACTTATCAGTTCTCAGAGGGCAGAGTATGTTGATCTCTCTCCCCTTCACTGTGGCATAAGAACCTCGGAAAATTCCTGGTGTATTAGAAACTTGTAATAAATGTACATTGAATATATCTGTGAAACCAAACCTGGTCTTTCTTCAAAGAGTTTCTATGTCAACTCCTACCATGCATTTTACATTTTAGAAGAGTACATTTATATTTTTAAAATGAGAAAGCTGCACTCAGCAAAACATGTGGAAAGCAAATCAGGAGAGATGTGAGACTCTGAACTCTGCACACTTCTGGTTTATATTTCTTGAAATCAGGAAATGCATTTCTTCTGAAATTAAAAATGCAAAACAAGTCTAACAAAATATGTTTAACTAAACAGTTTCTTAGCAATATTGCAGCATCTTGTAATTTTATTCACTTTGATACATGAGTGACTCCCAGTGATTTGAAAGACAGCATTAAGCCAGAATATTTATCTACCCTTAATTAAAAAAATAATTTCCTCTATATCATTTAGCATTGTTCACACTCATCTTTTTGAGTTATGTTTTACTTTGTCATATGTGCATTTCTATCACATTCAGTCCTTTCTGGAACAAGCTAGGACACGAATAAATACATATTCAACACTTTGGAAGCAGCATGCAGAAGATGTTTTGACAATTGCATGTCTACACTGAACATTTTAAAACATGTAGGTAAAAGCACTGGTTTATTTACTATGTATATAAATAGAATTGTGTATCATAATTCATCAAAACCTTGTCAGGGAAGTTGAGAATTTTTATTCTCAATGTGGCTACAAAAGCCTATGCTGTATGCTTGCTGTATGGTTGTATATTATTAAAATGATGTAAAAATTAAACTCTCATACATTTCTACACATAAGATTCAATAAGGATACATTGAAGTTAACATCAACATTTTCATTCAGTACATTTAAATACTATTATAATTCATCTCTCTAATGTTTTAAATTGAAACTTAACCAAAATTTACTTTTTTTGATTTTTTAAAAAAATCAATGATAGCAGAATGCATTACAATTCTTATTACACATACACAGCACAGTTTTTCATATCTCTGGTTGTATATAAAGTATGTTGACACCAATTCGTGTCTTCATACATGTACTTTGGATAATGATGTCCATCACATTCCACCATCCTTGCTAACTCCTTGCCCTCTCTCTTTCCCTCCCACTCCTCTGCCCTATCTAGATTTCCTCTATTCCTCCCATGCCCTCCCTACCCCATTATGAATCAGCCTCCTTATATCAGAGAAAACATTTGGCATTTGTTTTTTTGGGATTGGCTAACTTCAGTTAGGGTTATCTTCTCTAATGCCATCCATTTACTTGCAAATGCCATGATTTTATTCTCTTTTATTGCTGAGTAAAATTCCATTGAGTATATATGCCACATTTTTTAATCCATTCATCCACTGAAGGGCACCTAGCTTGGCTCCACAGTTTAGCTATTGTGAAGTGTGCTGCTATAAACAATGATGTGGCTGTGTCCCTGTAGTATGCTGATTTTATGTCCTTTTGAGTACAAATGGAAGAGAGGGATAGCTGGGTAAAATTGTGGTTACATCCTCAGATTTTCAAGGAATCTCCATACTGCTTTCCATATTGGTTGCACCAATTTGCAGTTCCATCAGCAATGTATGAGTGTACCTTTTCCCTGCATCCTTGCCAACACTTGTTGTTTGTATTCATAATAGCTGCCATTCTGATTGGAGTGAGTTGATATCTTACAATAGTTTTGATTTGAATTTCTCTAATTACTAGAGATGTTGAACATTTTTTCATACATTTGTTGATTGATTGTATATCTTCTTCTGAGAAGTGTCTGTTCAGGTCCTTGGCCCATTTATTGATTGGGTTATTTGATTTTTGGTGCTTAGCTTTTTGAATTCTCCATATCCTCTAGAGATTGGTGTTCTATCTGATGTGTGAGGGGTAGAAATTTGCTCCCAGGATGTAGGCTTACTGTTCACCTCACAGATTGTCTCTTTTGCTGAGAAAAAACTTTTTAGTTTGAATTCATCCCATTTATTAATTCTTGGTTTTAATTCTTGCACTATAGGAGTCTTATTAAGGAAGTTGGGGCCTAATCCCACATGATGAAAATCAGGGCCTACTTTTTCTTCTACTAGACATAGAGTCTCTGGTTTAATTCCTAGGTCCTTGATCCACTTTGAGTTGAATATTGTGCATGGTTAGAGAGAGGGGTTTATTTTCATTGTGTTGCATATGGATTTCCAGGTTTCCCAGCATCATTTGAGAAGAGGCTATCTTTTTGCCAATGAATGTTTTTGGCACCTTTGTGTAGTATAAGATAATTGTAATTTTGTGGGTTAGTGTCTGTGTCCTCTATTCTGTACCATTGGTGGACCAGTCTGATTTGGTGCCAATACCATGCTATTGTTTTGCTACTATTGCTCTGTAGTATAGTTTAAGGTCTGGTATAGTGATGCCACTTGTCACTCTTCCTGTTAAAGATTGCTTTAGCTATTCTGGATCTCTTATTTTTCCACATGAATTTCTTGATTGATTTTTCTATTTCTATGAGGAATATCATTGGGATTTTTATCAGAATTGCATTAAATTTGTATAGTGCTTTTGGTAGTATGGTCATTTTGATAATATTAATTCTGCCTATCCAAGTGCAAGGTAGATTATTCCATCATTTGAGATCTTCTTTGATTTCTTTCTCTAGGGTTCTTTAGTTTTCATTGTATAGATTTTTCACCTCTTTCATTGATTCCCAAGTACTTCATTTATTTTTCAGGTTATTGTAAATGGGGTAGTTTTTCTCATTTCTTTCTCAGAGGATTTGTCACTGACATACAGAAATGCCTTTGATTTATGGGTGTTGATTTTGTATCCTGCTCCTGTGCTGAATTTATTTACTAGTTGTAGAAGTTTTCTGGTGGAGCTTTTTGGGTCTTCTAGGTATAGAATCATATCATCAGTAAATAGTGCTAATTTAAGTTCTTCATTTCCTATACATATGCCTTTAATTTTTTTTTTATCTAATTGCTCTGGTCAGTGTTTCAAAAACTATGTTGAATAGAAGTAGTGAAAGAGGGCATCTTGTCTTGTTCCAGTTCTAAAACTTACTTTTGTTTGAAGGTGTCACATTTCAATCTGCCAGGATGTAAAGGGTGACAAATGTTCCTCTATATTCATTTTGTCTTCTATTTACAGAGGTTGATTATTCCAATAAAGGAATAGAGTTTGGATAAAATATAACATGTACATTTTATGGATGTTTTCATATTAAGATGCTTATCACTTGCTTCTCCTTTTTGTCTCATTAACACCTGTGAGACTACAAGTAGTACAGTATGGAAAAGTCTACAAATAAAGAGAAACAATTATATATTGTTATACTCCATCTTCATTATGTTTAGAATGTTCAAATTTTAATTCTTCCAGGTCATTATTCTGTCTTATGTTGGCCAATTTCTTGGTAATTTAATTCTTTAGTGAATACATAAAGTTTGAGGAGGAAATTTTATTCCTCGATTGAGTAGCATAAAAATCTGTGGATGTTATTCAGATGCACTGGAAAATCTCACAAACAGGTAGAGAAGAAGGGAAAAAAAGGAGAGATTTCCAGTTATATGATTCAGTGTAGCTGAAAACATACCAGTCAGAAATACTGTTATAAACTTGATTCAGATTTGATACATCACATTGAATATGTACTTACCATCACAGTATCATATCATTGTAGTAGGAAATACAGGGGTATGTGTCAACAAATGTGTATACTTGCACCCAACTCTGTAATAAAATGATTCCATGATAAAAGAAAAAGAATGAGGGAGTAAGTGAAAATTAATGTATAGACTACTAGTGGATCATCAATAATAGCTACAAAGTCTTTCTTTTCAAGTCTCTTTTTCTTTGCTTCATACATTTTGTGCCAAATGTAAGATACCTGGAAAAGGATAGAATGTTTTAAAGATGTAAAGAGTTAAAATGGTAGGTTTGGTGGATACTGTTGTATCTATTAACTTTATAGAAAGACAAGTGTTAATCTGTATAGAGATTTGCAGATATGCAAATTATAAGTATTATTTTTTTGTTGAGGTCTAACAAGATAAATAATATTTGAATAAGATATTGAAGGAAGTCATGGAGGTCACAAGGAAACAGCATTGAGACTGAATTTAGAAAGCTTTGTATATTTTAAATAATATATCTTTAGATCATAGAGTGAGAGGTATAAGAAATAACTAGGGATAAAAGTTTAAATATTTTTAATATGTTACTGAATATTCTGTAGTTATTTCTTAAAATGTCTAAACTCTTCAGAATTTAATGCTATTGAGAGGAAAGATCAAATTTTCTACTTTGAAAGAATACATTGATTAAATTAGAATACTAAATTAAACAATAAGAGAAGAAGTTCTAAAAACAGATGTTGGGAATCTAAACAAAGGCTTATTTTAAATATGCCAATTGAGATTCACTCTTCACCCTTTTGTGTCCTGATCTTACCCTGGAAGACTGAGTTAAATAGATTGCGCTCTGCTACCCTCTGATTTTCATTTGGATTATAGTCTCAGTGGACAGGCAGAAGTGGCAGAAGATTGTATGATAGGCATCAAGTAAGCTGATTGGAACTATTTATATAGCCTATTCCTCCTATGCTATTCTTTTTTCCAAAGACTGAGTCTCTTGTCAAGTTGCCTCTCTTAAGTAATCTCTCTGGTTCCTCTTTCTTACTTTCCTCCTGAAGGCTGGAATATGGTAATGGTGACTCCATCACTGAAAGTCAAGGGGTATTTCATTGTCCCTGTCAATTTCCTTAAATCCTGAACTTCCTTAAACTTTCTCAAATTTAAAAATTGAGTGAACCATCTGTTTCTTCTGGCATGCTGATCCATCCTAAGGCTAAGATGAGAGACTAAGTCCAAGAGGGATCTAAGAGCCAGCACTGACAAAACTTAATTAGTTATTGAATATGGGGAGCAAAATAAATGTATAATTTCTTGGTTATTGTCAAGTTTGTGACCTAATTGACAAAATGAATTGTTTTTGATAGATCAAAGGTTAATTATAGAATGCATAGCAAGTTCAAGTGTTAAAAATGAGTTCAACTTTCAAGCAAGTCTTTGGTGCTGAAATGGCCTCCATATACCTATATATAGAAGAAAGGGTAGAGCTTTGAAACTTGCAAAGTGTCTAGTGTAAAAGGTTTTCACAGAGTTAGAATGAAGAATAAAATTTAGGTGAGTAGAAATATTTCCCATGGCAATATGTAGAAAATAGTGCTTGAGAATACTGAACTCACTAATAGATGCTACAGCATAAAGTAAAGACCTTGGTTATTAGGTCTTAGTACTAGGTTTGACTAATCTGTCATGTTAGAAAAATTAGTCATTAATAATCTCAATATAGCCTTTTATATCAAATAGTATCCCACAGACAGTTATTAATATGGTATTGTTTGTATGGAATTACTTTCCACAGTGTAGTAAATTTTTTAAAATTGTTCTTTTTCTTCTCTTCATATTGAAGAAGAATTGCAACTGATTTATGTGTGTATATGGGTATGTGTGTTGACATGTGGTGTTGAGATTTGAACCCAGAGCTTCATGTATGCAAGACAAGTACTCTACCACTGAGTTAATCCTCAATTTCTTCATCTGATTTTTTAAAATTATCTATCTATCTATCTATCTATCTATCTATCTATCTATCTATCCTTGGTACTAGGGAATAAACACAGGGGTGCTTAACCACTGAGCAACATCCCCAACAATTTTTATTTTTATTTTTTTATTTTGAGACAAGGTACCACTAAGTTGCTTATATGCTGAGGCTGGACTTAAACTTGTTATCCTCCTGTCTCAGCCCCTCAAGCCACTGGGATTGTAGGTGTGTGCCACTGCACCTAGCTTGCATCTGGTTTTAAACAAACTTTATTATATAAGGCTACATTGCAATAGTGCAAAAAATATACACACAAACTACAATGGAAACTAAAATAAAACACTATAATTAAATATTAAGAATCTAATATTCAATGATTGAGATGACACAGACTTTAATTTCTAAATTAACACCAGAAAAATAGGAGTTGTTATTCTCTTCTTTACATAAATACATGTCATACTTAGTAAGATTCTACAAAGTATTAAAAATTCTACAAAATTTAAAAATCTGAGGATTTTTAAAGTAAATGAAAAACAGTAAAAAACCTGCATTCTCTCATATTTGTAGGAACTGATATATTTTTACTAGATTGATTTTATTTTGGCTTTTTGATTGACTGTTTTCCTTTTATGCATTAATGTTGAAATATTACAATATGCCAGTCTTTCTAAATATTTTAAATGTACAGTGACTCAGGTGGAATAAAAATGTATTTCTTACTTACCTAATATCTAAAATAGGTATTCATAAAGTGAGAGGATACATTTCAAAATATGACATAAGAACCCAGTTACTTTCAATCATGTAACTGTATTTCCATGTACCTTTCAAGTTTTCTTTGCTGGTCTGTATCAAGGAGGCAGCAAAGTCGGAAGCAAATAGGGTCACTGTGAGAATATTGCATTGACCAAAACAGGCATAATTGCCTCTTTAAGAGAACTTAGTCAATGAAGTATTCCTGTCATCCCAGCTACTCAGGAGGCCAGGGCAACAAAATCACTTGTTCAAAGACAGCTGTACAGCTTCCCCAAAACCTGCTTCAAAATAAATATAAATAAATAAATAGCTTGGAGATGTAATCTAATTGTGAAGTATTGACAGGCATGCCATAGATCCTGAGATCAATCTGTAGGGATGTGGGAGAAAAAAGCAAAGGTCTCTTTAAAGACTTGTTATTTAACAATTTTTCTGGACAGGAGAGGAGTGAAATTAGCTCAAGAAATGCCTACTACAGGCTTTGGGGGAAGTTCACAGTGTTTCTCATTCACCTGTTTTCTTGCATCTTCTGCTCATGTACTATTTCAGTGTAAAAAATCATGTTGTGCTCTAGCATATATCCACATACATAGTTCAGCTACTTTGGCTTCCACAAATTCATAGTAGAACAAACAAAATAAAATTAAATCACCAATACACAGTTTTGAGTGGATTGTATTCGTGGCTGAATACTTCAGGAATTTTCTGAAAATTTCTTTAGTGGAAATCATTAGCCATATTTTTTCCTATTTCTTTGTTCTTCCCCATTCTCAACATCACATCCATATCCAAAAACATCCAAAGTATTTTATAAACAAAGGCAGTTATCATCTTGAAAGAATTCTTATTTAAGTTGCTTAGAATTTAGCATTCTTATCCATTGTATATGACTTCATACACAGAGATGCACATGTACAATTTTGCAGGCATTTTTAGACATTTAAATTCTGAGCACTGAGGTGCTGGGGTTGTGGCTCAGTGGTGGAGTGCTCGCCTAGAACACTGGGTTCGATGAGGCACTGGGTTCGATCATCAGCACCACATGAAAATTAAATAAAAATATTGTGTCCACCTATAACTCAAAAATATTTTTTAAAAAAATAAATAATAAATAAATAAATTCTGAGCACTGAGCTAAGACTTGGAGATATAAAGATACAAAAGACATAACAGCTATGTTCGGCATCTACCAGGGAAAGCAAACACATAGGTAGAAACTTTAGTTTCAGTTATGAATGTTTATAGGTGTTCTAAGAATGCCAAGGGAAACCATATACTAAGAGAGATTCCCTGAGATATCAAGGAGAAGAAGTTTTCCTAGCTTAAGGAGTGACAGAAGTGAAGCATTAAAATGCACCTTGTATGTTGAAAGGGCCTTGATTCACTGAGTAGCTTGGCTGAGATGAGACTCTAAAGTCCATTATAAAACAAATGGTATTGGAGCCTTGGAGAAATTAAGAGCTGATTAGATGCACCTTGAAGCTGACTGTTCACCCACTCCCCCTCTTGTTCACACTCCAAAGACATGTGCATGTGTATATGTGATGTGCACTGTCACACATGCACACACACACACACACACACACACACACACACACATAAACACACAATCTTGGTGCCTCCATAAATTAGAAAGCCCAAGCAGAATCTGTCTCTGCTGTGATGCTGCCCTTCCAGGCTCCCTTGTCATTCCTTGTCTTAATACAGTTGTGTCCATAACCCAGAGAACCTAGTGCTAACCATGTGTATCAGGAGTTTTGGTACTATACATCTGCTGAGCTTCTGGCCACCCCAGAGTATTTCACAGCACATAATAATCTGGATCTGTGGGGGTAGCCTGAGGAGGGCTGACCCATGTCATTGAATGCTTAGGAAATGTCTCTTCTAGAGAACTGACAAAGGATGTCTTATTCAGCTGCAAGACCTGCAGGAATGGGCACAACTACTCATCTGGTTGCTGATGGCCTAGAACTGTGCTGGGGTCTTTCTTGTAGTTCAGGACCACTAAGATACCCTCCCTTCAACTTCTTAATAAACACAGAGAAAAGTGTACAGCTATCAGGTGAGCTGAGAAGGCTCAAACAGATGTACCATGGCTTGGCTGCAGCTGCCTACAGCCACCCATGATATGGCTTGCTCCTCAGCTCCTGATAAAAGAAATGGAAATGATGGAGATAGAAGCTGTTGATTGCACATGTTAGCCTGCTGTAGCACCAGGGTCAGCCATATACAGACATAGTGAGCAGTGGAGCAAGAATATTTCCTTTCTAGTACTCATACTAGTCCTGAAGGCAGTAGGGGAGTAATTAGCAACACACACTGACTAGTCCTCAGTCTTCTGAAAATGGGACATGGCGGCAGACAGACACTATACCAGGCCTTCATTTTCACCAGCATGCCTCCCCAGCTCTTGGAATTGGCTGACCCTTTAGAGGTTGAAGATAGCAGAGAAGGCAAATAAATCCCAGGGGAGTCCCTTTAGATTTGTGTTCATGGAAGGGGCAGGAAATGTGGTTGTACCACCCTCTGAGAAACCTGTGGTAGAATCCAGACTTGGTTCTTCAATGCCAGTCCAGGAAGAATTGATAGAAGACCCTCTATCTTACCATGTAAAAGTCCACACACTGCCTATGTGTATCAGTTAAGATTCTCTAGAGGTGCAAAATCCACAGGATACATTTAGGAATAGGAAATGATTCATTATAAAGCATTGGTTCATAACAATAGGAGATTGGCAAGTCCAGGTCTGCAGTGTAGGAGTGCAGGCTCCAGTCCCAGGAGAACTCACACTACAGGTCATACCAACAGGCAGCCTGATGGATAATTCTTGCTCAGGGAAGCCACATGTTTTCCTCTAGGCCTTTATCTGATTGAATGAGACTTACCCCCATTAGGGAGTACAATCAACTTACTCAGAGTTCACATACTTAAATGCTACTCTCATCAAGAAGCATAAGATGATGCATACAATTACCCATCACAATGTGGTGATTAAGGATTCAGTAGAGAAATGAGCATCCTGGCTTCCATCAACTCTCAGGGCTGATGTTGGAGAAGAGCAGGAAAGGGTGAAGGGCCATGCTGAGTATTATGGGGATGTTGAAAAGAGAAATAGCCTTTGAGGTCACAGGCATGTCTTATGTTAAGTTTACACCTTGCACTAAAGTGGGTGGACACAGCAGTGCTCTCTCCGTTTTGCCACATGTCCCAATAGAATACTCATGAACCACTTTGTGAGGGTACCTTGATATTTTTATCCCTTTAAAAGGTGTGTCTACTGCAATGTTTTAACTTAATCATTCATTTTAAACATATTATAAAACTTTTGTTTTACTGATGCTGATTTTTCTCAAGATAATTTTTAATAATGCCTTTCATTTTTAAAGTGCGCTGATCAATGCCTTGCTCACCTGGGGAAGATAAGCTTCACTCACTTATGAAGGGTTGAATGGCTCTGTAGCTGCATGTATGGCCTCGGCTAATTTGCTACCCATCATTTTTAGGACAAGGATTTAAGAATATTTGTGTGATGATGGACAGAATCCTAGCATTTGTCATCCTTATAGTCACAAGTGCTAGTCACAGGGAAACACAATAACCATCATATGCACTCACAAGGAAAAAAATAACTGATATTATGATCTATAAAAACTTATTACCCATCAATAATTTTATAATCATCAACACGGTTGCTTACACTGACCAGGCTAGATGCTATTATGTGTCCAATCCACAAAATTTACATCTCCTAGATTTTAGAACATGATTTATATACTATTCTTTCCATCCTATTATTGTGATCAGTTGCCTAAGCTCCCTAGGGGGGCCATAACCTCCACTGTGAACTAGATTCCACTTAGGAACATCATTTTTGCATCATCTTCTTCTCTCCTGAGTCAGTATCACCCTTTGCTAATGGAAATGGGATGATCCCTACTAGAATAACATTTCTCTGTGAAGCTTTCTCTGTTGTTGTTTTTTTTTTTGTTGTTGTTGTTGTTGTTCAACCAATTTATTCCTTTGTCCATTTAATTGGAAAACTCCTTAAAAATATTGTCTACACCTAAAATCTATAGTTGTTCATCTACTTTTATCAGTTCAACCTGATGAAGTTATATTATAATCTGCATGAATTCACCAAATTTTTTATTAATGTCAAAAAGGTAAAACCACAAAGCCAGTTCTGAATTTGCATTATTTGACCCCCATAACATTTTTTAACAATTGTAAATAATTTCCCCTCTTTCTTGGAGCATTTCTTCTCTTGGATTCTGGATTTATATCACTTTCCATTGTTTCTCTACTGACATACCTGATGCATCTGATTTCCTGACATCATGCACAGTTATTCTCTGGTCTCCATGACTGGATGGCTTCTGTTCTCCAGCCGTGTGTGTGTGTGTGTGTGTGTGTGTGTGTGTGTATACATCTTATTATTTTTGTATGTATAATGCCAAACTACTTGTCAATATTGAATAGCAGGTGATTTGAAGTTACTTCCAGCAGTCATTTTTACTTGGATGATCTGTTGGTATCACAAACTTGACATTTCTAAGACTGAACTTCTCATTTTTGTCAACATCTTACTACTGATCATTTAGTGTAGTAAATTGTTTGTTTGTGTGTGTGTGTGTGTGTGTGTTTGAAATTAAAAAAAAAACATGGCCATCCAATTGCACTTCTATTTTTTTTTTTCCTGAGAGGCTGTTGGCTCTGTGTAATTTCTTTACCTGGCTTCTTGTTAAACTGCTTATTGGAGAAAACTTTCAGCTTCATAAATAGACTACATGATCTATCATCCTTTGATTCACAGGGGACAGAATACTGAACAAAAGGAAAGCCATAAACTGTAAAATGAATCTCTCTTCTTCTTTTATCATTTGCTCCAGACTCAAGGTCATGCTGTCAACTACTCAATGTCTTCCTAATGTACTAATCAAGACTTGAATGGAATGGAAGTGAACAAATAATGCAGAATACTCAAGAAAATATCGGAGCAAAACAAATGCTGTGACCAAAATGCTCAAAGAGAAATGAACCAGAGGGCTGGGGATGTGGCTCAAGCGGTAGTGTGCTCGCCTGGCATGCGTGCAACCCAGGTTCGATCCTCAGCACCACATACCAACAAAGATGTTGTGTCCGATGAGAACTAAAAAATAAATATTAAAAATTTCTCTCTCTCTCTATCCTCTCTCACTCTCTCATTAAAAAAAAGAAATGAGCCAGAATACTGTATTATTTTTTAAAATATATTTTTCTTATGAGATGATAGGTAGTGCATTCTCATGTCAGCAACTGTGCACTATTTTTCATATCATTTTGTTCAGTATCCATTTTTTATTTATAAGCTAATTGTGCTTTTCCTTAATTGTTGAATTATTCTGACATGATGGGATTACTTTTGAACTCAGTTATTCTCAGTAGAATATCAAAGTGTAACTGTATATAGAGTCTGTCATCTTGGTAGGAATGAGAGACATAAATTCTTCATTGAATGGAACTATCTGGCATTTATTAGTTAATATAATTAAAGCAAGTCATAGGTAAGAAAAATTCTTTCTTTTTATAAAATAGCACATTTTTCCTTCCTGACAGCTATTTTGACATACATCAGTAAATTACAAATACTTTGATGATTCAAATTAATTTGGAATTATTTTAAATGACCATCTCATTCAACTGCTAATGTTAAAAGGAAGATAAGTACTTTTTAAATTTAGTAGTTGATTTGCATATATAGTTTTTTGAATGTGTCTTATATACTTATTTTCCCATTGATGCATGATTATGAAGTGCATATATATGTATACATATATTTCATTATATATATATTACATATACACACTTTATTATACATATATATATATATATATATACACACACACATACACAAACAAACAAAAACTTCTTTTTTTAGAAAACTACTAGTAATAGATTGTTACTCTTTGATATAGTATATCCAGTTTCCTTGAAGATGTCTTTCATATGAAAGGATTCCTTTGGTGTAAATGTAAACTCATCTTGCTTTTAAACTCCATACCTATCTCTTAATAATTATCGTTTTGAGAACAAATCTGGATTCTTTAACCTCATTTGTTTTTTCCCAGCTGTAAAATTATATAACAAACCACACTGTGGAGATATAAGGACTGAATGTGATTACATATGTTTTAAAAGTTCTCAGTAAATGGATTACAAATCATCAGTTACCAAAGATAATTATTTTAAAATAGAAGTCTTCCAAACCTAAGCTACCTTTCATAGTTAAGAAACTATATGATGTATGGTTAGGTTAATCCTTTGCCATGAAGAAGTGTTCTTTCTTGAACAAACCCAACTTAGAAACAAAATCTAGTTACTGTTGAGAGGAAGTGAGTGGATGGCATGAGATAATGGGAGGTAGGTGGATGCTGAACAACAATGCTAAGAGAAGCACTTCAGCATTGTGTATTAGACACTGCTTCAAATGATTTGAATATATTACCTCATTTAATGTTTGTAATCATCTTATACAATACGTTCTCTATAATATCACCCCTATCATACCAATGAAGCAAGAAAAATGACCTGCCTACTACAATTACCCCAGACCCCAGATTGAAACTCAAATGAGAGACTCTGTTCTTCAACACTGAGACGAACTGTGAAGTCTACAATGATGTCTTAGTTATTTTGTTATTATTATAATTATAAAATAATCATTGTAAGTCAGGACCAATACTTCAGTATGTATATGCCTGGAAGCTCCTCATATCCACAAATGGAATAACAATATACATTGTCTAATGTATTGTTCTTTGAGAAAAGAATGTATTATATGTGACTTTTGGTGATCTCTGTTTGCTACTTAAGAGAAAAAAGACAATGTGCTTGAAAAAATCCTATTGACAAAGAAGTGATGCACATATTTCAATCTGATCTGTAAATAAATATATTTACTAAAGTTATACTGAACTAATGAAGTCATCTTCACCTGGGCCAAATTTTTTAAATTTCTTCTTAGGTAGTTCTACCAAATATTTTGTATAATTATAATTTTGTTTGATTCTAAGCTGATGATTTTACACAATTTTAATAATACAGGAATAGTTTCATTTTAGAGAATTGAAGGAAAATGACTTCTATAGTTAAGGAATTAAAATTTGGATGATGAATACTATAAACACAAAGCAAAAGGGAATATATACTTTGACTCTTATTTGCTAAATAGCAATAAGTCTTGCAATCACTATAGAGATTTCTTTAAAAACTAGGAGTAGTAGGGGCTGGGGATGTGGCTCAAGCGGTAGCGCGCTCGCCTGGCATGCGTGCGGCCCGGGTTCGATCCTCAGCACCACATACAAACAAAGATGTTGTGTCTGCCAAGAACTAAAAAATAAATATTAAAAAATTCTCTCTCTCTCTCTCTCCTCTCTCACTCTCTCTTTAAAAAAAAAAAAAAAACTAGGAGTAGAACTCCATATCACCCAGCTCTCTCACTCCTCAGTATATTTCCAAAGGATTTAACATCAGCAAAATACACTGATACAACCACATCAATATTTATAGCAGCACAATTTACAATAGCCAAACTATAGAGCCAACCTAGGTGACCATCAACAGATGAACATATAAGAAAATATGTTATATATACACATAAAATATTGCTCAGCCATAAAGAAGATTTACTTTGTGAAATTTTCTGTTAAATACATGAAACTGCCATCCTAAGTGAAATAAACCAGTCCCAAAAAGTCAAAGGTATAATCTTTTCTCTGATATGAGAAAATTAATTAAAAATTGGAGGGAGGGTTCTGGATTAAAAACATAAAAGAGAGAAATGGGGGCAGAAAAAGGAAGAGATAATTTCACTGAAATAGAAGGATCAGTAGAATAGATGACTAGGATTGAGAAGGAGAAAAAAGGGACAGGAAAATGGAAAAAAACACTAAATGTGACTAAACACTGAATATGTGCATGAATGTGGCATGGTAAGTCTTGGCATTGGGGATACCCACAGGACACTGACTAAAAAGAAAATAGTAAACTATAGGTTGATTGATGAGGGATTAGTGGAGTGGAAGAGGAAAGCTGTGAGTGGCAGGTATGGTGGGCCGAGTGCTGGGGGCTGAATTTGAGTGCACTGTGTTCCATGCTTTTGTGATTATATCAGGGTATACCCTGGTGTTTATGTATAACTAAAAATAACAAGTTAAAAATGCTTTGGTGGAATGTCCATAAGGATCATTTCTGAGCTATACTTATGCCCAGGGAACTTAAAATAACCCAACCAGGAAACTCAAAAAGGAAAATTATTCATTGGGAGCAGAAAAAAATTTACTAACTTCCATTGTTTTATTTTTCATCTCTGAAATTAAACACTTCAGTAGATTTTAGGGTTTTTTTCGTTGTTGTTGTTTGTTTGTTCTGTGGGTTCTTTTTTTTTTTCTTTTGGTACTAGGGATTGAAGCCAGTGGCACTAACCACTGTCATATTCTCAGCACTTTTTCACATTTTATTTAGAGATGGTCTGAGTTGCTTAGGGCCTTGCTGAATTGATGAAGCTGGCTTTGAGATTTAAATACTCCTGCCTCAGCCTCCTGAGCCATTTGGCATTACAGGCATCTGCCACTATGTCTGGCACTTTGGTAGTTTTTACCACAAGCTATGCTCATTGCCGAATCTTATCACCATCCCAGCATCATCTTCTCCATGCCTGACTGACTGATGGAAAAAAGGATAGCTTTCTCACTTACAGTTTAAGCCACTGGATAATGAATGGTGCAATTTTCTCTCATGGAACATGTTGGAGAAAGTTTAGGTGTAATATGTTCAGGGAAGTTTAACCATAGACAGCTATAGAAAATTCACTGGACAATGTCCAGTAGACAGTTAGCTAAGTAAGTGTGCATTTTTTGAAAAAACATCTTGAATATAAGACTGGATTTTAGCTTCCAAATCTCAAAATAACTGAATGCCAAGAAGCATTGCTGAGCTGGAGACAGATCCAATACAAATGAGAATATAACATTGGTATTGTTATGGGGCAACCACTCAGAAAACACACTAAATCTGAATTTGAAATGAATAAAAAGAATTTTATTTTATCTATTTTGCCAATTGCCAGTTTTACTTGGTCAGGGACTATTTCTGACAGAGCCCAATTTGGCTCTCTGAAAGAAAAGCTGCCTTGAGCTGTTTGTGGTCCGAATAATTAAGGAAGAAGACCTCATCCTATGGAATTTTGCAAATCACAAGGAAGTGGACTACGGGGCAGAGAAGGCAGTTAGCAGAGCAAACACAGACAACCATACAGAAAGTTATGTTAACAAATACTTACTGAGCATATGTTCCATGTCAGGAATTTCTCCTGGAATATTCTCAGCATTACCCCCAATGCCAAAGATTTAAATGCAAGTAGGGTATGGCCCCTACTTTCAGAAAATAAAAGAAGAATGGGGAAGTTTGTAGTAGGGACCTTGATATGGTGTTCAACATTGGAATTAGTTTCTACCTGGAGATGAATAAATCTCTTTAGAGGAAGTAAGAAAATGGAATATGAGCTCTACCTGAAAAGATGAAGGAGGCACTGGTAGTCAATGGGGAATACAAAGATTTTTCAAAGAGCAGAGTGAGCCATTTGCACCTGATCCTGATGTATTTGAAGATCCATGAATCCCAGTAAGGCCAGGATTGAGAAACATAGAACTTAGTTCTATGTTAGAAACATAGAACCTAGGATGTAGGTGAAGAGGCTTGCATGCCATTCTCAAGAGTTTAGACTGTACCTATCAAATATCAAGTTTGTGTATTACAGAAATATAATAGGTATCAGCAATTTAGATTAATATAATAGGTATCAGCAATTTAGATTATCACTCATTTTCCTCTGTGGTTATCAGTTCCTCCTGATGCTCAGTCATTTTGAATTGAATAAATCTGAATTACGTAGATGCATGTAGACAAGTTTTTCAGTCCTGGCCACTTCAAGCACTACTTTCTCTGGTCTTGCTATTAAGGTGTATTATAAATCAAGTGTTTATGGATAATCAGCTATTTGGAACTCTCACATAATAGACATTTCATATCAATCATATTACTAAATTGATAGAATAAAGTTAAGAGAACCACAGTAAGAAACTATCAGAGAACCTGTAAATAAGAATCCATGAGGGTAGCAAGAGTGAAGCATGAACAGAAAGAGCCAAGGACATTTCTACACACTTTGATCCATTCAGGCCCAAAGCTGAAGACCCTTCTGGTATTCAGTACTTTGGTCCAATAAATTCTGTAAAAAACCACCAAACAGACAAAGTGAATGTACATAGGTTTTTGCCATTTACAACCAAAATAGGAATAACTATTTTTAAAAATCTTATGAAAATTGAAATAAGTAGTTTCATAATTTTTTAAAATAAGTGAATCAAAAGCAAAAAGTCCCAAAGATGGGAGGACCTGCAGAAAAAATTAGAGCAGGGTATATAGATATAAAATTACCTCAATAGTTAAGTAACACTGGGAAATAAGAAAGAAGGGTCATTTCTTGGTAACTAATGGGTAAAGTGTCAGTTTTTACACTTTAGAGATTTTTGTACTTACTAGGAATTAATTTGTATGAGAAATATAAGTCTGGAATTCTGGAGAAAGATTAATCCAAAATGTTTAAATTTAGGATTTGCTAACATTTTTGAGAGTGAGTACTTGGGAGTGAATCAAATATGTGTGTGTCTTGGAAATCAAAGGTGGAAGATTTCCCAGAGAAAGGGATAAAGTTCACTGTGAAAGTAAGCATAGAATTTAGAAAACTGAGGGGCAGTTAAAGCCCCCTTTTTCTTCCATGTTAAACCCCATCAATGGTATTCTCAGGAATGGGAAATTAGGAGAATATTCATTATATATCAGTGGATCCTGAAAAGAAGAATGGTTAAAAAAATGAAACAAGTTGATACTAATCATAATTTCAGTAAAACTAGCAATGAAAAGTATACAACATCTGGAATGATACATAAAGGAGAACATTTTAGAATAGGGTTAAGAGATATTAAAAACACTTATTTCTTAAATGAAATTATGGAGGAAGTAGAAGGAAGCAAAGTGAGGAGGGAATACAACAAAAGAATAAATGCACAGGAAAAAAAGAACTTTTATATAGTTCTAATGGAGGGAGAAAACTTTGGGAATATATGGGAGACAATTTCACCTGGACTAATGACAAAGTAAAGAGGAAAATGGTTTTTAGGAAAAAAACATAATGCTACTGTTTTTACTTCCATGAAGCACAAGGTAGGGGACATACTGAGAATAAGCCCCATGAGAACTAAGAGTTGAGAGTTCAGGTTTAAAATATACATTGTGAATAATAGAAAAAGGTCCAGATCAGCTATTCAGATATAAAAGGGCTTTTTGTTGTTGGCCTTGGCATATTTTTATTTTGTTGTTTTAATTTCACAAATGTAACTAAATTTGCAGAGAAGGTAGATCCCTAATTGTAATCTATCTTTACAACCTGCCTGTGAGCTTCCTGGTATAGAATCTGAGAAACAAAGTGATAAGTGGTATCCAAGTCTCCACTGACTGCATAATTATGGTGAAAAGATCAATAAATAAATGAAGACTGGTGGTTTAAAAACATGGCACAGTGAATGACAGGATGGGTACAAGATTCTAGCTTAATATTTTGCAATATCAAAATCTCAATAAACTGGGAGAACAGGTTCATTAAAGGACTGGGTTAGCTAGAAGGTAATCAGAGAAATGGATCAAGTATACTACCAAGGTTTACTTTTAAAAAACATTTATTTTAAATGATGTTGCATGTATGGATAGATAATACTGAAAGAAATGTGTACTATTATTCATATTACAGAAAACTTAAATATAATAGGTCTCAAATTCCTTGGCATGAAGTGCAGACAACAGTAGGGAGCCCAGGGCAGGGGTAGTGTTCTGGAAATAGATATTGAATTAGTAAGTTGGATATTAGGAGGGAATTTATAAGTTGGGATATAAAAAATAAAGAAAATGGGCTGAAATAAAATTAGGCCACACTCATAAGAACCTGTATTTAAAAGATTTCTACCACATATTCACAGAATTAAGTTTATAGTCCACTAATATATTCTCAAAATAAAATGAGGAGTGTGTCATTTTTTAATATTGTCTTGGGCAAAACTTCTGTGTTATTAGTTCTCACAAATTATTGTTTAATTAATCACTCCAAACAAATTATTTGTAAAGCTAAGCTTAATTTAGTTCAATGTTACTCTTCCTCTGTTGACCATGCTCAAATAGTGTATTTTATATTGTAGTACTATGGCATCTTCCAGGAAGCTAGAAGCTAAATGTCTGAAAATTAAGTGGCTATGATTCCCTAACTTTGGCAACATCCTTCACATCAGGGAAAATATTCAACTCTTGCTTTCTGAGTCTGGATTATTTCTTAGAATGCTCTTCCAGTGTTGGTTCTGGCTTGACTGGAGTGGAAAGGGTGGTGGTGGGCCATGCAGCCTAGCCTGTTATGCAGGTGCAGGCCAGGGCCCAGGGGAGTTGGGTACACTGACCTGTCTCTGCTGCCATGCCCCTTGTGAGCAAAACTGAAGTGATATCTGAGCCAAAGTTTCGGGTTCAAGTGGTAACCAATAGCATGTGTACTTTTCCAAACCATCATTAGCATAAATTTGCACCAGTTGCATTGCTACATTTTCCAAACCCTGATTAGCATGAATGTGGACCAATAGCATTGACCCAAGGATTATAAAATCCTAGCAGAATAAGCTCTAGTGACAAACTGTTGTGGAGTTTTCAAAGTTTCCTGTCATTTGGATTCAGAACACTGGAACTCTGCAAAAGAGAATTGGCTTCATGCTTCTGTGATCTGCTAGAATTAAGATCTGCTTGGCTGCAGAAGCTTGCCTCTTGCATGGAACCGACCCACCCACCAGTACAAGCAAGAATCTCTACTTGGACTAAAGGGTCTTCATAGTGAAGTGTGTGTACTTTTTCATATATATGAATGCAGATGAGATTTGTTGCTATGGAAGGTTAAATAATGAAGTTTTAAAAGTGATGCCAGAATCCACTTTTCATTGAATACCAAATAATTATTTAGTAGAGGTTAGGATAGGTTGCATGCTTGAGACTAAAACGATAGATTCATTGTATTGGTGTTCTCTTTTATCTTATTTGAAAGGGCCATATCATTAACATGATGTAACAAATTCATGATTTGTTCTAAGAGCAAAAGGAAATGAACATTTTTTTGAACATTGTCACTGCAATTTTTATGGGGATTCTTGAAAATATTTTATATCTATAAAAATTACAGTGACAGTGTTCAGAAAATATTCTAAAAATTATGTGGAACCACAAAATTTTAAATATTTGAAGCAATCTTGAGGAGAACAAACAAAAAACCAATAAGTATTACAATAGTCTCTAACATCTATTGATGAACACTTTGCTTATTTGCTCTTGCCAACAGTCCCACTCTTTTTAATTTTTTCTTCCTTTATTTTGCCTTCCTGGAATATGTTGATAGATTTGGTGAGATTGGGCTTCTTTACTTGTTACTAATCTTAGAGAAAGATGATTAACTTTTCCCTTTTCGAGCATTATGTTAGCTTGATAGTAGCAAATACAGTGTTTATTGAGTTTCATTCATTATATACCTAGTTTGGGGAGGTTAATTTTTAAACCAAGAAAAGATGTTTAATATTTTTGAATGCCTTTTGTGTATCTATGGATGTGATCATAATGATTTATATATTTCATTTTTCTTATGTTATGCATGACATTTATAGATTATTATATGTGTTTTTGTTCCTGGGATAAATCCCAAATGGAGAATGATCCTTTAAACTTTTTGTTGAATTCAATGAGGTAGAATTTTGTTGAGGATTTCTGTTTTTATGTTCATTGGAGGCATTGATTTTTCTTTATCTTGTTTTCTCATCTGGTTGATATTTGTATAATGATGGTCTGACAAAATTATTTGGGAAATGTTTCTTCCCTTTAAGTACTCTTTATTAAATTATTTATTTATTTTTTAGTTGCTGATGGACCTTTATTTTATTTATTTATATGCATTGCTGAGGATCAAACATTGTGCCTCACACATGCCAGGCAAGTGCACTACAGCTGAGCCCCCAGGTGGCAGCACCGCCCTCTTAAATACTTTTGAAAATTTTGAGAAAGAGATGATATTCTTTAAACATTTGATAGAGTCTGATTGTGTCATTGCTTTGCCTTAAAACTTTCAGGGCTTTTGAAATGAAGATTAGAATCCTTCACATGACCTGAAAGGCTTATGTGATCCTTATCTGCCTTCCTTCCCAAAGCATAGCTCTCATTTCCATTTTCAAGATACATAAAGTTTCTAGAACATGCTGTTTGACATTTGCACATATTGTTTCTTTTGCCTGGAAATTCTTTCCCTGACCCCTACATTTTGCCAAGGTGATTCCAATTTATCCTACGTGGTATTTCTTAAATATATACTTCTCCAGGGGGCTTCCCTAATACTCCTCCTTCTCCAGCTTAGATTGTCCCTCTGTTTAATGTTCTCAAGGCACTCCATGCTTCTTCATAGCCATTAACAAAATTGCAATAATGTAGCTATCTGTGCTATTTTTGGTTTAATGTTGAACTCCTTTGCTAGTCTGCATGTTTTCCTTTTTTTAAAATATTTTTTTTAGTTGTAGATGTACACAATATCTTTATTTTTATTTATTTATTCTTATATGGTACTGAGGATTGAACTCAGGGTCCCACACATAGAAGGCAAGTGCTCTACCTCTGAGCTACAACCCTAGAGATTATTCTACACCATGATGATGAGTGAGAGTAATGAACTAATATATTTAAAGACCATGTTATTCCTGAAATAAGTTCTACATTTTTCCAAAGTGAAATATAATAGACAATTTGTAACAATCCCAAAAGTATTCAAACTACTTTATCCTTCTAGTAATAACTGTGATTTATTGACAAGAAATACTTAATAAAACATTGATGTTGGGTTACGTGTTGCTTAGCATACTGTAAGCTAAATTATTAATCAGTTTACTCTGATATGACTGTGTTATTCGATTCTCAAATCAAGACAATTTGAAAAGCTAAAGGGATGCAATAAATTGTTGAGTGGGAACAATAGCAGAAACCAGGACTGCCTTTGGTAAACCAGGATACATGATCATCCTGGCTGTTACAGGTTATATTCATTTGTCTACATCTGCCAGATTTACTAGATTTGGAAGCATATTTTTTTGCATTATTTCTTTCTGTCAAATATTTAACTACAAAGTAATCATTAGATAAATAATATTTTATTTCCTCTTTTTAGGAGAGAAAGGGTATGTTTGCTGTGTGTGTGTGTGTGTGTGTGTGTGTGTGTGTGTGTGTTCACCAGCTTTTTGATTTGGTTATTGGCATGAGAATGTTCCCTTTTTATACACACTCAGAATCAACTTCAAAGTTGTATGTGTATATATTATTTACTTGGCACAAATACAGTACCCTTAGCTAATGAAATGTGAATCAAAATAGCATAAAGGGGTTAAATTGGAAGTGAAGAAGACTGTGACATTGGCATTGAGCATTCAAACCTCCTAGGCAGGAATGTGAAGGCAGAGATAAAATTTTTCTTGTATTTTTTCCTATGTTTATGAAAGATAAAATGTGAATAAACACTGTTAATTCTGATTTAAATGTACAAAGTACCCTAATATAACCTAGTGAAGACAGAAGTAATAGCTAAAAGCTGATAAATGTGTATGTAGAAAGTCCCTTAAAATGTAATAACTATTCTGTCAGAGAAGAAGCAAGGACATTATAATCAGGCAATTGGGACTCTATTAATTATTTGTCAATTGGACAATAAAGAAAATAGCTTGATATAGGGATGCTGGATCTAGAAATAGCTGCAGAGGTGATAGAATCTTGACTTTAATTTGAGCATATCTGTTGTATGTCTTCAGCATCATAAGGTCCCATATCAGACAACAGAGTTGATATATAAATGTTGCAATAGCTAAACATCAGATTGTATAAAAAATATGATCATAATGTAAAAAAAAATCACTTGTTTTAGTTTTTAATTGAATCTTTAAAAATGGGCTCCAAAATATATCTACAACATATAAAAATATTAAAGATATTTCAGATTTATTATTCAAATGTCTGCAACTTTAAGTTCCCACTTATTCTTTATTCTTCCACTACAGTCCTGAGTATTGTACCTGCAGGAGATCTCTGCCAAGTCTCTTCCAATAGAATGTGTTTAAATTGAATGTATTGCTTTTCAATATTTTCCCCTTCTTGAACTTCTGTTTGATAATAAAGTTTCATTTTAGGTAATAGGGCTTCATGGTCTCAGGTTGGAATCTCTGAAAGCAGATGCTGAGATGGTGTTTGGGTTGTGTGAGGGTTTGTTTTTTTTAATTGTCTCCTGTCAAAGCAAAATTTCCATGATGGCTGGATGAAGACTCAAAGCTCTGAGCCAGCATGGGATATGAAATTGTCCTCAGCTGCCTTCTCCCTTTGTGTCTGTCCTGTCTTTGGATGCTGGCTGCTCTGGGAAGGTGTGACCTTGAGGCAAGTGGTGAACCTGAAAGAGCCCCTTGTGCAGGGCATCTGCTGGACCTGCTTGCTCTCCCACAGCTGAGCAGCAAATTCTCCAGGGAGGCGTCACTATCTCCATCATATTCTGCACCCCCCTCACATATACACAGACTCACTAAGTACAATAAATATTGACACTAATTTGTTTTCCTATGTTGGATCCTTCACAACTTTGCTATGCCTGTCTTAATTCTTTTTTATTATCTTATTTTTCATTTTCTTTTTTTCTTTCTTTTCATATTTATGTCCACTTCCTTGGCCATTGTAATGCCAGGGAGCCTAGATGGTTTTCTTTCATGCAGTGCTAAATTAAACAGTAGCTTGTCCTTTGCTTCTAGACAAGGTCTACACCTGCCTTCTTTTTTTCTTTTACCTTTTTAAGTTCATTAATTGATTAATTAATTGTACTTAGCTATATATGACAGCAGAATGCAATTTAATTCATTGTACACAATTGCAGCACAACTTTTCATTTTTCTAGTTGTACATGATATAGTGTTGCACCCTATGTGCAGTCAGACATGTACCTTGGTTAATGATGTCCATCACTTTTAACCATCTTTCTTGCCCCCATGCCCCCTCCACACACCTGCCTCCCCTTTGTCCCATCAAAGTTTGTCCATTTTTCCCATGGCCTCCCCCCCCATTATTGATAAGCATCCACTTATCATAGTGGCTTTTGGTTTTCTGTGATTGGTTTACTTCTCTTAGCATAATATTCTCTAACTCTATCCATTTACCTGAAAATGCCATAATTTTATTCTCTTTTAAACCTGGTAATATTCCATTGAGTATATATACCACTGATTATTTATCCATTCATTGATTTAAGGGTATCTTGTTTTTTCCCGTGGTTTAGCTATTGTGAATTGAGCTGGTATAAACATTGATGTGTCTGCATTACTATAGTATGCTGATTCTAAGTCCTTTGGGTATAGACTGAGGAGTGGGATAGCTGGGTCAAATGGTGATTCCATTTCAAGTTTCCTAAGGATTTCCATACTGCTTTCCAGATTGGTTGCACCAATTTGCTATCCCACCAGAAATGTATGAGTGTGTCTTTCCCCCACATCCTCACCAACATTTATTGTTGTCTGTATTCTTGATAACTGCCAGTTCTGAATGATGAAACCTTAAGAGTAGTTTTGATTTTGCACTTCTCTAATTACTAGATATTTTGAACATTTTTTATATATTTGTTGATCAAATGTATGTTTTTTTTTTTCTGAGACGTGTGTGTTCAGCTCCTTAGCCCATTTATTCATTGTGTTGTTTTTGGTGTTAAGTTTTTTTAGTTTTTTATGTATCCTGTGGATGAGTGCTCTATCTGACATGCATATGGCAAAAAAAAAAATGCTCAAAAACATAGGCTCTCTTCACCTCATTGATTGTTTCTTTTGCTGAGAGAAAGGTTTTTAGTTTGAGTCCATCCCATTTGATAATTCTTGATTTTATTTATTGCACTTTAGCTGTCTTGTTAAGGAAGTCAGCGTCTAATCGGACATGATGAAGATTTGGGCCTACATTTTTTTTTCAGTTAGGTGTAGGGTCTCTGGTCTACTTTCAAGGTTATTAATCCACTTTGAGTTGAGTTTTGAGCATGGTGAGAGATTGGGGTTTATTTTTATTCTTCTGCCTGTGGTTTTCCAGTTACATGGCATTTAGTTATACTAATTATCTATTGCAGTTACTTTTTGTTTTGTTTTGTTTAGACAGGGTCTCACTATATTGCTCAGGCTGACCTGCCTCAAATGCCTGGTCTCAGATGATCCTCCTGCCTCAGCCTCCTGAATAACTGGGATTAGAGGAGTATGTCACTATGACAAGACTGTTGTGAGGATATTGTGCTAAAGAGTATTTGATTAAAGGACAGAGTCCAGAAAGTGTAACTAACTCTAAAGAGTGTTGCAGAACAATGCAGTCCTAGTCACTAGGTTTTATGTTAAAACAACCAAGAACTGTGGAATATATTCCCATGGGAGTAAATATTTTTCTAATTGTCTTCAAAATTAAGTATTTTGACTTAAAGATCAATTCTGAGAGAGTTGACTTAATGCAGAGTAGTTCTTGCAGGATAATAATATCCTGCCAATAGAATAAAATTCTGTGAGATCCCACAAAAGAAGCAACATAGACATTTTCATATAGCACACTCCCTTATATATCCATTAGAGGAAAGGCTAAGCTGCCATAACAGAAACTTCTCCCTCATGTCCAGAGTATATAAGTAGTACAAGAAGAGTGAGGGTAATTACTCTATAAAGTTTTCCAAGAATCTGAGTACTTCTATCTGTTTTGCTTTTTCATGAACCAAGGGGGAAGAAAGAAGTGAAGTATTTTCATTTTTAAATATTTCATTTCACTCTTTAATTGCACCCAACACTCCCAGTACCACCCAGTGATTAAAGTATATTTGTATAAGCAAATTAATGAAAAACTGAAAAATCCAGTTAAAAGCTGTAACACAAATGAAGCTGCTTTATTAGTAATGTTATAGTTAAAGCAACATCTCAGGGTTTCATAAATTGACTTTCTGATCACTCAGGTATAATCAAATCAAACCTTTATTGAAGCACACTGGTGGTGACTGACCAGGAACATAAGGTCTGTTCCAGATCAGCCCAAAACAATTGTAAGGGCATTTATTTTAAGCTTGAAATATGCAAAAGGCACATGGGGTTTAGCCAATGCAAGCAAGCCAAGTTACAGAAGTGGGAGATTGCTGTGAGGTGGCAGGAAGCTTAGCCAATCACAATTAGCCCATTCACCTCAGTTACAGAAACAGAGCCCCATTATATTGTTCCTTGTTCTTGAGGGTTTCTACAATAAAAAGGAAGACAACTTGCCGCAGTCAAATAGCCTTTTTATTTGGCATGGCTGTTTTACAAATTGGAGTTAATAAACAAAATGAAGTCACTTTGGCTTGAATATCACAGTAACAGAAGGGGGGCATACATACCAGAGCCATTTGCCACATTATTCACTAAATATTGCCACACATAGAGAATACAGAGTGGTAGGAGAAAATTCTTTTCTTATGGAAATCATAGCTTAGCAGAAGAGATAAACAAGTAAAACCAATAAAATACAGATATTGTCATGGTGAATTACAATATCCTAAGATGGCAGAATGGAGATATACCACAGGAAACATGTCCTGATGGAGAAGATAAGGAAATGAAAAAAGGGAAATGTTAAGAAGCTGTAGAACCATTGGTATCTTAATGGTTCAGCTTTTATCTTGAAGATCATTATCCATTATTGAAGAATTTTAAAGTGGAAAGAGATTATAAAAATATGCTTTGGGGAGATATCATTTGGTGACCTCTTTGGGAAGAACAATGTTGAAGGTATGACATTTAAAACTAAAGGAGGAAGGTCTAGAAGAAGGGGGGGGGCTACAGGAAGTTGCTTTTCATGCAACTTTCCTGGCCTAAAATCAAGAAAGCAGATAAACAGGTTCTCAATGTGGTAAGTGAAAAGAGGGATTTTACTGGATTTAATACTGGACTCTCAGAATAGCTTAGGTACTCAGAAGTGTGGATATAATAAAATTAAATAAGAAAATGCAAAGACAGTTTAAGCAGTGTCTATAGTAGATACAATGCAGGCAAATGGGGAGAGGTACTAAGGAAACTTAGGTGGCACTGTGGCATGTGTTGATATGGAGAAATCAGAGATCAAGTACACTGTCAGAATGATCTAGTGGGTGAGGCTACATTGTAAATTCATGTTGAAAAGATTCTGAGGATCTCCCAGTTGTCCACAATAGCCAAGACAGGCACCATTTTCCCTACCACACTAAGATGGCTAACAGCTGTGGGATGAAGCCCAAGCATGACCTGTTTAATCCAAGCTGGGTTCAAAAACAAAACCAGGCAGAGACCTGCCACATGAGTCAGAGTGTGCCTAGGAAGCCAAGAGAAATTCAGGTGTAGATGATGTTATATCCAGGGGAATATGGGACATTCAGACCCTAGAGATCCCAGGTCCCTCTCACCCACTGAGTCTGGAGTTCACAGGACCAACTGGGGCAGACTGGTTATTTGATCAGGCAGGTGGAAGTGAGTGTGCTCTTGGGAACTGAGCCCAGGAGACTGGGAAGCATTGGATCCATAGGTGGCATAGGGGTTGAAGAATTGGCCCTTCCTCATAAGTGGAACCTAGGGGAGACTCCAGGGATGCAAACTCTCAGCACAGATCTGCAGCTGCCAGGCTCTGGAAGTATGCTGCTTTAAAATCTCAGATCAACCATCACTCAACAAAGCACAAGGGTCTAACTAGACTTAAACTCTACTGTCAGGAGATCCACCTCTGGGAACTCTGCTCACAAAACTCTAGAACAACCACCATGAGAGTAGAGCAGAAAACACTCTCCAATGCACCCCACCTCATACTGCCTAGAACTTCAAACAGCAACTTAATGAGAAACACAAAAAGAGGAAGAAGGATTGGACAGCCTCTGGCTACTACTCATGTTTGCAATGAACACCTCAAGAAAAAATGGAAAGAAAGACACTTGTGGAAAGATAACCAACATATATTCTCATTGGCAATTTTTGACCACTACAACAGAAATGATTCCTTAATTTTTTCATTAAGAACCTTCTTTCCTCTCTTTTTCTCTCTCTCTCTCTCTCTCTCAATCTCTCTTTATATTGTGTGCTTAATGGTTCATGGACATTTGTACAAATACATATTGGTCTCACTTTACTAATTTCTAGAATTTTTGAAGGTAGTTATTTTTCATGATTCTGTGTTTTTTTGAGACCCATTTTTTATTAGAATAATTTGGGGTTTTTTTGTCTTGTCTATTTCTCTTGATTCTCTTTCTCTCTTTTCTTTTGCTAACAGCTAAATTTTGTTGTTCTATACTATTTCATTAATATTTTACTTCTATTTTCTCTCTTTCCTCAAATTTATCATATCCTACATTTCTTCTGCATTTTCTTTTCACCTTTTGAAATTAAAAAAACCCTTCTGCCAACTTACTGTTTTTAATCTTGGCAATTGTTTACCATATCATTTCTTTTTACTATGCCAATTTACATTGTAGATGTCACTATAGGAATTAAGTATTTAGTTTAATACTGTGTTGGGGTAAGGTGATCGGTTGCATTCCCCAGGGAGGTGAGGTGATGAAGTCATCACACACGAACAGACTCCAGGAGTCAGGCTTGGTGGCAGTGAGCTCATTTTATTGTGGAAGAGTTACAGTTTATATAGGGCCTGTCTACCAATCATAATTGTATAGGCCAGCAGTGCAATATCTTGAAGCCAATCATCATAAAAATCAAAGTTAACCATGGTATGGGGAAGTAAGGGAGCTTGCCAAGTGGGTGGGGACAGCAGGAAGGGTCACCCCTGGATGTTTCCAGTGGCCTGTCCTAGAGCAAACAGGTGTTCCTATTTGCTCACACTGAGATATTTTCTCACCTATACCCATTCCATGGCTGTCATCCACACTGCAGGCTTGTTCTTTCCCACATTTTCACCCTTTTATTTTTTGTATGCATGTACTATAATAGCTTTCTTAGTTTCTATCTTATTAACTTGATTGTGTAGGTACTTTATAAAGACATATAGTATAGCAATACAGATAACACCCATGCCAGCGATAACCCAGTTAGTGGGGTCAATCAGAGCAGAAAAGTTATCCCACAGCCTCTGAAGGAAGAAAGGGTTGAGGATTAGGTTTGCTTTAGTTTCATTTAAAATAAGAATATGGGGATGCAGAGTCATAGTGAAATTACTAAAGGCTATATTCCAGGGCCCTTTTAACCATTTGGCTAATTCAAGCTGGGCCTTTGTAACATTTTCCACAGGGATCACTGTTTGACAGACATACAAATATTGAGGGCTAAAGGGTATCCTAACATTCAGTTGAAGTATATCAATCTTTTCATCCATGAGATCAATCTGTTGTTGTCGCATTAGGATACTTCCTGCAATTGCTGGTTAAGTTGCTCTAATACAGTTAAGCCTCCAGTGGAGCATTGAACTACCTGGTTGATAGTGGCAATGTTAGCTGTAGCCTGGGCTAAAGCCATGGCAGCTGCTTCTGCAGCTAGGGTGGAAGCAATAATGGTAGCAGTAATATCAAAGTCCCATTTTGGACATGAGAGGGAGATCTCTTTGGTGAAGTGTACCTGTTGGACAGAGGATTTTAATCTTTTGGGAACCATAGTATGGAGGGAGTCCTCATGAGCTCCACTGTCTTAATGGAGTAATTCCAGCAATTGGTCAACATACAGGAGGAATTAGTACAGTCAAGGTGACAACTGGTGGGGTGGATTGAAGAATGTACAAAGAAAAAAGGTGGTTTAACACACATGTGCCCCCCACACCAGTAGCATGGGTAGCAACAGGGGAATCAAAGGAGCCATCAAACCAGATTGCACCCATGGTAACAGTAGGGTTAATATCTATGCATTTATAAGATCCACATATTAATTGTTTACCCAGTTTTGAAAGACCAGGGGATTGTCTGTTTTTTTAGATTCTGGACATTAGTCATCCAGTTCATATGTTTCTCAAAGGTATTGTCTCTAATGTAGAATCCTCCTATGATGTAGGGCCAAGATCAACTAATGAGCTCATCCAAGAGGAAGAACAGTCAGGTGATGGAAAGGGAGTTTCTCCATGTTATGGCCTCTAGAGGCATCTAGAGCTCTCTGTATATTTGTACCATGGGCAGGGCTACAAGAATAGTTGGGGCCATGAGTGGAGCTCTCTAGCTTGAGGAGGCATGGTAACCCCTTTAGGGAGGTCACTACTGGTAATTGTTCTTGATTCCCCTTGTAGAGAGAGGGGCCTATACCCTACAATACCCCATCTCTCTAGTTCCCAGAGGGTGTCATTATGGAGGCATAATACACACTGGAATATTCTCTTCATGTTGGAAACTTTAGCAAGAAGTGAAAAGGTCCATGTATGATTGACTTTAAGTGATAGGTTCCAAAGATACTGTACTATAGGATCCAAGGTTACAGGACATTGAGAGATAACATTAGTAGTAAACAATAAGGGCAAGACTGTATCATGTAGGCCAACAGATAACAAAATTCCAGAAGTTGGTGCTGCTACCCATCATGCATGTGCTTGTAAGTTAGCGGTAATAATGGAACACATTAACAGAAAAAGAGTGCTTACTTCTGGCTTATGGCCTGCGTCATATCCTGGGCTTGTTGAGCCACACTTTTTGTGTCCTTCCCAAGTTATTTTTTGTGCTCTTATACAATGAGATCATCTGTGATGGTGTGCATTGTTTCTTCTCAATGGTGGTGGGGGTGGGGGTGTCAGCAGGCATAGCATTATCTGGGGTGTCGTTAAGAGAGAGCTTCTTCAGGTGCTTTGCTAGTGGTTCCATGATTCTGGGTGAGAGATTCATGTTGTAGGAATGGGTGTATGTTCTTTGCTGGGATCCAGATGGGCTGAGAGGCCCTTTCTGGAAAGACAAAAGCAAAACCTTACCCTTGTGTTAGCAGTGGATGTGGGCCATTCCATTGATTAGCCATTGAGTTCTTCCAGGGGACTAGGAGGAGCCAGGTAGTGTGGGGGAACGGTCCCCAATGCTTAACAGCTGGGGAAATGCCTGATGCATCAAGAGTTAAAAAATTCAAGTTATTAATGATTGTGTCAAGAGAGTATTAGGGTCCCCTTTATTTTTCCCCTTTTATTTTTGTAATTGAGTTTTTAGGGTTTGGTGGGCTCTTTCCACTATACCTTGTCCCTGGGGGGTTATACAGGATACCAGTTGTATGAGTGAAGTTCCAATTATGTAGGAATTCTTTAAATTTAGCATAGGTCACACTATTATCTGTTTTGATTGCCCAAGGTACACCCATGCAGAGTATTGCTTGCATTAATGCTTTGAAGACATGGTTAGTTGTTTCTCCTGTCAAGGCAGCAGCATATATGAAGTTGGAGAAAGTGTCAATGATAACATTCATAAACTTCTTCAGTTTTCCAAAAGAGGAAATGTGGGATATGTCTCATTGCCCTCTGGAATTGACTCCTTGTGGTTGTAGAGGTCCTAGTGGGACTAAAGGGGCACAGGCTTTGCAGGTATGTACAAGATGTTTAAATTGTTGAATTGTAAGATCTGGAAACAGTCGTTTAATTGCTGCAGGGGAAAGATGAAGTTGTGCATGTAAATGTCGGACTTGTTCAATACTAGAAAGAGAGCTAGTAAAACTTAATCTGTCCACTTCATGATTGCCTTCAGCTAGCGGGCCTGGAAGGCTAATATGGGATCTAAGATGCTGGATATACCAGGGTTGATGTTTTTTTTCAATGAGTTCACTCATAGTAAAAATCATAATGTCAATCAATGAACGTTTGGGTCGGAAAGTGGAAAACCCAAAGTTATGGCATAATTGTACAGCATAGTGACTGTCAGAGAAAATATTAATGAGGCTCGGGTGGGCCTTTAAAGTTTCCATAATTGCTTGTAGCTCTCTCACTTTTACAGACCCATTATGTTTCCCCTTGAGGATGGTTTAAGGGTTGGAATGTATGGTGGCACCCCAGGTCTCATTGTTAGCACCAGTGAAAGCTGAGACTGCATTGGGAATAGGTACCCTTTTGGTACAGCATGCTCCAAATCTTGAATGGGCAAGCTCTTAAAGCCCTGTTGGAATCTAATAGAGGGGTAGTGACAATTGATTTCTTCATTGAAGCCCTCCAGTATAGCCTGGTGTAACATTGTTTTGTACTAGATAATTGAATATCTTCTTGCTGAGAGGGGTGGTTAAAATGTCAGCTCTTTGTTATATAAATGTTTGGCTAAAGTCCACAGTTTTAGTGCTAGGAAGCCAATATCACTGAAAAGTGAGGTGGCCTTTTGAAGCTTGCTGAAAGCTATGTATGACCAATAAAGAGGCCCCTTTTGGTAAAATACTCCAATTGGTACGTAATAGGGCCAGCAAAGGCAAAGATGGATCATACCTTTCTAACTGTATGGATGACACATTGTCATTCATTTTTTGTAGGGTTACACTTGCCTCCATGGGTAAGGTGTCTAGGGGAACTGGAAGGGGCATCCTCCTGTAATAGGGAAAAGAGAGGCTGTAATTCCTGGGACAGCATTCCAAGAAAAGACCTTATCCAGTTAATTTGTCTGCACAATTGTTGCAATTTGGTAAGAGTGTAGGTATCTTTGATTAATAACTGTGGATGGGCAGGGAATATTACATCACCAATGTTATACCCCAGGAAGGTAAAAGGGGCTATCTTTTGGACTTTCTCAGGTGCTCTTGTGAGCCCTATACTCTATAGGTTAGCTACCAATTGCTGCAAGTCTAGTGTGGCAGTATCCTCATGTGTGGTTTGGGGCCCCGGAGCATTGGGGCCCCCTGTCCATTTTTTGGCAACAGAGCCCAATGCCTTTCTCCACGATATCGTGGATAAACACTTTGTTCTTGTTCGTTTTTTGATAATGGAGTACCCTCTATGGTTGTTTGAGAACGCAATTCATTAGCCCAATGTAATGGAGTACCCTCTATGGTGGTTTGAGAACGGCATTCATTAGCCCAATGTCTCCCTCTATGGCATCGTGGGCAAATACCCGGTATTCTACTCCTTTGATACCTAGTTTTGTTAAACCCTCCTCCTATGGGGCAATTCCTTTTAAAATGTCCTGTTTGTTGACAATTGTAGCATGTTCTTGGCCTGGCATATAAAGCCTGTTTTACTGCAGCTGCCACAATTTGCCCTTGTTCATTATTGTCTCTGGCATCTAAAGCCTGTTTTACTGCAGCTGCCATGACTTGCTCTTGTTCATTAATGTCTCTACATAATTTAATATATGTGTTTAAATCTTCCTGTTTCCATGGTCTAATGATATCTCTGCACCAACGATTTGCTTGGTCATAAGCCAGTTGTTTTATTAATGGCATTGCTTGTTCTGTATTCCTAAAAACTCTGGTAGCTGTTTGAATAAGCCTATCTACAAATTCAGCATAAGGTTCATTAGCTCCTTGTATTATCTTAGATAATTGACCTTGTAAACCTCCATGTCCTTGTAAAGTCTTCCATGCCTTAACTGCATCTACAGCAATTTGTAAATATACACCAGGATAATATGCAATTTGTTGCTGCCGATCCTCATAAGGTCCCTTTCCTAACAACATATCTAGATTTCTCTGAGGATAACCAGCTGCTGCATTTCGCCTAGCCATCTCCTTGCAAAATTCCTCATTGGCAACCTTCCATAACAGGTATTGTCCTCCATTTAGCACAGCTTTACAAATATTAGCCCAATCTGCTGGCGTCATGTTTAAGTTGGTAATGGATTCGACCAAGCTTACAGTGAAGGGTGCTTGAGGACCATAGGTTGTTACAGCCTCTTTTAGCTCCTTCACTGTTTTGAAATTTAAACCCTGGTAAATTCGCTGCCCTCCTACCTCAAATACAGGGCATACTTGAGATCCTGTCTCAGGATCCCAACTAACAACTGTGGGGGTTGGGAGTCTCCTAGCATATGGAGGTGGTGCTGTTGATTGGACACTTATGCCCTCTGGTGATAGAATGCTGTTAGTAGCAGTCTCCTGTAGAGGTGGTGCTGTTGGTTGGACACTTACGCTCTCTGATAGAAAGGTGTTATTAACAGTCTCCTGTTGTAACTTTTCCCCTGATGGCTTTTTCTGCTCTAAACTTCCTTCCTCCGTCTCACTAGCTCGAAAGACCTTCTCTTTTACTTGAATCTTTTCCTCTTTCTGACTAACTTGAGAGACCTTCTCTTTTACTTGAATCAATATGTCTTCTCCTTCCTCTACCTTTGTCTGAACTGAAGGCTTTGGACTAAGCAAACCAGATACGAACGTCCACAATGGCAATGTGCCAACTGGCAGAGTCCCTGGGTTGTTCTTTTCTATTCTTTTTAAATCTTCACCATGATGGTTCCATTGTGATATATCTAACAACTCCTCCTTAAAAAGCCATGGGCTACATTGTTGTATTGTATCAACGTATGCTCTGAGTGTTCTTGATTTTACTGGGATGCCTCCTTCCTCTAACAATTTACTTAACAGTCTTTCGGTTTGTTTTTTACTAATTGCTGATCCCGTATTTCTACTATAATACAACCCAACAAGATAACACCAAACAAAACCGAGACAGAATGAAATAAAAATGGAACCACACAAAATCATTATATCAGCCTTTCTATCCTCCTGACATGTGTATCCGTCCTTTCTCCCTATCTGTTCCTCAGACGCAAATAGTTTTTCCTCAGATGTGAGCGGTTTTTCTTCCATCTCACTCATCTCCAGGGACAGGCAAGTTAAAACAAAAATGAAGCAAAACAAAAGAGGAAACTTAGAATGGCTACCCATCCTCTCGCCCTGCCCTCAGGGGCGAGCAGTTTACTTACCCTCAGTCGCTCCCCGTACGGGCCACCAAATGCCGCAGTCTGGCTGGGCACAATTCAGGAGCCACTTGTCAAAAGAAACTAACTTTATTTTTAGAACCACACACGCCAAACAAAACAGCTCATCAGGAAAAAACCCTCAGAGCCCAACTGCCACCACCAGCTTCCCCAAGCCTCTCACTCCCACACAAACCTCACCACCTCCCACAATCCTCCTGCTCTTGAGGCTGATTGGCTGGGTCGCGTGGGCGGAGCCAAATAAGTCCCCTAATGAGCAGCTCCGTAGAGGAGCCAATCAGCTAGATGTTGCTGGGGCCGCTGTGAGCCAATCATCAGCTGGCAGTCTGAAGGGCAGGGAAACAGCCCAATGAACATCACCGCAGAAGAGCCAATCAGCTAGATGTTGCTGGGGCCGCTGTGAACCAATCATCAGCTGGCAGTCTGAAGGGCGGGGAAACAGCCCAATGAACATCACCACAGAACAGCCAATCAGCTAGATGTTGCTGGGGCCGCTGTGAGCCAGTCATCAGCCGGCAGCTGGAAGTTTGCTGGCAGCTGGAAGTTTGCTGGGGCCCCTTTGGCTGTGGCTCTCAACACTCATGGGCTATGACGATATTATCCATGTAATGCATATTGAGGCACTGTTGATGTAAGGACCTTGTAGCAAGGCTGACATAGAGCTGACATAAAGTGGGGATATTTTTCATCCCTTGAGATAGAACATTCCATTGATACCTCCTGGCTGGCATCTGGCAATTTTGTTTATAAACTGAAAAGGCAAAATATGAATGGTCTCGAGGATGTAATGGAATGGAAAAGAAGCAGTCCTTCACCACATGAATGTGGTAAGTCTTTTGGATGCCAGAGGGGGTGAGGCAACCAAGGTTGGAGGGTTCCCATTTTTACCATATGTTCATGGTACAATCATGAAGGAGCCTCCATTTCTGGGTGTCTTTCTTCTGAATTACAAATATTGGTATATTGTGGGGACCAACTGAGTGCTCAATATCCTTGTCCAATTGTTCAGTAACTATTGCTTTCAAATGTCTTAGTTTCTCCTGGGGAATAGGCCACTGCTCAATCCAAATGGGATCCATTGTGTCCCATTGTAGGGAGATAGGTTTGGGGGATGAGTTCGGCAGGACAGTGGCCCTTAGAATGGGGGTTTCTCCCTGATTATCTTGTTTTATCATGTACTAAAATCTCACTATAAAAAGCCTTGTCATCAGTGGTCAGCATGGTATCTATATTGGTAAGGAAGTTTTGTCCCATAGATTGCAGGGAATTCTTTCTTTTAATGGGGGGTAATGGCTCCGGAATTATCATCTGGATCCTCCCAGATTACTGGCTGGGTTGTCTCCCTAGAAGGTTGCAGTCCTGCGGTGCCCCATATGTTGGATTCCTGCCTAGTCTCCCAGGGCATGGCTTGAGTCTCTTCCCATCAGAGCAGTGTCATGTCCACTCCTGTGTGTCCACCACTCCCCGGAAGGGTTGACTGTCCAGTTTGATTAACATCCTAGCCTTGTCCATTCCTATAAGCATAGTCCAGATAACTTTGGGATGGAGGATCCCTCTTGTTAGTGGGGCTGAGGGTTGCCCTTCTTTCCCATTTAAAGGAAGTGGCCCAAGCTTAGTTCTGCAATGCTACCTCCTTTGGCATTTGGGACAGATCAAAGGGGGCTTTAGTGAGGTAGACTGATTGGAGTAGGGGCACTGGTTTTTGAAGTGATGAGTGCCACTGCAGCTCCAGCAAGTAGACCCCTTGTTTGTCCCTGGATGGTTGGTTTGGGGAGATGTAGAGTTGGTGGTCATGGTAGTAAGGGCAGTGAGGACCTGGTTGACTAGGTTAGTTTGAGTACCTAGGTCCTTTGTTGCCCACTCTAACCATTTAAAAACTTATTTCTAACAGGGGCTATGGCAGTTCTAGTCTCAGAAGTTGTGCCCTCCTATACCAATACCTTAATGAACTATTCTGTGGCACCCTCATGAAAGACCTTGCACACTACAGCCTGGGTAACTCTGGAGAGAAATTCTGGGAACCACTCATTGGGTTTTTGAATTAAGGAACTGAGCTAGAATTCAGCCTGCATAGAGGTGCTTATAGGTGCTCTGTACACTCAGGTGGACCTGATCAGAGTATTGGGCCTCTCCAACAACAGCCTGCTTTTGGGGGGTACTATGGTTTCCTTCACCCTTAAGCATATCCGTGGTAATGGCAACTTGGGCAGCAGCATTGCAGATGGCCTGTTGGTCACATTCATCATTAAAATAAGCTTTCCACTGTAGGAACTGTGGTCTTGTTAGGATGCCCTGCATGAGGATGATCCAATCATAGTGAGTCTGGAGATTATCTGCCCACTGGTCCATAAACTTCTCCATATAGGGAGAATCCAGACCATCTTCTAGGGTGGCCTTATGTATGGCGGCTAGATCCTTTTGGGTTGGAGCAATCCAAGGCTGATTTGCTGCACTGGGCCCTACTTTGACAGGGAAAGCCTAGATGGCATGGGACCTCATGTTAAGTAGGTCTGAGTACTGATTCAAAAAGTGATTATTAGGGTAGGGCGGTGGTGTGGCTGTGGAGCTGGAAGAGACTGGCCACTAGATGGAAGTAGAGGACAAGGTGAAAGGGAGTGTTCTGCAGGTGGCTGCTTGCAAGAGGCTGACCTGGCAGTTGTGGGCTGGGTATGGGGATGGGCCCTCTTATTCCTGTGGGCAGGTTCTGGTGCCTCAGAGGAATTGTTGGTGGAGACTCCTTAGGGTGCATTTCCTTCCATGAGGAGGGGGATGGCAGTGGCAATGGAATCTTCAAGTCTAATGTCAGATCTTTCAGCTACAAGGACATTGTGCTGGCTGACAACATTGTCTTCCATTGTTCCTCCCAAACATGCTATGATGGTGGTATGCACTGGAAAGAAGGGGTGAGGGTATGCCTGGCTTTCTTGAATTTTCCTCTTCCAAACCAACACAAGGACGCCATGCCAGAGCTTTTTGTCTCAGAGTGTATCAGTGGACATCAAGGGTGCCAAGCAAACTACATTGTCCCAGAAGTCAAAGATATCGGGGTCATTGGTTTTGAGACTGCGGCTACAAACAAGCGCCTGAAGGGCTTTAATTTGTAGCTCTCTCTGAGAGGGAGGAACGTTGCCCATAATGGAAATGGTTATTAAAGGGAAAGGATCCTGAGCTCAAAGAGCCAAAGAAGAATGGCCACTATGGCACTCAAAAGGAAGAGAAGTCCTAGAATCGGGGCCACTGATGTTGAGGGAGTAGGTGGAAGGAACGGGGGATATGGAAAAGATGCATCAGGTTGAAATGTGCTATTAGGGAGGGAGACTTCCCTGGCTGTCACCCCAGGGCCATATATCAATCACTGTGTCTCAGAAGTGAAGGGTGGCTGCAAACCATGACTTTCTTGGTTCAGGCACTGGGGAGACCAAACACTTATGTGTGCCTTCCGGATGAAGCAAGGAGCTCCCACTTTGTGACCAACCAGGGAGCAGGGGTTCGGGGGAGGCTATGTTCCTCCCTAACAAATCCTAACAAAGAGGGGACAAACCAAAACCACAAACTTTTGCCCCTCACCCCCGAAACCAAAAGGGGGCAAGAGGACTAAGCACTCACCAGGCTCAGACATAAGCTGATCAGGGGCACTCACCTAGTCTTTGTTGCCACAAAGGAAGTTGTTCCACGGGGGCCCCACGATGGGCCCAAGATGTTGGGATAAGGTGTTGAGTTGGGTCCTGTGGGGAGGTGAAGTGACAAAGTCATCACACAGAAACAGACTCCAGGAGTCAGGCATGCTGGCACTGAGCTCATTTTTTTGAGGAAGAGCTACAGTTTATATAGGGCATGTCTACCAATCATAATTGTATAAGCCAGCAGTACCTATCTTAAAGCCAATCATCATAAAGATCAAAACTAACCTGAATATGAGAAAGTTAGGGAGCCTGCCAAGCCGTCAGGGATATCAGGAAGGGTCACCACAAGATGTTTCCAATGGCCTGTCCTAGAGCAAACAGGTGTTCCTATTCGCTCACACTGAGAGGTTTCTCAGCTATACCCATTCCATGGCTGTCATCCACACCACTGGCTGGTTCTTTCCCACAATATTGTATATTGTTTACATTAATAGTTCTTATTATTTGTCTCCCTCAACCCATGAGTTGCTAGAAAACTTCATGAACACTATAAGTTCTTAGTGTAGAATCTCTGTCACCTTGACACATACTGACAATTGGGTAGACACACAAACAAAATGAATAAAGCAAGAAAACAAACCATCCCAAACATACGAAAATATCTGAATAACAGAATCCACGGACACTACAGTGGATAAAATGTAAGAGAAGGAGTTTAGAAAGTTTATAGTTAAACTGATCTAAGAGGTAAGGAATGAAAGCAGAGACAAAAAAATATATATAATCTTGTAAATAAAGTTGATCATGGAGAAGAGATGTTAAGAGACTATGAACAGAACTTTCAAGAAATATGGGCTAATGGAAAAAGGGCAAATTTAAGATTTATCAGACTAGATGAAGCCTTGGAGATACAAAATAAAGGAATGCACAAACTTTTCAGTGGAATATAAGAAATTTTCCAAACCTTAAGAACAAAATGGAAAATCAAATGTAGGAGGTATACAGGACTCCAAATATGTAACACTACAACTTACCCACACCAAAGCAAATTATTATGAAAGTGTCTAACATACAGAATAAGGAAAAAATTTTAACAGCCATCAGAGAATAAAAAGGTAACCTAATAAAAAGGAAACTAATCTGAATCTTCTACCTCTCAACCCATCCTCAAAGCTAGGAAGTTTTACAATAATATATACCAAGCTCTCAAGGAAAATAGATGACAACTAAAAATACTATACACAGAACATTTAAGTTTCAGAATTGATGATGAAGGAAAAACTTTCCATGATAAACAAAACTTAAAAAATTGATGATGAAGGAAAAACCTTCCATGATAAACAAAACTAGAAAGCCTGAAGTACATGCACAATAAAATATTTCATAACAAAGAAATGAAAAATAAGGTTGAAAGCAAAAAAAGAGGAACTACATTAGGAGAATAGTCAATAAAAGGGGAAACTAATATAAATTAAAAGCTAGAAATAAATCAAAATGACAGGGGATAAAAATTATTATACAAAAATAACATTGATTTTAAATGGCATAAAGTCAACAATCAAAAGATGGCAAATTGTATTAAAATAAGACCCCCAAAATACGCTATCTTCAGGAGACATACCTCATAGGCAAAGACTGAAGGAGAAAGAATAGGAAAAGACATATTACATGGCCCTGATAAACAAGCAAGGGTTTCTATCATCATATCACAAAATTGGACTTGAAGACAAAGTTAATTATAAGAGGCAAAGATGATCATTTTATATGCTTAAGGGAACCATACAAAAATCAGAAATAGCAACATTAATACTTACACTCTAAACAATGGAGTATCTACTTACATGAAACTTATATCAAGTAAAAAACAGACCACAACAAAATAATACTGGATGATTATAACATACCACTTGCATCATTGAATAGATCTTCCAAACAAAAACTAAATAAACAAAGTATATAACTAAAAATACAATTAATAATTTAGACAGCACACATGTATAGAATATTTTCTCTATCAATGACTAAATATGCATTCTTCTCAGCAGCACAAGTTTTCTAAAATAGACCCTATCTTAGGCCACAAAGCAACTCTTAGAATGCATAATATGCATTCTAACAGATCATAATGAAATGAGATTAGAAATCAATGATAAAATAAAAAAAATGATGCTACTCTAACACCTGAAGACTAAATAATACACTATTGAATGATGACTGGATGGTAGAAGAAATATGAATTAAAATAAAAACAAAAAGAAACATAGAGGTAAATGAGAATAATGATACAACATATCAAAGTCTCTGGGACACTATGAAAGTGGTTCTAATGAAAGTTCATAACATTCAACTCATTCACTAAAAGAATAGAAAGTCACTAAATAAATAATCTAACATTAAATCTTAAGGACTTATAAAAAGAAGAACAAATCAACAACAAAACAATAGAACAGAGAAAATATTTAAAATCAAATCTGAAATTAATGAATTTGAAATAATAAAATTTTTTTAAAAAAATTAATGTAAAAAAAATTTGTTCTTTGAAAACAAATAAATAAAATATGTAAACCCTTAGCCACACTAACCAAAAGAAAGATGGAAAACACTTAAACTATTAAAATCTATGATGAAAAAAGGTAATGTGACCAAGGACATTACTGAAATGTAGAAGAAAATCAGAGAAACTATTTTGAAAATTAATACTGTATTAAATTTGAAAATCTAGAATACACTGACAAATTTCTAGAGATATATGATTCACCGAAATTGAACCAGGAGGATATAGAAAATTTAAACAGATCAACTTCAAGTCATGAAATTGAAGATGCCATCAAAAGCCTACCAAAAAATGACTGGAAGAATTTGCAGCAAAGTTCTATAAGACCTTCAAAGAGAGCTAACACCATCATCCTCAAAGTATTAAACAAAATAGATAAGGAGGGAATCCTACCAAGTTCATTCTATGAAGCTAGTATCACCCTGATTGTCAAAGACACATCAAGGCCTGAAAGCTTCAGACTAATATGGTGGATGAACAGAGATGCAAAAATTCTTAATAAAATAATGGATATCACATATGAAAATACATTTAAAAGAGAGTTTTTAATGACCAAGTGGATTTTATCCCAAGGATATATGTTTGATTCAACCTACAGACATCAATAAATATAATTCATCACAAAAATAGACTTAAAAACAAGAATCATTTGATTATCTCAATATATAGAAAAAAGGATTGGATTAAAATGTAACATCCCTTCATGTTTAAAACACTAGAAAACCTAGGGATAGTAGAAAAAATGTTGATGACATGATTCTATAGTTCAAAAACCAAAAAAAAAAAAAAAAGCTTCACCAGAAAGCTTCTTAGAATTCATAAATGAATTGAGCAAATTGATAGGATATAAAATTAGTGCCCATAAGTCAATTGTGTTTTCAAACATCAATGACGAAATAGCTGAAAAAGAAATTAAGTAAACTGTCCTATTTACAATAGCCTCACAAAAATAAAATAAATAAGCTACTTGGGAATCCATCTAACAAATTAGGTGAAAGGTCACTAACAATGAAAACTATAGAACACTAATGAAAGAAATTTTGGAAGACTCTAGAAAATTGAAATATCTCCCATGGTCTTGGATAGGCAGACTTAATATTGTCAAAATGGTCATACTATCAAGAGTGCCATACATATTTAATGCAATTCTTATTAATTCTGATATTTTTCATAGAAATAGAATAATTAGTCACTAAATAATTAGTTATTTGGAAAAAAATAAGAGGCTGCCCAGAATGGCCAAAGCAATTCTTAGAAAAGTAATGCAGAAGGCATCATAATACTAGGCCTTAAATTATACCACAAAGCTACAATAACAAACAGCATATTATTAACACCAAAACAGACATGAAGATCAATGGAATAGAAGACACAGAGAAAAACCCATATGAATTCAGTTATCTCATGCTACACAAAGGCACCAAAAACATATATTGGAAAAAAGTCTTTTCAACAAATGGTGCTGGGAAAACTGGAAATCCACTTGTAGTAGAAGACAATTTAGTTCCTATTTCTCATACTCTACAAAATTCAAATCAAAGTGTATCAAAGACATGCATATTAGACCAGAAGCCCTCCACCTACTTGAAGAAAATATAGATCCAACACTCAAACATGTCAGTGTAGAAACATTCTTCCTTAACAAGACTCCTAAAGCACTAGAAGTAAAATTTTAAAAATCAGTAAATGGCAGTAAATGGGATGGTATTAAATACACCTCAGATAATGCATTAATTTCCAGAATATTCAAAGAACTGAAAAAGCTTAACATCAAAATATATGTATATGTATAGGTGAGTGTGTTTCTCTCTCTCTCTCTCTCTCTCTCTCTCTCTCTCTCTCTCTCTATATATATATATATATATATATATATATATATATATATATATACACACTCACCTATCAATAAATGGGCAGGAAGACATATGGATTGTCAACAAATAAAAAAAATGTTCAACATCACTAGCAATTAAAGAAATGAAAATTAAAACTACACTGAAATTCTATCTCAATCAAAGTGTCAGTTATCCAGAATGCAAGTAACAATAAATGTTGGTGAGGGAAACAGCACTTTCGTACATTGCTGGTGGGACTACAAATGGGTGCAACTACTCAGGAAATCAGCATGGCAGTTCCTCAAATATCAGGAATGGAACCACCATTTGACCAAGTTATAACACACTTCAGAAACTTCAGAAAAAAATTTAAGCCATGTGAAAGGGACTTTTTAAAAGAGCTACTCCTACTCCTATTTCAGACCTCTATGGGAGGTCCGCTTTCCTTTTGATAAGCATGGAATTCTGTATTGCCCCTTTTATTCCTCCACTTTCCCCTTTACTAAAACCTCACCTATCATGTTTTCTTGAAGCAATATCTTTGAAACCTTGAACACACATACTATGTGAGTACACATACTTTTTTGAAATTTAATTATTCTCTCTAGAAGAAGAACACTCTCCAGGTGCTTTAGCAAATCAGAAAGGTATGGACCCTGGTTAGCTTTCCAAATCTCCATGTAAATGTGAGGAAAAGTAAGATTTCTTTCTATTTCTGTCATGGGCTCTCTATGATGTAAACCTTAAGCATATCTCTCTCTCTCTCTCTCTCTCTCTCTCTCTCTCTCTCTCTCTCTCACACACACACACACACACACACACACACACATACATTTTATAAAATAAAGACATCATCTAAATCCATAATTAGAAAAATTTACTTCTTTCTAAAGGCAACATTATCTGGAAAGGTACCCTGACTGACAGTGTACAGTGTAAACAACCTTTTCTAATAATTTTACATAGCAGTTTGTTTTCCCTGTTTAGGCCCTGGGGTGTGCATACTCATATGGAGAAGTTGTAAGAGGCTGATCTTAGATGAAATAACTATCTACTCCTAGTCTAAATTTTTCAAAAAATATGTGCTAAAACCTTGAAATTTTCTGTTTAAAATAACTTAATATTCCCTCTTTTGGTCTTGGCTACCAGAAGAATTGTAGAAAATGATATGCTCTCCTTGTGGCAGTCCAAAGCTAGATTGAGCATCAAGGTTGAATCTTCTATGAATTATTTATGTGCTAAAATATTCTATTTATGTTAATGCCAAAATATAATGGTAATCTAAAATACTGTAAAGTATTACATTTCTGTGGAGAGAGTAAGAATAAAGCCCATTTTTATTCAGTAAATAACCCATATATATGGTCCATATGCCTCCAAAAAGTAGATATTTCTAAGATGCTTGTTTTGATTTATCATAACAGCAGTAAAAATCACAAAAAATTGTAAGATAAATGTTATTTAAAGTTACCATGAAGGTGCATGAATTACTCTTTGCAACATATGGTATTAGAACAACTGATTATGGAAATCCAAAGAATTAAATTGAATACCAGTGTCTCCCCATACATAAAATTTAACTCAAAAGAATCATAAACCAAAATGCAAGCGATAAAACTAGAAAACTCTTATAAAAATATAAGACTAAGTATTCACAAACTTGGGTTAGGCAAGTTTGTTAGGTAAGACATTAACATTCTAATCATAAAAAATTATAGATTGGATTTAACCAAAATTAAAAATTTGGAACTTCAAATAATACCCACTAGGTGGGATATTGTTTTTAAAGTAGACAATAACAAGTACTAATAAGAATGAGGAGCTACTTCAAATTTTCGACTCTCATGGCTGGGATGAACATGAAATGACAAAGCCACTTTGAAAAATAAGTGCAGTTTCTTAAAATGTGAGGTACAAATCCAGAAATTCACTACTGGTTATTTACCCAAGAAAAATTAAAACATATGTCTATATACAGTTATGTTCATGAATGTTCATAGCACCATTATCAATAAAAGTATAAAAATGGAAATAAATAACAATCAACAGATAAGTGGAAAATAAAATATAGCATATTGTACAATGGTATAATGAAATAAGTAGTGATGAATTTTGTAGCATAAGTGTTCCTCAAGGATATTTTAAGTAATAAAAGCCATTCATAAAGGATAATATGATTAAGTTTATATAAAATTCTAGCATAGGAAAATCTTAGAGATGAAAGCTGAGTACAGATTAACTAAGGCCAGTGGAGGGAACATGCCAATGGACATGACATTACTTTTTGGGGATGATAAAAATGTTCAAAATTAGATTATGATTTTGGTTTCACAACTCTGAAAGTGTACAATTAAAATAAATATATTTTATGATATGATATCTCATGAATGCTGCTTAAAAATAAAATATTCTATTGCTATTATGAATTGTTATATTTATATTATATTTATATTTGTTGCTGACCTCTTGCTTTTTTAAATGTATTTTTGTTCCTACTATTTGACTCATCACAGCACAAGTATTAAATTAGATTAATGAACTCTGGGTATTGGTATTCTGAAAATGGGAACTGTATAGGGTATTTCCATCAAAAATAAAATGAAGTATAAGTGATGGTGCAAAGGTTATGGCATGAGATGATTTACTTCTTTGCAAAAGACATTCCTTTGTTCATTTCCTCTGTCTGTGCTAGCTATCCCACCACCATCAGAATGAATGCATTTACTGATGCTATTCAAGGAAGAAAGCCCATCATTATTTCATTACTGGGCATTCACTCAAAATATTTTATGAGCATTCATTTTAAAACATAGAAAAGAATTTGAGGTTGTAAGAAGAAAATGGATTTAGCTTCTTAGGAAAGCACAAGAAATTGTGTTGTATCTCTTCTCCTGAAGGGATGAAATTCTCTCAAAAAGAAAGACAAGGAGTAACTGTAATATAGAAATTTGAATTCTATTTATATGATTTAAACTCCAAATTAATGCCCCTTTCCCAGGAAGTTTCTCATGCTACAGTTCACCTGATGACATATATTTATATTTTATAAAAGAAATGATAGGAACGCCATAGGTTCTCTTTTTCACACACACACACACACACACACACACACACACACACACAAATTGTTTTCACACACACACACACAAATTGTTTTGGTTCATTAATGCTTTCCTTATTTCTACTTTCCTCTGGAAAATTTTTCTCAGAACAATTTTTTGATAAATAAAATAAGATGAACACTGCTTATTTACTTACATAATTTTTAGATGGAATTAAAACTTAATTTTGTATGATTCATGCATTGAGAAAATTCTTAAGATAAAATAGTATGGTTTATTAAATTACCATAGTTATTTAATTTACAGCTATGATAGAGACAGAATATTTGGTAAATTATAATTGATATTACATTCCTCCATGAAAATATAGTTCATAGAACTTCTAAGGAGGAGACATTTTCACAATACATTTATTAGAAAATATCTGTTTAAATAACAAACAACTGAGTTATTTAATTCAGATTGCATAAAGTTTCAAATATTTAAGTAGACAATCATTAAAAATATAGCTGTGAAGCAGGTTCATTTTGTACTGATTATTAACCTATTAGTTACACATAGGCAACAAGAAAAAACAGAAGCCTAGGATTCATTGTGAGCTGGTCTGAAGGCTAAGAAGTCACTAAAAAGGTGTAACACTAAAGGTAAATGACCAAGTATTAGCATGACCAATATCAGGGTTCTTAGTCTTTAGACTTCCAACATAGAGAGGCTGATATGAGAATCCTACATAAGCAACAAATCTTTAAAGAATTATAAAATGGTTCGAAAATTGTTGACCCCTAGCTTCTGATGAAATCTCACATACAAATCTGGAGAAATTGTCTGGAGAAAGTCACAGTTCCTTCAAATATCCATTGAACTAACTTTAAAAATAGAAGTTTAAAATGAGAAGATTAATAAATACAATAGCAAAATCATGAGTCAAAATCAATAGAAAGGACAAATAACAAATTAAAAAAAACAGGGATTTCAATAATGAGATACAGAGTCCATAACTTAGTATAAATATTTTTAAAAAGTAAAATATTGAATAAATATTGATTTTAGAGTGATATTGATAAACCCAGCTAATTTCCCTCTTAATATTGGAATCATCTCCCCACAAATTCATGAAAGGCTTTACTATAAAATACTGCAATTTCTAAACTTGCCTGGAATGCCTGCCCGTGCTTTGAACTCATTCATGCCTGGCTTTCCCTGACCAGATAGCAACCTTGGCTGAAACTTTAGTGGCTTCTCCTAAATTCTGGCTCTCCCTGGCCAGATAATGACCTTCTGTGAAGCTCTAATGACACCTCATAAATTCTGATGTTGGGATCTAAATTTACTCCCTAAATGCTGATCCATTTAGACTATTAACCAGTCTTTGTGTTATGTTTGTCAAAATCCCATTATCTATAAGTTCTCAAGACAATCCCCCCACCTTTTGCAATTTTCTGTGCTACAAAGCTGTGCTCATAGAGAGCTGTGGGGCTGTCTTCTGTTCCCATAGGTTTCAGGAGAGACAGCCCTGGTATTTGTCTGAAAGACTATTCTGGGTTCTAGTTAGAATATCTTAGAAGGAAGCATTTTCCAATTCCCCAAAGCCAGGCTGCCTGTTCAACTCAGAGCCCAGGCCTGAATGGTAAGGGGCAGAACCTTCTGGACCTTTGTTTATCTGGCACAATGGTCCTTATGCCCTGGCTTCTCAAACATACAAGTCCCCTGGAGGTCAGGGAGCAGGCTCTGATTGAGGTGGGCAGGGACCCCTGTGTGCATTCCTAACATGCTCCAGGGGCTCTGCTGGTCTGGGGGCCACACTGTGGATGGACAGCCTGCCCCTCTTATTCCTTAGAGCCAGCCATGAGGAGGGAGAGGACGACGTGTACCTGCCAGAGTGTGTCGAACTTCTTTCCGTCGGGGATGGAGAGCTTCCCTGTCTTGTCCTTGTCGATGCGATAGTGCAGCACCTTCCCTTCGTGCAGCAAGCACAGGGCGTAGGAGCCATTATTGTCTCGGGCCCTGATCCTGGAAGAGAAGACACTGGGTCATCCCCACTCCAGCCAGTCCTGAGACAGGAGCCTAGGAAGCAGAGTCCGGGCCAGAGATCTGGCCAGCAGATGCTCTCGGGAACTTTCAGCTGGTGACACAGCCTGTGGGCTGTCCCAAACCTCGAGGGCCCAGGAAGCTTCAACTTCTAGCTCAGGGATGCTCTGCAAGAAGAGGCTGGTGGGTTCAGGACCAGGGCTCAGGTCTAGCAGGGCCCCAGCAGCCCTGGAGGGTAAGCCTAAGGCTCAGAGGACAGCAAACACGGCTCAGGGTGACTAGCACATGGGACCTTGCGGGGTTCTGAGGGTCTGTGGAGCGGGGTGGGCTCATCTCCTTTTGGACCAGGGTCTTGGTTTGGATCAACCCTAGATGGCAAGACCCACAGCCTTGCCAGGGATGCAGGTCAGAGGGGTCTGGTGGGGAGGGGTGCAGGGTGGGCACTCTAACCAGGAATTTTCTGGGGCACAAATCTAGAGATGTGAAGCTTCTGATCCTCAGGGCCTTCTTTACTCCTTCCCCTCTTCCTGATGCAGGGGCAGGGCTGGGATTCAAAATGTTTAAATAGCTGAGTCAGGTGAAGTCCTTCAGGGAAGAACATGCCATCCACTGGGGAGTGAGTGGCCGGCAGCACCAGGGCTGCTATCTGTGGTGCTGATGGTCCCTGAGAATCCATTGTCATTGTCATCATGGGTAACCTTCAGTGCCACCTGGTGTCCCAGGGGACTGAGACTTGGGATCTGATGACAAACAGATGAGGACACCCCTCATGCACCATGAAGTCTTCTGAGCATCTCAGGTACCACCAGACGCAGCCCTCTTGTCCCTGTTCAGGCCCTCCAGATCATGAGGTCTGATCAAGCGTGAGTCACCAAGGTCCCAGGAAGCTTCTCCAGCCCCGGCATTTGCTCAAATGAGGAAGCAGAGGTCAGAAAGCATGAAGCCACATGCCCAAGGGGACATGCTCAGGGAAGAGCTCAACTGTGGCCCAGCTGCCGTGGAGAATGTCTGTGAACGGGGGGATTTCTGCTGCCTCTTCTGGGTTGCAAGAGGTCACAGCTACCGTCACCATGAGAGTGAGATAAGCTCTGGAACGGGACGTGGCCACACTTCCCTTTCTCCCACCACATACTCTCATCTCCAAAATCAAGCCCGGGACTTGAAAACCAAACCCTGGCATGGGGGGTTGGAACTTTAAACATGAATTTCTTCTCGAGTGGTGCTTAGCCAGGCACAGTGGCCGGGTGTGTTTCTCTATGCCCTGCTGCTCAGGGCACAGGCCAGGGGGAAGATACACACCCAGACCCTCCCTGGCTCTGGTTGGTGACTCTACTAAAACCTCCCCCTCTGTGAAAACAGCCCAAACCAACAGAAATACCAGCATCTCAAGATTGAATTCCTGTTTCACAGTCATGGGTCACTTAAAGCCATAGTGGGCTACTGGTAAACGAACCCCCCCACCCCATAAAAAAGCACACAGTGAAACATAGTTTTAGATGGACGAAAACTGAGTCTACTCTATAGGGAAGCTAGTTTATAATGTGGGGTGATTTATGCTTGCTTTGTTTATCTTATAAACATCAGTGGCTCACAGAATTGTGTGGATGTATAAATAATATAAATACCAAATCATTAAGCATTATGCATATACGTATAAAAGTTGGTCTTGGGAGAAGGATGACCAGAGGTCACATCAAAATTCTTCTTGATTTAGCTGAGTGTGGTGGTGCCCGCCTGCAATCCCAGCGGCTCAGGAGGCTGAGGCAGGGAGATGGCTTGAGCCCAGGAGTTCAAGGTCAGCCTGTGCCACATAGTGAGACCCTGCTTCTTTAAGCAACAAACCCCAAGATAGACACAGGAGATCACAGACTGCCCAGGGTGAGCATGCAATCAACCTCATAAGAAATCTGGCAGATGCAAACTAAGGCCACCACGGAAATACCACGAGACTGCTCCTCCCAGCAAAACCCCCAAAGACTGATAACTTCTGATGTTGTTAAAAATGGGGGGGGCAGCAGGAGCCCTCACATTCTGCTGGTGGAGCATGCACTGGGTCAACCACTTTGGAAAACTCTTTGGGCTGTCCTGCAATCCACACCTTCATGGAACAACAATTCTATCTCTAGGTATTAAAAAAAACACGAGTATGGTGCACCTGAGAAAGTGTTCTGGATCAGGCTCGGTGGCCCACGCCTGGAATCCTAGCAATTTGGGAGGCTTGAGGCAGGAGAATCACAAGTTCAAGTCTGCCTCAGCAATTCTCAAAATAAAAAGTCAAAAGGGCTGGAGATGTGGCTCGGTGATAAAGCACCCCTGGGTTCAGTCCCCAGTACTGCAAAAAAAAAAAAAAATTGGGGCTGGAATGTTGATAACAGCTCTGTCTGGGCTCATCGACACCTGTATGCAATCTGGATTTTCACTCACCATAAAGTAAACAAATTGTATAAGCAATCTATTCATACAATATACCAAAGCAATAAAATGACAAGTGGCAGCCATATGAAGCATCAGTAAGTCTCACGAAGAGAAAACTTACTCCAAGAACATGAAGTCCCCCCAAAGCAAACTGATTTATACAGAAATGGACGCCTGGGCAGTAAAAGTAAAAACAAAACCAAAAACAACCAAAATGCCCCATAAGTGGTCCCTCCCAAGAGGATTGTGTAGAGGGAGAGGGTCGAGTCTTCTGGAACTCGGGCTGGATTTTATTTCTTGACCTGGGTGGTGTTGACTTGATACCTACTCACTAAGCTGCCCCTCTGTAGAGTCTGACACTCTCAGGTGTTTTATATCTCACAATAAAACCAGCATAAAAAGAGCACTGGATCAAAGAGGCATCGGAGACCACCTCTTGCTTTTGAACACGTGTTTTCTGCGAGACCCCCACTTTCTCAAGCTCCCCAAGGGAATGGTCCTGCAGATTCCTACTCTCTACCTGGCAGCCCTTGCATGTTCCCCAAGACAGGTAGCTGGCAGGTGTGGCAGCTGCTGTGGACACACAGCCTGAGCAGTGCCCCGGGCAGCTGGCATGAAGTGAGCACCGAGAAGGGAACCCACAAGCCCAGCATCTGGAGCTGGTGGAGACCAGAAGGCTTCGGCAACATTAAAGGGCCAGCAACCGGGATCCAGCTGCTGGCTGCAGGCAGGTCCTGGGCTGGACTACACTGAATTTAAAATATGAGACCAATGGCTTTGGAACCTGCCTCCTGGCTCCTCTTCTGAGCAAACTCCCCTTGGCAGGTGGTGTGGGCAGCACCAGGATTACTGAAAGAACCACCACAAGTCCTTGTGTTCCTGTCAGGTTCAACAGGCCTCGGGCTGTTCACCAAAACCTTGGACTGTTTATTTGGAAATTTTTTCCCAAAGGTTCCCTTAGAAGGAGCTAACAGATCCGTGGTTTGCCCTTAGAAAGCTTGGGGGTTTCGGGGCTTGATCTCAAGGTTATGCTGAGAAGTTGTGCTTACAGACCCTAGGCCAGTCCTTGTCCTCCTGTGGTGTGGCTCCCCTCCTAGGGGGGACAGGCCCAGGCCTGGGCTGGGAGGCTTCGAACCTGTGCCATGCAGAGGCGAGACAGGGGACTATTGTTCCCAGGCTGGGCACTGCCTGGAAGTGCTGACCCTCTTCTTCACCCTCTTGTGCCCTCCTGGGTGAAAGAAATGCATGGTCGTGATGCTGGGCACCGAGGGCCAGCTGAGGACCTGGGAAGTGGTGGGACGCTTGCTCCGGGCAGCCTCTCTGAGGCTTCTAGGATAATGACAGAACTGAGCAGCCAGGCACATCCCCGCCCACTCAGTGTTCCTGTTCTCCCTGGACATTTTTGTTCCTCTCAGGGCAGAGTAGAGCATCACTGAGCAAGACGTCATTCCAGAGGGGACCAAGGGCACCTGGCATCAGCTGTGTAGGCAGGAGGGACATTCACTGCGGCTGCGAGGCAGAGGATGCGCAGTTCTCACTCAGTGGCTTCTCCAGAAAGCAGGGCTCGGGGGAGAGGGAGGAGGGAATGCGGGAGGCCATGACATCCTGAAGAGTGTCATGCCACTCAAAAGAGATGACAAGGCTATTGATCCCCCCAAAGGCAAAATAAATAAATATCAATAAAATAAAAAGGCAACTTGTAGGGACTTTGGTTCTATGCCATCGCAGTGTTTAGGCACAGCATGCACAGGCCATACAACACTGAAAATAAGATCAGTCCAGAATGCAATCCATGTTGGGGACCATGCCAAGTTGCTTTTAGCATTTCTGCCTTTTAAAACATTTTATCACAAGCACCTCTCTGTTGGAGTCTATGAGGGTGGAGTAAGTTCGTGCTTCCTCTCTTTCAGCGTCATTGAAACTTGGACCAGCACCATTGAGCTGATGCGGGCATCGCCCTCAACTGCCTTTGAACATTCATTTACCTTCAGACAGGCTGGGATGCTCTTCTGCTGGCCTATGACTGCAAAGCCCCACACGTATAGAATGGCCCACTTTGAGACTGCAAAGCCACACACGTATAGAATGGCCCACTTTGAGACTGCAAAGCCACACACGTATAGAATGGCCCACTTTGATCGAGCACGGCCACAGATGAGAGCTCTGACTGAACTTGGTTTTTATATGGCATCGGAGGCTCACGGCAGTCAAGCAGTCCCACCCATAAATGGACAAGGAGAAGGCTTCTGTAAAACGCATAGCTCACTTTCAAAACAGAACAAAAATTGAGGTGAAATGTGAGAAGGGAAAAAGTGAGTATCAAATAAGAGCAAAAGAGTGGGTTTGGTCTAAGGGCAAACACTAATACTGGCGTTGCAGTGGGCAGGGGGTGACCTCTTAATCCAGCAACCAGGCAGGCACTGAATGTGAAGTCCACATGAACAGGGCAAAACCTCTTCAACTCTGGAGGAAAGCAATCCCAATATAGGACACCCAGGATTCCCACGGTTGAATAGCAATCGAGTTATGAGCGCAGAAATGATCACCCAAAACACAAGGGAACACAAATTATGAGAAAAGGTCCATAGATTAAAAAGAGAGAGGAAGAGACAGAGATTAATCTCCCCACCCTGTTACTTTCAGCATTTGAAAAAATCAGATATGGAATATAAACTATGTATGAAATGTTTAGAGAAATAAAAGATGGGATAATAAAAATTACTAACCATCATGATTCTCTCAAAAATTCCCAGAAAATATTTGAAAAACTACAACTGCTAGAAATTTTAAAAAACATAATTGATAAGGAAAAATCAATGAGTGAGTATAACAGCAGATTAAAAAGAGACCAAGCAAAACTTAGTGAATTGGAAAACAAATTCAGTGACATTACCCAGTGGAGCATATAGAGAAAAGTGAATAAGAAAGAATTATGAAGGATAAATTTAGAAGGTCTAACATATGTTAAATAGGAGCCTATGAAGCAAGAAATGGTAGGCAATTTATATGGGAACAAAAATAGCTAAGAGTTCTTTAGAACTGATGAAAGAAAAGATAGATACATGAGAACCACTGGCTCAGCTTTATATATTAATTTGTTCATCTGCAAATGATTCAAGTTAAAACCTGACAGTAGTCATCCCTTATATGAAGGCAGCTCTGTCCAAAACTCCCAGTGGGTACCTGACCTTGTGGATGGTACTGAGCTCTAGGTACACCAAGCATCACATTAAGTACTTCACTATATATACTTAGCACTTTACAGGTTACCTTTGGTGTATTCACATTGCCAGCTTCACTACTCTTACTCTTGGGCCATTATTAAATAAAATAAGGATTAACTGAATACAAGCATTGCTATATCACAACAGTTGATCTGATAATTGAGATGGCTGCTAAGTGAATAACAGGTGGGTAGTGTGTACAGTGTGGATACACAGGACAAAAGAATGACTCAGATCTCAGGAGGGACAGGATAGGACAACACAAGATTCCAATCAAGGACACAGAATGCCATGTAATTTAAAACTTCTGAATTGTTGATTCAAGGTATCAGGCTCCTAGGTGTCAGGCTTGCCTGACTCATAACCTGTGTTTTACATGGTCTCACTCAAGTTTCTACAAGTACAAACAGTTTTAAGGTTAACTCTGTCTCCCCAGACAAATATGGCAGCATTTGGGGTGTGATACAGGAATATTCTCACCTATAAATATGGGCACAGACCCTCCAGTGAATTATGGAAACCTCACATACTCACTGTGGTTATTTGTGCTTAATTCAGCCTTTACAGCTATCACACATCTCAAATAGGCTTAAACGAGGTCCCCAGACCAGCAGAATCAGCAACATGGGCAAACTTGCTAGAAATGTCAACCATTAATCTTAACTAAATCTTAACCTAATCTTAGTGAATTAACAATGCAGGGAGTGGGGACCCAGCAGGCACAACTCCTAGTGTGTACACACACACACACACACACACACACACACACACACATGTGAAAGCTGCTGCTCAGTATATCATCTCTTCTGGCCCTTGTATATGTTCTGTGAAGCCCAACTCAAGGTATAGCATCCATCTTTATCCTTAACCCTAATTTAGATTTGTTCCTTGGGCAGAGGGAATAATACAAAAGTGTGTATTCTAACAAGCTGAGGAACTGGCTGCAGAGTGAATAAATTTTTTATGGCTGCCTTATATCAGGTGGCCATTCACCGAAGAGCATCGGTGATACTATTTCTGAAACACGGTATCTACCTGTCTTCTGGGCCACGTGCTTGAGGCAGGGGGCAGGGAGGGTGCAGGGATCAGTGACAGGAGTTAAATTCTGAAGTTCTGATATTCAGGGTGATGATGTCCCTTCTGGTGTCCCCAAGCCAGGTCTTCCCAGGTCTGCTCCTGAACAAGACTGCAAGGCTCTGATTTGCACACCCCAGATTATGTGTGGACACAGCCCTTTCCTTAGGCCCAAATCACTGAATATTCTAGTCTCTGGCAATGTACAAAGATTTGTTCAGCCCTCTAAACCATCTATTCCTGTTGATCATATCCTGCAGGGCCTCCCACGGAGCCCCAAACCTGAGAGGCATGAATGAGTTAGTGAGTGTGTGTGTGTGTGTGTGTGTGTGTGTGTGTGTGTGTGTACAGGAGGAGTCTAAGGGTTTGGTGTGGAAGGGAGGAAAGAGAAGGGAAAAAATAACCCAGTGCATCATACTCCCCCCTGGAAAATGACTGATATAAAAAGGATGACTCAGGGACTAAGTGTTCACTCCTTCATGAAAGGGGCTGGGGGCAAGGGCAGGAGGGCATGTGAATTCATTTACAGAACACCTAAGAAAAAGCCACACAGGTGCTGTGCCTGTCCAAGGGAACTGGAAAGGGGGGAGTCCATCATGGCCTCTGAAGGGCCAACTGCACTCCTCCTTGCTCTCTGCTCAGAGGGCCTTCTGAACAACATTTTCCCCCTATATACAAAGAGCAAGGGCTTCTTGGAGTGATTTTAACTAGTACACCCAAGATCTGTCACGGGAGAGGAGCACTTATAAGGTGTCCCACCAGATCATGTACAACAACCAAGGCCAGAGCAAAGGGGCCAGGAACGCTTTCCTGACCCACAAGCTAAGCCCACAGGCCACATCTTCCTTGAGAACTGCCCCACGTGGGTGCCTCTCAAATCCCTGGTTTTCAGAATTGCCTAGCATCTTGGTGTAGATGTGAGGTGTCCACCAAAGCTCATGGGTGTGACCATGCAAGATATTTCAGACATGAACTGACCAGGTTATGACAGCCTTAACCTAATCAGTGCCTTAATCTGCTGGAATGGATCAACTGGGTGGTAACTGTAGGTATGTGGGGTGTGCTGGAGGAGGTGGGTCAGTGGGCGGGTCTTTGAAGTTGACATTTTGTCTCTGGTCTGCAGTCTCATCTCTTCTCTCTCTTTGCTTCTTGACAACCATATCCTGACCTGCTTTCTTCCACCACACTCCTCCACCATGATGTTCTGCCTCACCTTGGATCCACAGCCACGAAGTTGGCCATCCATGGACAGAGACCTCGAAGACCTGAGCCTCAGATTAACCTTTCCTCCTCTAAAATTGTTCTTGTCAGGCCTTTTGGTCACTGCAATGAAACAGTGGACTTCCTCCCTCTTGGTTTCCCACCCTTCCCTCCCTTGGCCCATCCTGGCCTGGGCAGGCTGCGGTGGCCATCTCAGACCCTGGGCTCCAATGTCTCTGGCTCTGTGTGGGCTCAGAGTTCCCTGTCTGTGTTAGTCAGCTTTGCATCTCTGCAAGCTTTGCATCTCTTTTGCACCTTATAAGTGCTCCTGTCCCGTGACAGATCTTGGGTGCACTAGTTAAAATCACTCCAAGAAGCCCTTGCTCTTTGTATCTAACAAGATCAACTCAGAGCATGAAAAGTTGATTTTGGCTCAAGGTTTCCATCTCTGCCAGTTCCAGTTCTTTGGGTCTGAGATTAGGCAGAGCGTCATGGCCAGAGGCCCCAGTGGGGACAGCTCTCAGATCATGGTGGGGTCAGGAACGGAGAGGGAGAGAGGAAGGGGATCTAAACCATAACACCTTCCGCCATCCATACTCAGGCCAGCTGAGAGGCCTCCTAAGAGATTTTAGTTCTATCCCAGAAAGATTACTCTGTGGCCAACTTCCGTTCTCAGAGTTAACAAGGACCCTAAAAATATACAAATTGTGACTAATAATGAGTTGTGAACTTACAGAAAGGACTGATATCTATTTCTAGATAGAGAGAGCAATATTACTCAGTTTTTGTGAATGGGGAGGCAGTCAAAATACCATGTGATACAAACCTTGTAGAGAATAAAGGGGATTTTAGAGATGTATCAGGCAGCTCATGGAAAATCATGTTATTTTTCTAAATTTGTTTGCTAATAGTATTTACCAGCTTTTTAAAAAAAGGCAGTAATTGATTATGGTTACTTTGCACTTAATTTTGTATTTTTTTTAAAGAGGGTCTCCAAATTTTGCAGGCTCTGGACTCCACCAATCCTGGATTCTTCCCTGGGGGGAGGGATACATAATTTAAGGGAAATTAACTTTTTGTTTCCTTTTTCTAACAAATTCACTTTGTAGCCACCTGAGCTGTGACTAACTTCTCAAAATAGCAAGCTGGAGGAGATCAGAGAGAGCCAAGAATCGTGTTTCATCCTTCCCCACATAGTCTCACAGGGACCTGTCCCCATGTGGAACAACATGTGCTACAGCATTTCAGATCACAAGGAGCAAACATGAGCTGGGGAGGTGGAACAGATCCACAAAAATTCACTAATTCAGGTGGTGGACAGACACTGAGTACCGCGCACAGGTCAGTCACAGGCCTGCACAGGACAAGGTCATAGGTGGCTTACGGGGAGTCACAGGCAGAGACAAAGTGACAGGGGCATGCTTGGAGTTCACAGTGTGCAATATCAGGGAAATGAGGCCAGTCAGCATCCAAGAGCCTCTTTCCCTGTCCCTTAAGACCACTCCACCCTTAACCTCCGGAGACAAGATAGAGTAAGAAGCATTGATCAAAGTAGACTTTGGTAGCTAGTAGATATGGCAAGGGGTGGGGAGGACTGAGGCAGTGAGGGATGGGCTCTGTATCTTTCTGTGTCCCACCTGAGACAAGGTGACCCAGTGTCACCTCTAAAGAGGGCTGCAAGGACACAAGTTTCCCCCAAACAGGAGTCTTGCTATGTTGAACCATAAAGTAACCCAAAACTTCTAGAATGAACTCTCACAGCTTCACCTGCGACTACTCGGCTGATTCTCTAAATGGAACTTCTAGCAGGTCACTCAACAGTACCCCATAGGGAGTCGTTGGGAGTTAGCTCCCTATGTTCATTCGTGAGTCAAATTCAGTCTGTTTGGTAGGCTTCTACACATGCCCAGCATCTTCACACTGTAAGGTCCCTGCTTAGTATCTGGACAGCCATCTTCAGTGACAGCCACCATTTTAAGAAAAATTTTGCTTTCCTGCCCGAGGGTGTTTCTGAGAAAGACTCACCACTCCCTTATACCAACCCCACCCTTAACAGCTTGCATTAGGACCCACCCTGCTCTGATCCCTGAGTCTGCCTCATAAAAGTCCCAAGCCCCCAGCCAGTTTTGCCTCTCTCTGTCTACAGAGAGATGGCCTTTGTCACCTCTGACAAATAAACTGTCCTGTGTATCTCGGCCTGGTCTGTCTTTCATCTCTCACTTACCCATCTCTCGTTCCTCACTTTCCTTCAGGAATCACAAAACTTAGATTGTGTTTCTAGATTAGGGAGCCCTGAGGTTCATCATAGGGAGGTCTGAGGGAAGGAGGGTTGGTTTGGGGAGACTTAGCTGGGGTCACCCTGGGCTAGGAATGGACCTGTGTGGGAGACCTGTGTGGGAACCTTAACCCGGAACAGGGAAGTCAGTCAGGGAGATGGGTGGACAGGCATCAGAAATATCAGGACAAAAGAACTTACTTAGCAGTTTTTGTTCTCTATGTATTTGTTCTTTGAGGTTTGGCTCATTTCCTCTTTTTTGGGGAGGGGAGGAGGGGGGTACTGGGGATTGAACCCAGAGGCACTTAACCACGAAGCCCTTTGTGTGTTTTATTTTGAGACAGGGTCTTCCTAAGTTGCCGAGGCTGGTTTTAAACTTGAGATCCTCCTGCCTCAGCCTCTTGAGCTGCTGGGATTACAGGTGGGCACCACTGTGTCCAGGTCATTTCCTTAGTTTGGGTTCAGAGCCTTCTCCAGACTTCCATTAAACACTGGCGAGACCACACTGTGGCTGCAGTCACCTGGTATCCAGGGGGGATTAATTCCTGGACCCCATAAGGATAAGATGCATAAGTTGCTCAAGTTATGTTAAAGGGAACAGAACCTACACACATCCTACTGTAGACTTTGATCATCTCTACTTATAATACCCAACGTAAATGCTGTATAAAAATTGTTAGTCTATATTATTTAGGAAAGAATGACAAGAAAGAAAAAAGTCTTTGTATGCTCAGTACAGGTTCCAATTTAAAAATATTTCAGATAAAATTATCAGCGCTTATTTACCTAACCTCACTTGGCTGTTTTCACTGCTAGGACCTCTGGTAACTCAACTTCTGCTCCTCTTGCTCAGTCCAGGTCTTTTTAATCCAATAAAACTTGTATCTTCCAGATTACAACAATTCCATGTGAAGAGATGGCAACACAAGATTATCAACCATCGCTGCAACTGAGACCAGTGTCTATCTCCTTTAGAACAGTCAGGATGGGACTTTTGATCCCTGGCTAGGCAGGGTCATCACCCCTTGCTAGCCTGAAGCGACCATAGAAGATGGATCTTCACCCCTCACTAACGGGTAAGATTAAGGGATCAGAGTCTCAGGGGAGGAAATAGAGAGGGATTTAGAATAAGGAGACAGAACTATGGAATCTTAAGGGAAACACCCTCAAGCCATTGAAATGCAGAGTTAAGTCACTGAGATGCAGAAAACACACTTGCAAACTTTGGCCCATGTTCTTGGTTTGTGATCTTGAAAACTGAGGGAAATACACAAGCGCACAGGAAAACTGGCATGATATTGTGTGGCCCCACCCTGGATCCACCTCCCATCCAGCCCCTGAGGTAGCCCTTCTATAAATATTGACCCCCCCCAATCCAAGGCAGGGATTCTTACTTTCAAGACAGCCTACATTCTCCCTTAAATGTGCATCTACCTTCCTAATAAACCTCTATCTGTGCCTTAAAACAAAAAATTCAGATCCACGAATGTGGGACCCACATAAATGGGAAAGCTGGCTATATTAGTTATCCATCTGCGCTGCAAAGCAGCACCTCATGGGTGATGTCTAGTCATCAACAGCTGCTGGATCACCTTTGCTTCATTGAAGGATGGATTGCTACTTGGAGGGAGTCACTAGATCTTAACAAAAGCAAGTTTCAGAAATCCCAAATTCTCTACAGGGCCCTGTCTCCAAGTACACTCAAGGGCAGTCCTTGCCCTCAAATTCTGCCTTCTGTCTTGTTGCCACATTGCCCTGAAAACAAGGACAGAAATGAGATGTGACCCCTAACCACAAACTCAAATGGAGAAGGGTGTGGGCCCTGCGCACCTTATACAGAGCCATCATCCTGAGCACCACACGAAGGGACAGGGACTCAAGGGGAATGTGAAGCTTGTCCTATCACCAGGGAGCTGGAAGTCCAGGCACAGAACATGGGGCACCAGGGACATTCTGCACTGTGCCCTGGGGACTCTGCAGCAGAGCTTGGCACATGCCACCCTGTCTTCCCACAAGCATTAAACACAGCTCCTGTGCTCAGGCATGAGAAGGCAAAGACCCCAAGGTCACAGTAAAAAATAAACTCTGCCCCACTCTGCTGGCATGCACGAATATGCACGGCCTGGCTCTGAGGGGTGGGCCCCCTTCCTCTCCAGAGCCTGTTGAGGATATGAGAGGCAGAAAGACCACCCTGAACACCTGGTGCCTCTGGCCCTAACTATCCCAAAGGTGGCCCCACCAACTCACCTGGAGCAGAGCCTACCAACGCCTGAGACCTTCCAGGTTATCCCTCCTCCTCCACCCTTACCCTCCTCCCTCTGCACCATCTACAATGGCCTCCCATGGGGGCCCAGCCCTCAAGCACACCCCTGCCTCGAGGCACTCACAAGAGCTCAGGTGGGATGCATCCTTATGGCCACAGGTCTCTCCTTTGCAATGAGGTCCTCCCTCACCACCTGGCATAAAACAGGACCCTAGTTAAGTGTCCTCAACAGACTATCAGCTCTCCATATTCACAGGTTCCACATCCAATACTCGTTCAACCAACTGGGAAACTGAATTATTTCAAAAACAAACAAACAAAAAATCAGTCTGTACTGAGCATGCACAGACTTTGTTCTTGTCATTATTTCCTAAATAACATAGAATAACAACTCTTTCCACAAGATTCACATTACATTAGGTATTACAAGCTATGTAAAGAGGATTTAGACTATCTGGGAAGATGGGCACAGGTGATGTGCAGATAGTTTACCATTTTATACAAGAGACTCATGCACTGGTGGATTTTGGTATCTGAAAGGGATCCTGGAACAAATTGCCCCACGGATGTGGAGTGATGACCGTAGAGAGCACTTCTAACTGTTCAGTGTCTCTCACTAAGAAGCTGGCTCCACAAAGGCAGATACTTGCAGGGCTGACTTCTCCCACGGCAGAACCCCTCAGGGCACCCAGTATTTGGTGCTTTACAGAACTACAGACTCCAGTAATGTTGGTTCATGGGTAGATGAGCAGATATAATAACAGGAGAGGAGATACCAGCCACATTTTTTGGGAAAATCTAAAAAAAGGCTTGGGAAGGACTAGGAGAAAGAAACCAACAGCTTGGTGACACCCGCCTTTTCTAAGTGAGGATGCCCAGCCGCGACTGGAATCCAGTTGTGACTTCAAACACCCTGTGCCATGGCTATTTGTTGAAAGGAAAGAACATCTTAGGACAGGTCAGATCTGAATCACTCAAAACCAGGCTTGGGATCTCCTGCAGCCGTGGTGCACCCCCACAGGGGCAGGTAGGACAGACACCTGTCATAGACTGAAGACAGGAGTACTTATGGCAGATGTGCAGCCTCAAGATCTGCTGCTGGCTCATAAGAGTCACTGGAGTCTGTTAGCTCTACTTCCCACGAAATAAACACCAGCGGATACTTGTCAAGGTGAAGGAATCCGGACCAGCCTGGGGGCAACCTGAACTTGGGAGAATCATCACATTTGTTGACATAGACCCTGCTCCATGCCAGACACAAGGAGGATCTGGGCCAAAATCAGGATGCTAGAAACTTCACAGTCTACAAAAGTACACGAGCCTATATTCAGACATGCAAGCACTGTACACCACTGCCCCGCAGAAATGTACTCGGTCACCACCAAGCACCCCACTTAGGTACTGCAGGAGGACTCATTGTCATAAAATAAAATCTTCAATAGTAAAGGTTTCTAGGATGCCTCTTTATATTTTATCTGTAACAAATAACCATGAATGTTCCTAGTGAAGAGAATTTCCTGGTGCTAATGTTGGAGAAGGAACACTAAAAGTTAGTGGAGAGAGAAAAACGCAGACTGGTCTGGACCCAGAGTCCACGCCCTGCTGTGAGCTTGGCATGTGTTTTCATTGAATCTGCAAGGCAACAGTAGGCAACATCACCACTGACCCCAGACCCAGACAAGCTGAGCCTTCAGGAAGGTTATCTCGTAGTCCGAGGTCCTACAATTGGCAATGGAACCTTGGTTGTGAAGTGGGGACTCTCCAGCTCCACCATGGGCTCCTGCCTCTCGATAGTAACCTCCCTGATATAAGACTTGAACTGAAGGGTGCTGATAGTGGGCAACCCAGCATGTTTGGCAGCGCCAGGAAGGAGTGGGGACTGGGGTGTGGGCAACAAGCAAGGTAGCATCCAAGAGATTGGAGATTACAGTGTAAGGCAGAGCAGGAACCCAGTCCATAGCTGGCTGCACTGGCACACACCTGTAATCCTAATGACTCGGGAGGCTGAGGCAGGAGGGTAGGAGGATGGCAAGTTCAGAGACAGCCTCAGCAATCTAGCAAGGCCCTAAACAACTCAGCAAGATTCTGTCTCAAAATAAAATGTGAAAAAGGGCTGGGGACATGGCTCAATGCTTAAGAGCCTCTGGTTCAATCCTTGGTACCCCTCTCTCACCAAAAAAAAAAAATAACCCAGTTATAGAGATGACTGGGGGGACTTTGAAAATGTGGATGTTGGAGAAGGAACACTAAAAGTTAGTAGAGAGAGAAAAGCCCTCCCCACGGGCCCCTGCACCCCATGAGCTCTAATATCGGCTGATGCAGATGCACAGTAGTTCTGAGACTCTCCTATGTTAACTGTGAGCCCCAGGACCACGAGGGTGCATGGGATGTCAGTCTGTACAGCAGACAGACAAGGGTGCACACTGGGTCCCCTGTCTTCTGCATGAAGTTCATACATGGCCTTGAAGAAAGAAGGTGAGAACAGGACTCGGGTCCAGGTAGGGTGCGAACACTTTTTTCAGCAACAGGTAACTTTAAGAAATAAAATCTGCTCCATGGTTATTTCCCAAAGAGTCTAAGAATAGGTCCTCTTAGCAAGAGCCCAGAAGGCCTTGTCTCTGGGTCTTGTCCCTCGGGCACTCAATACAAGAAGTATGCAGTCCTGTGACATGTGTGTTGGAAATTATTGCCGAGGAAATGGAAAAAACCCAAACTTGGAGAAAATGAGCTTCTAGGTGTCTACACGAAGGGCAAACACCTTTTCTTCTGCACACCATCAGTGCCAGCGGCTGGGGCTGCATCACCCTGAAAGTCACAATCTGACATCATGCATCTCAACCTGGGCTACTTTTTTATTTTTTTAAGTTTGTGTTTAAAATCATTTTAAAAAATCAGAATTATGAGAAAGATTCTTTAAATAGGTGGATACTCAGAGAATACACTTCTGTTTCTAGAAAAAGTTGACAGAGTCTACCCAGTATTCATCAATGTGCCTGACCACTAGATTACCTCACTGTTTCTGGTTCAGTTTCTGAGGCAAGAATGGGGTCCTCTGTGGTCCCCGGGCAGCATCTCTGGTGGGAACACTGAGTTGTGACAAATGCACATGAGCCTTCTCTCTGCTAGCAACCATCTGCCCTTTCATCTTGCCAGAGCACCTTGGGAGACAGGTGCTTTCACCCCAAAACAGCTCTCAACCTTTCTGGACCATGACTCCACCCAGCTGGCCCGCTCCTCCAAGGACCTTCTCAAATTCAGGTTTACACTGACCCAATAAAGACCACGAGCAACAGAACCCAGGATTCATACCTTCTGATGTTTGAGATTATAAAGCTGAAGTCCGCAAACCCATTCTGATTAAGTAGCTATCATCACTGTTTATATAGACTATTCCCAGGAATCTTTTGGAAAACAAAAAAAGAAAAAAATCTACCCTGTTAGCACTTAGTTCCAAGAAAAAATATAAGTCCACTCTGAGGTTGGAGGTGGGAGGATCTGAAGGAACAAATTTGTGTTTGCCTTTCTGTTCCATGAACACAGACATATTGTCTGTGCTCCCCATATTCGCCATGAAAAGTGGAATTCAGGTTGACCCTCTCTGAGCTGAAAATCTGAAATGTTCCAAAATCTGAAACTTGGGAGCTTGAACGTGTTACCAGAAGTGCGACATCTCACACCTGGTCTTATGTAATGAGTCAAAATGGGTGCACCAAAAACACCATCTGAGATTCTCTCATACAACCGTACACAATGTGTATTTCCCGAGATATTTCCAAAATTAGAAAAAAAAATCAGAAATCCAAGGCACTTATGGCCCCAAGCATTTTGGATAAGGGTTATTCAACTGTCTGTGGCTGAACGCCATTTTCTTTAAACATGGAGTCCCTCTATACCCAAGAAGAGTGTGCAGTTCAGGGACACACTAGGCAAAACACACTGGGTCACGGTTAATAGTTTAAATATGTAGTGACCCCTTCCTGGGGTCACATGGAGTCTACTCATGGGAAAGCCGAGTTCCCCTTAATTGTTCAAGCAAGCCCAGAGGTAGAAGGTGAGGGGAACAGACATAATACTTACAAAAATTTTCCATTTGTCTTTGATCCTATCAGGACAATCTGCTCAGATTCATCCCGAGAGATGTTCCCGTGGAACCAGGGCATCTTTTCATGGGCCGTGGTGGCGATCAGCTTCTCCAGCTGGGACTTCTGACTGATGATGGCCTGTTCCAGAGCCTGGCCCTGTGTGACCAGGGAGAGAGAATGAGCCACACCAGGTAAAAATGGGAAAAAACCACACAAGCCATGTCTGATGTTTGGTGAGCTCAAATGTGGCCAAGGAGGATCAGATTCCATCCATCCAATCACTTATTCATTCAGAAGAAACCAAACTGTAGGATCTTGAAGGTGACTTAAATACCTTCAAGTGTATAAATAAGAAAGATGTTTTGGAAGAAAGAGTTCGGCCTTTTCGAAACCAGACAAAACGTTGAATACCACCTGGTATAAACACCGAGGCCAGAAAACCAGATCATCCACTAGGTAGACAGTGAGTTGTATGATAGAACCTGGTTATTCCAAGAAGGTCTTAGGTCAAGAAGCCCTAAGAGGTGAACAAGGAAGGCACCTGAGGTGTCCGGTCCCCTTTACCTAGTTACGCTGGGGACCTCACTGACCCTTAGGGGAAAACTCTTGCCCCTATGAGCAAAGCGAGATGGAAACCAAAGGTGGAAAACTGGGCCGGGCGCTTAGTCAATCAACTACTTTGTCTTTCTTAGTGGGAAAGAAACCAATCTTTTCAAGAGTTACTAATGAAGAAGCCAGTGTTTGAATTTGCATTAATCAAGAAAAACCCAAGAAGTAAAAATAAAAATAAAACCACCCCAAATGTGTAGCTGAGAAGAGCAAGGAGGGTAGGTAAGGATGTGGATACCTTTGCCAACTTTCCAGAGGCAAACTTTTGTGCACGTGTCCAAATTAAACACAAGCATCCTCTGCCGTGGCAAACCTGGCCTCTTGGGCTTTATACCAGAGATATTGCAATCCAGCTTAGTATTGGCATAGAGTGATATCATTAGCAGCAGTATTTATAATTGATAAAAGGCTTCATCAGTGGATACTAGTTAAATAAATGATCGTGCCCAGTGGGCAATGCCAGGTGGCCAAAGAAAGGGTGGTGCACCTATGTGTGTGTGAGACAGAACATTCAGCAAGAGATATTAAGAAGCTATAAATTCAAGGGCCAATCATTGTGCATGGCATGACCCTGTTAGGTAAATATCAATGTCTCTTTGAAAAGTCCCTCCATGAACTTGGTGGCAACATCTCCTGTAGTGCAGAAAGCCACATCCCGGGCATGAAGTTTCCCTGCCTCAGCGTATAAAGGAGGAATGGTAGTCTTCCTAGAGTCAGTCGCTTTTTGGCTAAAATTGATGGTTGAGGAGTTGGGTGCTCTTTGGGGCACACTAGGTTTGCATGTCATAGGGACATCTGTGTGGGATCCCAGGTTCCCATGAACACAGGGTGCAGGTCCAACTGAGACCCACCTGCAGGTTCCAGGTCTGCTTTACATATTCCCTGATGAGGTTTTCCTTCAGGTCCTCGAAGGGCCCTGTCTTGGGCTGCACTCCGGGGGGTCGGTTGCAGGGTTTTGTGAGAAGGCAGATGAGGCCATCGGATTCCTGCGAGTGGTACTGGCAGAGGTCAGCAGGGCTGCTGTGGGTCCTGCCACCTGAGATGGCATAGGTGCCATTGATCTCCCTCTCGATGGTGTAGTGGTGTGCCTTCCTGCCGTGAGCCACTGACAGGGCAAAGCCACCCAGGTAATTGCGACTCTGACGCAGCAGGTAGAGCCTATCTGTCATGCCCCCCTGGACCAGGTAATCTTCGGCCTCCTCCCGAGTGATGTTGCCAAAAAAGAAGGGCAGGTGGTTGGCGCTCTCTGTTGGGCTGTTGGCCATGCCTGCGCCGTCTCCTCAGGAAGTGACAGGGCCCAGGCAGGGAGACACCTGGGGACAAGACAAAGATGAGAAGACTCCAGTGAGCAACTCAAGCTGCGAGAAATGTGGGCTGACTCCCTCTGAGCCCTTGCCAGCTGGAGACAGATCCTCCTGCTCAGAATGGAGGTGCTTCCCTCTTTGGACTTCCCATCATGCACTGTCATTTCTGCTCACACGACTTATGGTTTCCCAGCCCGCCCTCTGCATAATTAACCCAAATCACAGCCTTTGGCCAAAGTGACCAAATTCACTTTTTTTTTTTGGTGGGGGACAAAAAAATTTAAGAAGAAACCTCCTAAAAAAGAGAAGTACACAGAAGTGTTATTGCAAAACAGGCTCAGGCACTCCCCGTGTGGGTGGACGGCAGCACCCAGGAGCAGAGACCAATACAAGCTTAAAGCCAGGGTTGCTTTGGAGATGGTGATGATTTTTTATTTTTGCAGGGCACGTTGCCAGTGAAGATGCTGTTGAATTCCTTTCCTCTCTTTTTTTTTAAAATTTTTTTTTTTAGTTCTCGGCGGACACAACATCTTTGTTGGTATGTGGTGCTGAGGATCGAACCCGGGCCGCACGCATGCCAGGCAAACGCGCTACCACTTGAGCCACGTCCCCAGCCCCCCTTTCCTCTCTATCTGAACTACAGAGATGACTCCAGATAGCCACTGGGTGAGTTGAAATCCAGAGAGAAGCCGTGGGGGCCTCATCTGTGACCATGGAACACTGTCCCCTTCTGTCACCAAAGGCCTCCCCACCCATGGTCTGGGGTGGAGACCAGACATCAGCTGCCTGAGGCACCCAAGCCACATCCTCCTGCAGTTTGCTTGAGCGTGGGAACAGTATGCCCCGACCCCACTCCACTCCACTCCATCGCCTCCCTTTGTCACATGGCTTCCCAGGTGACCAGGGCTCCTCCAATGCATGGGTGATAGATAGTACAGGCTCACAGCTACAAGGACATCTGAGCAGGAAGGTACTGCCCCCCAGGTGCCAGCACACACTGCAGAGGGGAAATGGAGCTGCAGACAAAGATGATTGATTGATTGATTGATTGATACCAGGGATTGAATCCAAGGGTGCTCAAGTACTGAGCCGCATCCCCAACACTTCACTGGATTTTAGAGACAGGGTCTCTGAGTTGCTTAGGGACTTGCTAAATTTCTGAGGTTGGCTTTGAATTTGCAACCCTCCTGCCTCAGCCTCCTAAGCCACTATGATTCCAGGCATCCGCTACTGTACCTGGTGCAGATGCAGTTTTAACATGGAGCTTTGTAAATGAGATGTCCAGGAGGTATCCACAGAGGTGTGTATTTTAAACTAAAGGGACTGGTCATGGAAGGAAATCATCCAGATGGCCTCACTGTTCATCTGGGGAGAAAGCACTGGCCCCTTCATGTTCTCCAGACTCCCCGAACACCTCAGGCCTACACGACATGCCTCACACACATCACATGCACATATATGACATAACACTGCATCACATACATAGGTATCCAACAAATACACCAGACCCACACACAACCCACAAACACAACACGCATGTCATGCACATCACCCATACACCACCCCCACATCATACACACTCCATAAACATGCCACATCACATATTCACCACACAACATACACACATCATATACATGTCACAGACTTCACACACATAACAGACAACACACCACACCTACAACGCAATACACCACTCACATACACATATCAACCATCATTCAGACAACATACATATCACAATCACACCTCATGTATACATGTGTCTTACATACACACATCATACAACATACATACAACACAAACACCATACACACCACTCATCACCAAACATGCTCCATGCAGCACAATTACACACATACCACACACATCACATCCCACATATACCACACATACTACACACATAACACACTATGTACACACCATACACACATCATACAAACCCTACATCACATGTACATGCCTGCACCACATGCCACATCGTATCCACTGACTACATCACATATACACACACACCCCACATGATACATAGCACGGCCCCCACATGATCATATGAAACAACCCCTTGGGATGTGAACTGTCCTCGAATTGGCTGCGCAGCACAGGAACACCCACCTGATGCAGGTCACTGAATTTTCTCTGGACAGTATCCTCCTCTGAGTGGCCCTGCAAAGACAGGGGTGTGGTCCAGTGTGATAAGATGCACAGTCATTGTTTTGCTTGCTTTTCATAGTATTTGACTGTTAACGTCTAATTTTTCTTGGTCCAACACGTTTCTAAGAATTTAAAGCACAGTCTACTTGTTCTTAGGTTGAGGATGCTCTTAAGGAGGGGACATCTCTGGTGAAACCGAGTGTCTTTTGGGAGGTGCATCTATTCTGACTCTTCCCCTCCCTGGTTCTCTCGCCATGGTGTCTGCGGCAGGCTCGGCCACGCCCCTAAGTCCTCTCTTGTCACACTCCCCACTTTTCTGGCCAGGGGTGCTGGGCCTGTAGGGCCTGGACTATCCCTCCTACCTCCTTTCACCCTGCAGGCTGTCCAGGGGCCTGCTCCTCTCAGGCACCTGCTGTGCTGCTGTTCCCGCCATCTTGGGGAGGCCACAGCGTCCATCTGCTGCCTGCCTGCATGTGGATCCCCTGGCATTGCCCAGCAAGGGACACAGGGGACCTTCTGCAGTGTTGTGTTCTCCCAGGAGTGACTCCCAAGGGCTGTGTGTCTGGTCCTCACCCTGCACCACGACAACGGCTTCACCTGCAGCTGCAGACCTTCACCTCTGACCCCACACACCCTGACCGCACACCTCCTCCCACGGCCTCCCTCCTGGGCTGCACAGACTGTGCCCCCTCCAGGTTGCCCATGCCCCTGCCATGGGGCTCACTCCGGGCATCCCATCCTCAGCTCTCTGGACCTCACCAGGGCTGCCACAGACATCCCCCCTTTCCTGGGCTCACTTCACGCCCCCTGCGGCCTCCCCACACCCCTGACCACTCTCCCCCATCCTCACAGAAGTACCTCATATGCTCCTTGCTGTGTGACTGTCCCTGACTGCTCATACCCCCTCCAGGTCCCCATGTCCCTCTTCAGGTAGCTTTAATCCACTAAGAGCTCCAACTAAATAACTTTTTAAAGGAACAATATTTTAAATGAAATGCTAACAACCATCTTTTGAGCGATATAAATTGGAACTACATTTTCTTTGAAAGTTCACTGGTTTCTTAGTAATAGCTCCATCTCTGCAGGTGATTCGGCCTGAATCTCAGGTTCAAGTGCATCAACAGAAGACAGAGCAGGTTGTCACAAGGTCCTGGGGTCCTCTAGAGGCCCTCTGAGGTACAAGTCCTTTATAGCTCATTTTGGTTTGTTTATTTCATTTCTAATAATATACGTGGCATGGTGTGATGTTTTTGATACATGTATAAAATGTGCACTGATCAAATCCAGGTAATCGGCATATCCACGTCAGTTATCATATGTTTGTGGTGAAAACTTTCAAAACCCCCTTATTTTAAAATGTACAACATACTGTTCACAGTCACTGTGTTTATAAGCTTTTTGTTGCTGTGACAAAAATGCCTGAGAAAATAAACCTGGAGGAGGAAAGGTTTATTTCAGCTTCTTGTTTGGAGGTGTCAGTCTCTGGTCACCTGACCCTGTCACTATGGGCCTACAAAGAGGCGGCACACCGTGGTGGATGTGCGTGGTGGAGAAAAGGTTGCCGCTCCATGGTGGCCAGCAAGGAGACAGAGAGAGGGGACGAGAGAGACCCTCACTTCCTCCAGCTAAGTTCCGCTTCCTGAAGTTTCCATCTCCTCCCAACAGTGGCACCAGATGAGATGGAAGTCTTCAACACATGAGCCTTTGAGGGACATTCCGGATGGAAACGACAGCAATCCTCCTTCTGTGCAGTAGAACCTTCTAACTGTCCCCAGGAACCCCTGCCCCTGCCCCCACCCTCCCAGACTCTGGGACCCTCCACCCGATGCTGCATTTCCACCTCCTTCCTTAGCAGAAGGCCACCTCTGGTTTCCCTGGGGAGAAAAAGAGCCCCCTGTGCTCAATACTGGCCCCATCCTGGCCTAGAGGCCCTCTTCCTTCTGACCAGAGGATTTCTTGTACTGGAGGTGACCAGGTGCTGATCTGAAGGAAGAGTGACCTTGTCCTGTGTGGTGGGTGCTTGGCCAGGAGAGCTGCTCACTATAGGAACTGCTGACGGCATCCTTGGACTATTAAACTTAAGGCACAAACAGAATCGGCGACAGAGCAGCAACGGCGGCACTCCTGCCTTCTCAGGGATGACCCCCCCACTCGGTCCTGGTCTCCACCCTCCGCTTCCCCGAGCTTCAAGATGGTCACTCCACTCCAGCCACCAGCCACCAGCCACCCCGCCCTCACAGCCAGACTGCTGTTCTCAGCTCTGTTTTCCGGACGGACGCTCGCTCTCAGCCCCTATGGCAGATTCAAGGAGCTCCACCTTCTCACCAAGCCTGGGTCCTGGCCCCAGCTGTGGCCTCTCCACCACCAGAGACAGGGGGAGCCAGCCACACACCTGCCATGAGCCTTCTTCCTGCGTGCCCATGAACTCTACCATGGTCCCCGTCACTGCTGCTGACACACTCTGCTCACCACCTCCCCGACCCCTTCTCCTCTGTTTGCAGGGAAAGTCCAGAGTTCAAGGTCACTTCCCCTGGGGATCATTTTCTCAGTGCTACTTAGAGCGCACTCTGTGTTTCTTGTCAATTCAACATTGCCAGTTATTTTTCTCCATGTGTATGACCAGTTTTTTTTTTAACAGCAGAAAATTGAGAAACAAAAAAGACCTTTCGTTACAACTGGACAGCAAGGCCCTCCAATACCTGTGCCCCTCAGCCCACCAGTCCATATGCCTCAGCACACACCTGTGCAGGTAGCTCTTCAGCAGAAATGGTTTTCAGGTGCCAGGTGAGCCCCTTAAAAATAGAATTCCGTGCTCTATTGGGGCCTTTTCATGATGCAGGTTAAATGTGCCCTTAGGAATAGAAAAATGATTTTTAACGTGGAATAACTGTCCATGCTTCCCTGGGTCGCATCTCTCCCTTCTCTACTTGATTTTTCCCTATAGCAAATCTCCGTAAGGTGACAGCCCTTTAACACATCCTCATTGATGGTCACATTTGAGTCTATCTTCTTCCCCCCCTACAGAGGGCCAGCTCTAGAAGGTTAGAATAGGGAAGCCTCTGTCCACTGCCAGGTCTCCATGGTCCTAACAGCTCCTAGTACCTGGTGGGTGGTCAGGAAACGCAGGTGGATTAATGGATACCCATCTCTCTCCACTGAGCTCCTGACCTGTATGTTGGCTTACCTATCATCGCTTGGATATCTAAGAGGCAATTCGACCTTTCGAGACCCAAGGAGGGGCTTTCGATTCTTCATGCCTATAACCTCACCAAATATATCACTCCCTCAGTCTCCTCACTTAGGAAATGATACCAACTACAACTGGTTGGTCAGGGTGAGACCTAGAGACTGCAGATGTCTTCCCTTTCCTCCATTCTGCACATCTCAGGTCAGAAAAAAACCTGCTCCTACCAGAAGCGTCGGGCAACGCTGGGGCAGGCTCCCTCCCAAAGAGGCAGCAGCTCACGTGGGCACCGAGGTCCACCCATCAGCCAAGAAGCCGCGGATCTAAGAGGCGAGACGAGCTGGTCTCCTGGGCTCTCTCAGCAGTTTTCCTTGAGAATGCGTCCGCGGGACTTCTGCCTCCCACCATCTCCCCGGGCTGCCTGAGAAGCAGCAGCCACCATCTTTCAGGTGAAGGCATCGGCTCTGGTCCTGGCTTTGGGCCCTGTGCTCCGGGTTGTCTGTTCCCTACTCACAGGCAAGGTGACCTCTCTCCTCTCATGCCACATCCCAAACTCTCTTCTCCTGCAAGGTTCTCCTTGCCTTGGCCTGAGACCTCCAGGCTCAGCTTGCTCCCCCTGTCCAGCCACATAGCCTCGTTGCCTGTCTTCATGGGTCAGGTCTGTCCATGTCCAGCCATGGACCTGTATCCTGGCTGCCTTTCTCCTGCTCTGACCTGAGGTCTCAGTTCGACATCATGCTCTTAAGGAGGGTGGTCCAGATGGTCCCTGATGGCTCCAGATTCAGGAGTCTGCCTGTGCCCAACCCGGTGGCTCCCCACTCATATTTAACTTAACCACAGAACCTACTCCTTCATAACATCCCTGTAAGCCTGCTCTTATCCTAAAATGTACGCATCAAAGATCTGAAAACTTTAACTGACTTTCTCATGCTTCAGGGTCTGCAAGCTCTCCACAAAATAACTCTTCCATAGAAACATGTTGCTCCTTCCTCTTTAGAATTCTACAATGAATGCATGTTGCTTTTCTGATAACAGTCTAAATGTCCAGTCGCTGCGCGTCCAGAGACCCTTGGCGATAAGTAGGTCCAAACTTATGGATGTATCTGTCCTGCAGCCACTTGCTTGGGACTTGGTTCTTGTGTGAGTTCATAGCTTCTTAGGGGGAAGGACCTGGATCTTCCTGATGAGGATATGCCAGATGCTTCTGGCAGGAAATGCTTCCTCATCTGATTCCCTGACTCTTCTCCAGCCCCAATCTTCTTCCATGTGACCCCAGGACACAAAGCACACACACAGTTCTTTCCCCGTGCCTGCACATCCACAGTGGCTACTCCAAATCAACACATTCTCCTTCACCTGATATTTCACAAACTCCCATGTCCCGGTCGGCACCCTGACTTTGTCCACATGATATCCTATTGCTAAAACCTTTCTTAAAAGTGCTGCTGAGCTGGGTGCAATGGTGCACACCTGTCATCCCAGCTACTCAAGAGGCTGAGGCAGGAGAATCTCAAGTTTGAGGCCAACCCCAGCAATTTAGCAAGACCCTGTCTGAAAATAAAATAAAAAGGGACTGCGGGAGTACTGGGGTTGTGGCTTGGTGGTAAAGTGCTGGCCTAGCACGCATGAGGCGCTGGGTTCAATCCCTAGCACCACCTAAAAAAACAAAAAAACTAAATAAACAAAGTTATTGTGTCCATCTATAACTAAAAATATTTTTTAAAAAGAGGGATTGGGAATATAGTTGAGTGGTAAAGTGCCTCTAGGTTCAATCCCAGTACCAAAAAAAAGTGCCAAAAAAGTGCCACTAACTTTGACATTAACTGCCATTATCTCCCAGGTCTGTGCCTGGTGGTCTATCAGCACAGGCGTGGATGGCCCCAGCGGCCCAGAAGTTACACTGGGCTTCTGGAGGTTGAAGTTTCCCTTTCACATGTGGTCACAACATGTCCCCCACCCTTTATTTACATAGTAAGGCAGCTGCATTCACCCCACCACTCCCTCTGTTGGTTCTGTTTTCATTTGGCATCCCTCATTGCAATTAGCGCTGAGTCACTCAACCCAATTGCTCTTGACACTGGGGCTGGGCCACTCTCAGCTCTGAGTGTGTCAGGGGGCTGTGTGATTTACTGGAGTTTACAAGTTATTTAGGAATGTCCCTGGCCTCTACCCACCAGATGCCAATAGAATCCCATTCCCCAGTCATGACAACAAAAATCATCTCCAGACATTGCCCAACCTTCTTTGGGGACAAAGATACCCACACCTGGAAATCACTGCATTAGCTGTTGTGGCCTGACCACAGATCTCAAGTGTGCCTTCTAGGTTTTAGCTCTTTCACCAACAAATTAGATGGAGAAGCGACCCTAAACTACTTTGTTAGCATCATCACTCAGGAGCAGAGGCTGGGGAGGGTTGGAAAGACGTGGAGTCCCATGGGAGTGGTGCCTGCTGGCCCAGATGAAGGCAAGGTCATAGGCACAGAGCAGAGGCTGGGACATGGAAAGGCTGGTGTCCCATCCCGGCTCCATGTGACCTGGGCACCTTAGTGTCACAGATCTTCACCTGTGAAAGGGGAAGGCAATATACCAAAGCCACCATAATAAATGGCAGCAATGAGCTGGTGGGCCTGCAAATTGGTACAATCATGGTGATTCCTCAAAAAATTAAGAATGGAACCATCATTTGACCCAGCTATCCCACCCCACTTTTAACTCCTTTGGTATATATATATATATATATATATATATATATATATATATATATACACACACACACACCAAAGGAGTTAAAGCCAGCACACTACAGTGAAGCAGCCACATCAATATGTATAGCAGCACAATTCACAATAGCTAAGTTATGGAACCAACCTAGGTGCCCTTTCAACAGATGAATGGGTAAGGAAAATGTGTTATATATACATAGTGGAATATTACTCAGCCATAAATAAGAATGACTTTATGACATTCACTGGTGAATGGATGGATCTGGAGTGAAATAAGCCAACCCCCAAAAAAAACAAAAGCCAAAGTTTCTCTCTGATATGTGGATGCTAACACACAATAAAGAAAGGGGGAGAATAGAAGTTCAGTGGATTAGACAAAGGGGAATGAAGGGAAGGGAGGGGATAGGAATAGGAAACACAGTGGAATGAACTGGACATAACATTCCTTTGTTCATATATGAATTCAACACAGTGAAGTTCTACATCATGTACATCCACAAGACTAGGATCCTAATTAGAATAGGATATACCCCATGTTTGTATAAATATGTCCAAATAGACTCTACTATCATGTATAACTTAAAGAACGAATAAATAAATAAATAAATAAATAAATGTCAGCAGTGAATAGAGAATACGGAGGTTGCCCAGGACCATTGGTACCTCATGAGTGGAAGTGTGGAATAGAGAAGGATTAGCTCATGGTGAGATGCAGAAGAGAAAGGAATAGAAAACTCGACACTTGGAAGGAGGGTGTATGTGTGTGAGTGTGAGTGTGTGTGTGTGTGTGCGCGTGCGCACGCACGTGCACTTGTCCAAGAGAGAGAGACAAGACACACCCACATGACCATGGTGGACAGCTCATAAGAGGCCTGGGATTAACCAGAGACAGTGCTTCCTTCCCACAAAAACTCCCCTTGTGCCAGTCGGGTGCCAATCAGGCTTCATTCCACACATGACACACTGCGAGGGGTTAAATCTAGAAAGGAATCCTATGTGTTTTCCCAGGGTTGGCTCTGTCTGCCCTGGCCCTGAGCAGCCCCACCAGCAGCCCACCCTGAACCTGTGGAAATGAGTTCTTGTGAATGTCGAGGAGTCCCTCTGTGTCTAATAAGCACCTGCATGTCTCCCATGTGTTTTATTTCAACCCCCCTGTATTGTTTTGCAACCGACTGACACCACTGGATCTTCTCACTGGACATTAGGAGTCCATTTCTCCAGTTCCAGAAATAAGTTGACTGTTTGACCTTTGTACTTAAAAACCTATTTAGATTGAGACATCAGCTCTATCTTGTCAGGGAGCCACTTTACAGATGGAGAGCCATAGCCTCACACCTGCTGCCATGAGCATGATCTTTCTCATGGACTCTGAGCTGCTGTGTTTAAGGGCACTATAAGTAGATGAGGCACAGATCCAAAGGCAGGTGCAAAGTCATCCAGAATGCATAACTCCAGTAGAAGGGACTCCATCTCCTGCAGAGGAGTAGCCAGCATGAATGCCAACACAGTGAATAGGAGCACAGCTTCTCAGGCCCACCAGACACCTGCCCCACCCACTCCCTGGCCCACTTCACGTCATAACTTTTCATTTATTTTCTTGTCTGTGTTCTCCAATGTCACAAGAATTGACATTCCATTAGAGTAAATATGCTTACCATTTTGTTTCCTGCTCCCCAGAATAGAGGCTACCTTCACCATGGGTCTCTACCCTGCAAAGTTTGTTGAAGAGTTCAAGTGTCTCTTTGGGAGGCAGCTTCCAAGAGGGCACCCAGTGAGCCTCACCTGGTGTTCACACCCTCACACATCCATTGGCTGACCTCAGAATGATGTGTGGAATGTCTGAGGCTGATCCATATAAAAGCCTTTGTAGTGTCCCCTCCGTCTATCATGATAAAATAGGGCTATTCAAGTGGATTGCTCACCCTTGGGGAAGACAGAGGCCATGTTGTAAGGATGCTCAAGCAGCTCTCTGGGGAGGCCCATGTGGAAAGAAACTGAGGCGTCAGCCAACAGTCAGCCTGGTCTTGCCAGCCATGGGAACTATCTTGGAGGAGGGTCCTCCAGCCCCCCTCAAACCTTTAAATGAGATTGCAGCCCAGATCACTGCAGCCCTATGGAGACCCTGAGTCAGCCCAGCTGTCTCAAACACCTGATCACAAGTATGATGAGAGAAAATAGAGGTTGAGTAGGCCTTACCCAAAATGATTGGGAATGGAATTGTTTCAGATTTTGGATTTTTAAAAAATTGGAATATTTTTATGTACCTAACTAAGAAGAATTTTGGGGGATGAGACCCAAGGATAAACACAAAAATTCATTTGTGCTTTATATACACCTTATACATATAACCTGAAGGTAGTTTAACAGAATAACTTTAATAATTTTATGCATAATACAGAATTTCACAGTATGGAATTTTCTATTTGTGGTGTCATATCGGTACTCAAATTTTCAGATTTTGGAGCATTTTGAATTTTGGATTTTTGAATGAGATGCTCTCAACCTTTAAATGATTGCTATAGTTTTAATCAACTAAGTTCAGGGCAATTTGCTAGGTAGCAACAGACACCTAATACAGTAAGTGCAATGGAGTTGGGTGACAGAAGCAACCATTGCTTGATTGATATATAAAGGAGTTATTGATAAACGAGACCTAAAGCCAGGGGGACTGAGGATAAAAACTCCTGGCAGAGCCAGGATAAGCCTTTCTGGTATGGAAGAGGTGAGGAAAGGTAGTCGGAGGTCAGGAAGAGGAGAGCTAAGCTGCATGAGCCCAGTGTGTGGATACGGCCAGCTTCATCCTATCTTCCTTCATCTCCAGGTCTCAGACCAGAGGACAGGACTGGCTCCCCAAATCCTGCAAGGGCCACAATCTTGAGCCCAGCACTTACAGATAATGGCAACCAGGAAGAAAGACGATTCTCAAAGTTCAGATTAATTCACTGTCACTAACATCATAACTTATAAAGCCTCAGAGTATCGTTTCTTTCTCTATTTTCTCCTCTCTCCATTTCTTCAGTATTGATAATCTTGGTTCTATTCTCTTTTCATTTCATGCACGAGACAAAATACAGCGGTTTCTTGTTATGCATGGTAGTTATCTTCTATAGCATGTACAACACATCTGCAAATTCTGAACACTGCTCCTTAGGAAAATGCAAAGTTAAATTCTTGGGATCCTCCAGCTACATATTTATTTTCTTTTGGTACCGGGGATTGAACCTAGGGGCACTTATTACTGAGCTATATCCCCAGCCTTTTTAATATTTATTTAGAGACAGGGTCTCTCTGAGTTGCTCAGGGCCTCACTAAGTTGCTGAAGCTGGCTTGGAACTCGCGATCCTTCTGCTTCGGCCTCCTGAGCTGCTTGGATTACTGTGCCACAGCGCCCGGCTGGCTGGTTACCTTTTTATCAGTTGATCAATATGTGACCTTTCATCAACTGTGTGTTTCTATTTGTAAAAAATGACTTCATATATATTGTTGATATATTAATAGCGGACTCATGGCCACCAATACTGCAACTCATGTATAAAGCTGACCTTTTCATTCCATAAAACACATCTCAGACCCGACGCAGCACTTTAGCACTATGCTTGGGACCATTATCCATGGTGAAGTCACCAACAGAAAGCACAAAATTGCCCCCTCCAAAGGGGCCATAAAAAGACCAGGCAAAGGGACACCTGTTCACACCAGAATGGCTGAGACAAGAAGGCAGAGTGTCCCTTTATACAACCTGAGGCAGAACGTCTCTTATTCAACCTGAGCATGTGTGTCAGGAGATTTTTTACCACCTTGCACATTTACACAAACAGTGGTAAAAGTACTGTTTTGATTTGGGGGTTTCAAGTACATATTAATGAACAGATCAATTTGTAAATCTGAAAGTCCTAAGTAGTGAGCATTGACTGTAAGTAATTTCTGCACCCCCCACTTTCCCTGAATCTCATTCACAAAAACATTCCATTGTGCTTCAACGTTTTGGGAGAACCACTCACCTATGACGATGTTCCTAAACACATTATTCTTGTTCTCTGAATCTGTCTAATTTCCAGCATTTTCTAGCTTGACTGGGAAACGGCAGAGGAAACCTTTGTAGCCTTTTCTGAATGCCCTGTGTGTCCTCGTTACCTAAGGGCCTCAGACCTGTGGTTGGGGCTTCTGCTTTTCTGGAGACCACTGAAGCATGGCTCCTGCAGCTGCTAGCTTCCCCATCCACAGCCCCTTAACTTCTTGTAGCAAACATTTCCAACAGCACTTAGCCATGGAAAGCGGCTCATTTTCCCATCTCTAGGCCACAGGAGTACCTCATATCATATAGACCGTGGCAGAAGTAAAAGGTTCTCTGGGCAAACAGCAGCGAAGATGATTATCTGATAAATCCATACCAGCGTGTATTAAGAGATGTGTGCCATCCTGTCATGTAACAATTTTACCTCCAAGAATTTAAGGAAACAATCTGACGTGGACAAAGATCTATTTATACAAGCGCTCATCCCTCTTGCACTGCATATTAGAAATACCCTCGCTGTTAAAAAATAAGGAATTAGTAAAAGCTAGTTATGGCAAGGCATCTAAGAGGATACTATCAGACCATTCAAAGCCATGTTTTCAAAGATCCTTAGTGTCATAAGCAAATGCTTTGCTACACTGCTAAACCACCAACATCATGAATAATATGCAAAATAAAAAAATCCATACCATTTAGGGAAACAAAATCAGGAAGATGCAAATCTAGGTTTATCATACTTGAAACCACACAGCCACTCAAATGCAAAGTAGCCCTGTTCAGATGCGTCTGGGAATTTTCTTCAGGGTTTGAAGCTGAGAAAATTGTCAAGATTTGGGTAAAAGGAAAAACTTCCTCTGTGGGTTACATTAATTTTCATAAGAAAGAGGAATGAGCTCAAGCTAAGAGACAGAATCAGTCTTGCAGGGCTGGTTAGGGATTGGCTGGTTAGCTATAGAGAAATGACCAAGCCAAGAGAGATGCTACAGGAATCATCCCCCACAGCACCTGCTTCCACAGACCACCACCCTCGACTAGTCTGCCCTGGGTGGGTGTTCACAGCCTTCTGTAGCAGGGTCTCACCATGCAGATGCAAACATGTCATTACAAACCAGGGGTTGCAACATGGAAGGAATGGAAATCAGAACACACTCAACCTGCATTAGCCCCTGGCCTACCTGGTGGATATTTCATTGTGGATAAGTGGGATTGCCCTCTGGGAGACCACGTGCAGAGCCTGCCCCCAGCCTCCCTGTGGCCCGCCTGATGCTTGCTCTCCCAAAAGGTAATCATGCTTCTCGTTCATTCTGCAGAGTGCACCCCTGTTTCTGCACCCGCAGGCAAGCACAGGGGACTCTTTAGAATACAGAGACCTCCCATTTCCAGAAACAAAAAGTAAGCTAGGCGTGGCCAGCCTGGCTTTCACTGTCATTTGGAAATACAGGAGTTGCTGCCCTAGAAGAAAACGCCATCCAAAGCTTCAAAACCAAATTCGTTTGCTGCACCTTCAGAACTTGGAAGCCCTGAAAATGCAAGGGCTGACATGCATCAGCAAACCTACAGACCTCCTCAGACTCCACAGTGGAGGCTCCATAAGCTAGATGATATGCCTCTGTGTCCACACCAGTGGGTGTGAACTTTCAGCATAGTTGGCTACAAATAAGCAACCAGCCCAATAAGGACCCTTACCCTGGGCAGAGAAGCGAACAGGGGAGGACAATGAAAGTCATCCATGGCAGGCTCATGCCTGAAGCAGGGGACCCAGGTAGATACGTCACCTGGGTGCCAGCTCTGAAGTTTCTCCACGCAGAGCCCACTTCACACAGGTGGGCTCAGGGGATGGGGAGGGGCACACAGGCGATGAGTCATTAAAAAGAGCTGGGCTTTTTGAATAATTGAGTGGAGACTGGGTCAAGGCCAAGGTCATACCTTAGCAAAGTCTGTCTCATGCTCTGTGGAACAGAGGAGGACAGGGCCAGGCTTCTGCCAGTGGCCTGGGGCGTGTGTGGATCCTAAGCAAGAGCATCTCCTCAATGAACTCAACCATCTACTGTGTCCCGGGAGCCACCTCATTGCCACTGTCCTCTGGGAAAGACACCAACACTTGGCAAAGCAGTGAGTTAAAGACTTCCTGCGGAACATGCCTGCTAGAACTTGCTGGTCTTGTCTTGCCTGGGCAAAGCACCCAGGGAAGATAAATATGGCAGTCAAGGTACAGAGCTCTCCTGGATCCTGCTCCAAGCCCCAACACCCTTGCGGGGAAGCGGCGGTCAGCAGAGACACAGTCAGTAGACACAACATTTGTCTGATCCGCAGGGGCTGGGCAGAAGTCTCCAGCTTCCAGACCCTATTTTTACTTTTGCATTCCCTCCATGTCATTAGCACCAGCTGTACGGGGACCCTGTGGCTGCCACAAGAATCAAATTCCCTGATTTAAACAAAAGGGACACCCTGGCCGTGTACTAAGACATCTCCAGGGTTTTACTGAGCACATATAAACTCATTTTTTTTCCCCAACGATTAAAAATAATCATGGGAGATTCGTGATTGTAAAATATTCCAGAAGCCTCTGAGAGTGGCTGATTGTATAACTGTCTCTGTCATAAACCCGGCAGGTACATGTATCCAATGCTTAAAGGAAGGGGCAAAGGTCATACACGGGGACTGAAGAGTGGTTTAACCCCCTGGAGGGACATGTCCCATGGGGAGAACACACAGGCACAGATGTGACCTACCATCACCCCTCCTGGGCACAGCCACAGGAGCCCTGAGACCCCCCCCACCACCACCACCGGGGTCTCCTCCTGATTGGATTCCTGCCAATCGGACCTACCTTCCTTCCCTGGGTTGACACAGGAAGCCGGAGGGTCCCAGGCTGGAGACCAGACTGCATGGAACTCAGGGAGGCCCGAGTGCAGAAGAGAGGACTTTAAAAACCCAATTGCTGAAACGGAGAGAGAGCTAAAGACAGGCCTGGGCAAGCTGCAGGGCTTCCTGCTGCCAGGAGGTGTGTGTGTGTGTGACAGGCCAGCGCCTTTCCTCAGTGTCCGCCTGAAAAACAACACCAGAAAGCAGAAGTGTGAGGGCCCCGGGTTGTGGGGCCTCTTTGAATTTCACCTTCAGAACCAAGTGCTGCCGGGAGGCCTGGACCCCACCCAAACAAAGGCCAGCCCAAGAGGGGGTCAAGGGACAAGTGTGGGCCTCTTCCCGACAGGCAGGAACCACGCTTTCCCGGGGGGGTTCCTGACAAAATGAGCTTTGTCTTAGGGTGCATCCACATTTTCTTCTCTATCTTTTCTTTTTCTTTTTTGTTTAACCTGAGCTAAAGGTTGAATAATCTGGTTGATGGTTTTAAAAAACCAACATGGATTTTATTGGGTTTCCCCTACTGTTTTCCTGTTTTCAGTTCCCATGATTTCTGTCTTAATTTTAATTTGTTCCTTTTTTGGTTGGATGAAGCCTAATCTGCTTTCTTCCCCCCCCCCTGTAGTTTCCTAAAGTGGAACTGTAGGCTATTAACTTTCCATATTTCCTTTACCTAACGTAGGGTGATGGTTTGGAGATGGTTTGAGTGTGTCCCCAAAGGCCCATGTGCTACTGGAACTGATCCCCAGTGTGGTGTATTGAGGTTGTGGACTTTTAAGAGGTGGGGCCTAGTATGTGGTAATCTGTTCCCAGGCACCACCATTGGACAAGGTCAATCTCAAAGGAGTGAGCAAGGTCTCCAGGAACTGGATGAGTGACTTTGAGAATGGGGTGTTATAAAAGTGAGGCCACCCATGTCTTTGGTCTCTTCCACAGGTACTCACAATGTGGTCACCTTCTGATGCCCTCTGCCAGGCTATGATGCAACATGAGGCCCTCGCCAGACATAGCTGCCTGAACTTGGACTTTTCAGCCCCCAACACAGTGAGCCAAAACAAACCTCTTTCCTTTATAAAGCACCTGCTCTCAGGTATTTTGTTCTAGCAACACAAGATTGATTAAGACACAGATGCACTTACTGGTATAACTTTTTCTCCACAGCATGTATATGTTGCATCCCCCCACATTTTCATAAGTTATATTTTAATTTTTGTGCATTTCAAAGACGATGAACCAATCAGAGGTCTACATAATTACTCTACAAGAATAAAAGGAGAGAAATAGCAGGAGAAACAAAGGGCAGCTAAGGGACACTTACCTGGATATTGTCCCAAAGGGTAGGTGAAGCCATGACCCCAACAGAAGAGAATCATCCCTCTGCTACAACAGTAGCTCAGAGCAGGAGACCACAAGTTGGAGGAAGAAAGTGGGAGGCAAGAAGAGGCACTGAAGGTAGTGGGCAGAGACGAGGGTGGGGGGAAAGCAGAAGATAAATGGGGACTCTTGGCGGGGCACAGTGGGGCACGCCTGTAATCCCAGCGACTTGGGAGGCTGAGGCAGGAGGATCGTGAGTTCAAAGCTAGCCTCAGCAAAGTAGTGAGGCCCTATGCAACTCAGTGAGACCCTGTCTCTAAATAAAGCATACAAAGGGCTGGGGATGGGGCTCAGTGGTTAAGAGTGCTGGAGTTCAATCCCTAATACCAAAGGCGGGGGGAGAAATGGAGGCTAAAACAGCAAGAAGAGAAGAGACAATGACATTGCAGACATGGAGGAGAAGACGGAGTGGCTGGAGCAGGTTGAAAGACCAAGGGGATCTGACATGTGCCACACTGGTGTCCCTGAAGTAGAGAATTTAAATAAAGGAGAGGAACAAAATTAGAGTAAAATGAATTTCCAGAAATAAGTCCTTGTCTCCAGGGGTTAAAAGATCATCTTCAAGGAAAAGTAAATCATTTGATCTTACCTAAAACAAATTACCAAGCCCCCTTCTGAGCAGGATTTGAAATGCATGTACTAAAGACAGATGGGACCCCTATGTTCACAGTAGCCAAGAAAAGGAATCAACCTCAGTTTCCAGCCACAGGGGAATGGATAAGGAAAATGTAACATACATACACAGGGAGTATTACTCAGCCATAAAAAGGAGGAAATCCTGTCATCACAACTTGGGTAGATCTAGAGGACATTGCGTGGAGTGAAAGAAGCTGAGCATAGAAAGATAACACCTCATTTTCATGTATTTGCGGAATCTAAAACAATCAAACTCACAAAAGCAGAGAATAAAACAGTGATAAACTAGGAGCTGAGGGTGGGGTGAGGTAACTTTGGCCAAAGAGCTCAGAGCTTCTGTTAGAGAGGCGGGGGGGGATATGTGATCCATATTTAGGGTGATGGCTACATTAATAAACTCAATTTGATCATTCCACGCTGCATATATGTGTCATAACATCATGGTGTACCACAATTATGCACAAATTTAACTTATCAAAAGTTTAAAAAAAATGATTGGGAAAAAAAAATACTGGTCCTGTCTGTGGTGACACCTGAAGCCAGAAGACAGAAAGCAATGTTCACATGGTCCTGCAGGGTGGCAAACCCCTCCAACCCAGGACAGATGGTCCAGCTGGGCTTAGGGACGTCAACCTGTAATTTCAGGACTGGGAAGTTAAAGTTTGTGGTATCTCTATCGGGAATCAGAAGGTCAGAGGAGGGCTCCCTTCTCAACGTCGGCCTCAAAGTCGCTCCATTGCTAACAACGCAGATGTCCTGGCCACCACAGCCGCCTGGGCCAGCATCTGAGGGCCACCCTGCTGCCCCAGTGTTGCCCATAAACACTCACTGGTATGAGCTACTGCTTTGCCTAGCCAGCTCGGGTCACAAGGACCCTGAACCAAGCCACTGTGCTGCAGGTCTCTGTCACCCAGGGCCCCAGCCCAGGCAGACTCTCTGTAGCTCTTTAGGGGGCCCAGAAAACCCCATTATTATTATTATTATTATTATTATTATTATTATTATTATTATTTACAGCTCTCTGCATGAGCCCAGCAGACTCAGGGGACACAGATCACTTGTTGGGGAATTAATATCTCAATAGGGAAAGTTCTGGGGCTCAAAACTGATCCAGACACAGCTGGAGGGAAAACAGGGCAGAGAAGTTGTGACCGGATTCAAAAGAAGCCACGTAAAATACATCCTGCAGGAAGAAGGCCTTCAAGGACTGAAGAACCCGAAAAACCCTCCGTTTTCTTGACTGTGGTCAACCCCATGAAGGCCCTCGATGGCATCCCTCACCCAGTGGAGTGGCTGGGCTGTGGGGTCCACATGCCATGGGTCACCATACTTCCTGGTGCCAGGCTGAATCATGCCAGGAAGTTTTAGACGTCACAGGCCCTTCAGAGTGATCTCTCTTGTGGTATTTTTATCTCTGCTCAAATTAAACAGCACAGGAATTTCAGAGACAGGCAAACGGCCCATCTCTCACTCGGAGGCAGGGACAGAGGCCGGGCTGGAGTCGGGGCCCAGGCTGAGAGAGTCCCCAGCCCCTGGGTCCCACTCATCTCTGCCCAGCCAAGGAGCCTCAGGATGCTCCTGACTCTCAGCCCAGGGCAAGACCTCCGATCACACTCAGGGTGCCTAAAACCCCCAGTGCAACACAGTACCAGGAACGAAAAAAAAATCTTAATCTACTATTTTTGAATTCTTCTGGAACCACTAGTACATGCTAGGCAAGGGCCCAACCACTGAGCCCCCTCCCCAGCCCTGGAGTGAGTGAGTGAGTTTGTTTGTTTTAACAAAAGCGCAATGAAGAGTACTAAGGTTTTTCTCCACTCCCTCAAAATTCTCTTCAACAATGTCACTCAATTCTTTGAGGAACTCTGCTTGTCCCTCGGTATCTGCAGGGGATCCACTTCAAGACATCCCCACCCCAGGGACATCCAAATGCACAGCAGGTCAGGTCCCTGGCATGAACGGCAGGGTATTTGCATTTAACCTATGCCATCCTCCCATGCACTTTAGATCATCTCCAGATGACCTCGAATACCTAATAGAATGTAAAGGTCATGCCAATGACCGCCACACTGCGTGGTTTAGGGAATAATCACAGGAGATGGCCATGCGCACACATTTCAGCACAGATGCAATCGTTTCTAAATGTTCTCTGTATGATGTTGGCTAAATCCTGCCATGTTGCTGAAGCTGTGGATACAAAGGGCTGGCTGTCTGCTGAGCCACTTAATCCAAGGATTCCTTAATTGGATTTCTCCAAAGCTGAGTTCCCCTGTGTAAGACTGTTGCGAGGCCACCAGTGGGAACTGGCCCAGTCCCCTGCTGACTCACTGGGAGCGTGCCACAGACTCTACAGCCCTGGGTGTGCCCCTTTTTTCTTTCTTTCTTTTTTTTTAATTGGTTGTTCAAAACATTACATAGCTCTTGACATATCATATTTCACACTTTGATTCAAGTGGGTTATGAACTTCATTTTTACCCCGTATACAGATTGCAGAATCACATCGGGTACACATCCACATTTTTACATACTGCCATACAAGTGTCTGTTGTATTCTGCTGTCCTTCCTATCCTCTACTATCCCCCCTCCCCTCCCAGGCACACACTCGTGTGTCGGGAAAGCTGCTGTGTTGAGTGGACCGTTTCAGCCCTGGGCATGATCGACCAGGAAAGGTGGGCGGCAGGTCAAGGCCAGCTGCACCCCTGGGCTCCTCGTGGGCTGACTCCGTGGGCTCAAGTCCCACCTGGCATCCAGCAGACCTTGCTGCCACCATGGAAATGCTTGTCACCTATGTCTGACACAGAGCCACAAGTCACGTGTGGCCGCAGGCCCTGCACATGTGGCTGGTGTGACTGGAGAACTTAATTTTCATATTTATTTAATTTTAAGTAATTGAAATATAAATGGCTCCATGTGGAATCTCCATGGGGGAAGTCAGAGAGAGGCCTTCTGTACACACCTGGGCACCAGGCAGTGCCCTCCCTGAGACCAGGGTGGTGGGGACTGCAGGTCATGAGGGTATCACATAAACATACCCCAGGAACATAGTCTGTGTGGCCCAGACACCTCTCCCTTCCAGAAATTTCTCCTACTTGGGCCAAATTTGGAAGATCTGCTATTTTATTATTATTTTTTTTAATTAGAAGGATGGTTACATTTTTCTCCAAATAACTAGTTTATTATATCCAAAGCTTCTCTAAAACTATTAGAAAGGAACTTTGAGAGGACCCAGAACATGCAAAGAAGGTATCCTTCTAGAAGTACAAAACCTACAAAAATGTCCATGGCATGGTCCCCAACTGGATGCTTTAAAAGTATACAATAGAGGTCAAAAATCATGTGACAAAGGTTTTAGGGCTTCAAAGTAAAAGTAATGGTATGGGGAAGGGTGTCCCTGTCCAAGGATTAGGGATGGGAGGGGGGAACATACACTCTCTTCCTCGTTCAACCTAACTTACTAATTCCCCAACACATGATCAGCTTACAGAAAGCTTGCTTCAAAGTCAGGAGACCCTGTTGGGCAACCGCCATTCTGTTGCTGTGACCCTCCCATAACGTGTCTTAAATTCATGTGACTCATACACAAACCCTTTTTTCAAACCCCAGGCAACCCGCAGCTATCTATCCCCGATTTTCTGCACTTGACCATGAACATTTTGCAGAGGGCCTGTTCTTCACAAGCTATTGGTCTCTGTGCTTTGCAGGGAGCTCCTCAGAGCCTGACAACAATCCCAGGGGCAGGTATTTTTAGCCTCCTTTTGCAGGTGAGGTAGCAAGAGCTTAGGCAACTTCAAGCAAAGTCTGTGCCCCACGTCCAGGGACCTGGTCTGCTTGCGCCAACTACACTCCCTCAGAGAGGACTCTTGTAACTGCGCTTTTGGGACTGGATGTTTATGGGACAAAGCCATAGTCCTAGGGATTTCCTTACAAAGTGCATGGCGTGAGCTCTGGGACTGTCCTGGGCGAGTGTGTACAGTGTGGATGGAGGCAGTCATGGCTGGGAGGTGACAGCACAGTTCAGATGGGCCACACAAGAGCAGCCTTCAGGTTATGTCTACGGCAGCCTGCAAGACCCGGATGCCAAGCCATAGCCACCAAGAGACCAAACATAGCCCAAATTCTCAACCAGCAGTGAGGCTGTTTGTATCCTTCTCATGGGAAAAAAAAAACAAAAAAACAACAGTTCACGTTAGCAGGCACATGACACATGGTCTGACAGCGACTAAGTGCAGTGGGTTAACGTAAATCCCGAGGATGGAGGCGATTCCGATCATCCTGTGCAGACAATGGCATGGAGGTGGGGTGCACACATTCCTTCTCTGGGAGTTATTTGATGTGCGTCCCCTCCTCCAAGTGTGCTACTCACTTGCCGGGAGGGCACTGAGAACTCTCGAACGCCTTCCTCTCCAAATTCTGCAGACTGACAGACTTATAATGCAAGTTCCCGTGCAGTGAGACCTCCACAACAGTGCATGAGTTCTATCTTTCTCTGTGTCTCTGTCTCTCTCTCACACACACATGCATTAAATAGGGAGAGACTACTCCATTCTGTCCCATGATCGATCAAAGGCACACACCATCGCCATTATACACGGCATCCCAGTTGATTCCAGTCTGGTGGGAACCTCCTCAGCCTTCCAAGATGTGCTTGTGTGATAGGAAATCCTGCTAACTAGTTCTATCACGGGACGGGCTGGGAGGCTGTGCCCTGGGCCGCCCCAGCATTCTTGGTGGAGGGCCTCTGCATCAGGATTGGGTCAAGCTCCCAGGGTCATGGTGTGCAAACATGTTTGAGAATCTGGGCTGCCACCTGAGCTCCCTCCTCACTACAAGGCAGAATCGCACCAACAGTCATGATGGGAGTTTCTTCTCTCATATTATTCATCCCCCACCCCCAAGCAAACCCTATTTTATTTTTTCCCCTAACTTAAAAAAGACACACACTCACATTCTTTGCAAAGACACAGAGTAAAAATGCATATTTCACTTTTTATTCTCCAGACCAAGTCTACTCCTCAGATGAATGCTGCTCTCTCTTAGGTGCTCATGTTTCCAGATTGTTCTACGTATTCACACACACACACACACACACACACACTCCCATATTTGCATAGTTGGATATGCACTGTTATGTAGTAAATGAAAATCCAATGTCAATTGCATCATTATGTGCCCGCATGAGTTTTGAAAAATATAAAGTGACATGTGACAACCTGCTTTTTCACTAATATAGCTTTGATATCATTATAATTTGGTGTCAAGATAAAAATTAATATCTATATTTGTAAAAAGACTGCAGAGATCATATGCATGGACAGGCTATAATTTATTTAACCAGGTCTCTTCCTGACAGCTATTCTTTTCCCTGTTTTTTTTTTTTTGCTATTACAAAAGTAAATGTTGCAATGCATTACTGTATGCATACATAAAAATTTCCCCACTTTTGTTAATATGTATGTGCAATAAGTTCCCAAAGGTAAAATTGTTGAGTCAAAGTACTTGCGTGTTTCATCCAAATCTGTTACCAAATGGCCCTGCGGATTCTCCCTTATGTTCTTTGTCCTATTGATTCAAAAGAACTTATTACATATTAAAGCTATTGGAGCTCTATCATAAGCACTGAAAATAAATGTATCTTACAGGGTTTTTTTTTAACTGATTTTCCTTTTTCATTTGCATAAGGGTTTTCTTTTAGGAAGTCATTCTTATAAGTCTTTATCTATTGTGAATTCCTATGTCTATCATATGTAGAACGACCTCTTTACTCCACAATATTATTAAACTGTTCACCTAAGTTTTATGATTTCATTTAGATATGCTTATTTTTTAATTCTATTTTATTGGTTCTTTAGTTATATATGACAATAGAATCCATTTTGATAAAATTATGTAAGCATAGATACATCTTCTAATTAGGACCCTGTTCTTGTGGGTGGGCTTGGTGGTGGGGTTCACGTAGGTATTTTCATAGGAAAGTTAGGTTAGATGCTTTTCTACTGTCTTTCCTATTCCTATCTCCTCTCCCTTCTTTTCCTTCCCTTCTGTCTAATCTATGAAACTTCTCTTCTCCCCGCCCCCTTTTATTGTGGGTTAGCTTTCAAATATCAGTGAAAACATTTGACCTTTGTTTTGGGGGGACTGGCCTATTTCTCTCAGCATGATAGTCTCCAGATTCATCCATTTACTGGAAAATGTCATAAAGTCATTCTTCTGTATGGCTGAGTCATATTCCACTGTGTAAATATAACCACAATTTCTTTATCTAATCATCTGTTCATGGACGTCTAGATGGGTTCCATGAAATTCAGTTTTATTTTACAAATGATTAGCCAGCTTTCCTGGTATCATTTATTCAAAACCCTGACTTCCCTCCCTGACAGATGTGGATGATTCCCTGCTCTGTACTGATTTCTGCATGCAATTCCAGTCTATTGCTCTTCTCTCTGTGACAGTTTTGACTTCTGCTCCTGGCTCTCCCATCTACCATTCGTCATCCTCCTGCCCCTGTCTTATTTTCTTTTTAAAAGGCTTTTGCCAGTCTACCTACAGGAATCACTGTATGTGAAGTACTTCAGCTTGGCTGAGGTTTGGTTCTGACATGTACCACGCTCTATAGCCCTCTGTGTATCGAACCCATTCAGGTGGCCAGGGAGAGACTACTCTGGGGCCCTTGATGGCACCGCAGGACAGACAACAAGAGAGAGGCAGATGGATGGACTGAACTGTGTCCACCCCCATGTTTCTTAAATTCAAATGTTGAAATCCTAACCCCCAGAACTGCATATTGGATTTTTACTTGGAGATGGGGTCTCCATAGTGGTGATTAAATTAGGATGAGGTCCCTAGGAAGAGCCCAAATCCAGCATGAATAGTGTCCTTATGCAAAAGGTAAACTTGGCCAGAGAGAGGCACACCTGGGAGAAAATGGCCTGTGAAGATGAAAACAGCCATTTTTAAGCCAGGCAAGAGAGACCTGGGACAGATTCTTCCTCCTACCTCTCAGAAGGAACCACCCTGCCAGCACCTTGATCTTGAACTTCTTGACCTCCAGAACACTGAGACCAACACATGCTGCTGTATAATCCAGCCAGCATGGGGTGGTTTGTTATAGCAGCCCTGAGCAAACTAATACGCCATTCCTCTATGAATGGGTACTGACCGTTTCCAGAGTTTACTTAAAAGAATTAAACTAGAAAGAATTTCTTGCATATATGTTTTTGAAGAAAATGTTGTTCCTTCAGGGAGACTGTCTTTCACAAATATTCACCTTCTGCTTCCCTTCTAGAAGGTGTCCTTCTCCCCCCAAAACAAGATGTCCTTTCTTGCCTGGGTCATCAAAAACCCACCTGCATCACAAAAGTTTCCATAACTAAATGGAAATGAGTCTCAAATTTCTTTTTTCCTCCCATTTTATTCCAATGCTGCAGAAGACCTAGTTCTTCTCCTTCCCAGCCCAAAAGGTAGTGATGAAGTCAGGCAGAACCAATTCTACCCCTTTGAGGGACAGCCACAGATACGACATTAGTCAGCTTTGCATCACTATACCAAAATACCTGACACAGCCTACCGAGGGATTAAAAAAAAAAGGTTGACTTGGCTCAGTTTTGGAGATTCAAGGCCATGGTGCCTGAATCAGCTTTTTTTTGTGTGTGTGTGTGTGTGTGTGCCCTTTTTTTCCCCTCTTGACTTTTTTTTTACCTGCAAATGCCATAAATTTTATTCACTTTTAATACTGAGTAATATTCCATTGTATATATATATATATATATATATATATATATATATATATATATATATATACCACAGTTTCTTTATCCATTCATCCATTGAAGGGCATCTAGGTTGGTTCCATAGTTTAGCTATTGTGAATTGTGCTGCTATAAACATTGATGTGGCTGTGTCACTACAGTAAGCTGTTTTTGAGTGCTTTGGGTACAGACCAAGGAATGGGTAGCTGGGTCAAATGGTGGTTCCATTCCAAGTTGTCTAAGGAATCTCCATACTGCTTTCCAGATTGGCTGCACCAATTGCAGTCCCACCAGCAAAAAATGTATGAGTGTGCCTTTTCCCTACATCCTCACCAACAGTTATTGTTGCTTGTATTCTTTTTTTTTTGATGGACCTTGATTTTATTCATATATTTATATGTAGTGCTGAGAATCAAACTCAGTGCCTCACACTTGCTAGCCAAATGCTCTACCACTGAGCCACAATCCCAGCACCTCTCTTGTACTTTTATTTATTTTTTTTATTGGTTGTTCACAACATTACAAAGCTCTTGACATATCATATTTCATACATTAGATTGAAGTGGGTTATGAACCCCCAATTTTACCCCAAATGCAGATTGCAGAATCACGTCGGTTACACATCCACAATTTTACATAATGCCCTATTAGTAATTGTTGTATTCTGCTACCTTTCCTATCCCCTACTATCCCCCCTCCCCTCCCCTCCCTTCTTCTTTCTCTACCCCATCTACTGTAATTCATTTCTCTCCTTGTTTATTTTCCCATTCCCCTCACAACCTCTTATATGTAATTTTGTATAGCAATGAGGGTCTCCCTTCATTTCCATGCAATTTTCCTTTTCTCTCTCTTTCCCTCCCATCTCATGTCTCTGATTAATGTTACTCTTTTCTTCCTACTCTTCCTCCCTGCCCTGTTCATAGTTGCTCTCATTATATCAAAGAAGACATTTGGTATTTGTTTTTTAGGGATTGGCTAGCTTCACTAAGCATAATCTGCTCTAGTGCCGTCCATTTCCCTGCAAATTCTATGATTATGTCATTTTTTATTGCTGCATAGTACTCCATTGTGTATAGATGCCACATTTTTTTTTTATCCATTCATCTATTGAGGGGCATCTGGGTTGGTTCCACAGTCTAGCTATTGTGAATTGTGCTGCTATGAACACCGATGTGGCAGTATCCCTGTAGCATGCTCTTTTAAGGTCTTCAGGGAATAGTCCGAGAAGGGCAATAGCAGGGTCAAATGGTGGTTCCATTCCCAGCTTTCCCAGGAATCTCCAAACTGCTTTCCAAATTGGCCGCACCAATTTGCAGTCCCACCAGCAATGTACAAGTTTACCATTTTCTCCACATCCTCGCCAGCACTTGTTGTTTGACTTCATAGTGGCTGCCAATCTTACTGGAGTGAGATGGTATCTTAGGGTGGTTTTGATTTGCATTTCTCTGACTGCTAGAGATGGTGAGCATTTTTTCATGTACTTGTTGATTGATTGTATATCCTGCTCTGAGAAGTGTCTGTTCAGGTCCTTGGCCCATTTGTTGATTGAGTTATTTGTTATCTTATTGTCTAATTTTTTGAGTTCTTTGTATACTCTGGATATTAGGGCTCTATCTGAAGTGTGAGGAGTAAAAATTTGTTCCCAGGATGTAGGCTCCCTATTTACCTTTCTTATTGTTTCTCTTGCTGATAAAAAACTTTTAAGTTTAATTAAGTCCCATTTGTTGATTCTTGTTATTAACTCTTGTGCTATGGGTGTCCTATTAAGGAATTTGGAGCCCGATCCCACAATCTGTAGATCGGAGCCAACTTTTTCTTCTATCAGACGCAGAGTCTCTGATTTGATATCAAGCTCCATGATCCATTTTGAGTTAACTTTTGTGCATGGAGACAGAAATGGATTCAGTTTCATTTTGTTGCATATGGATTTCCAGTTTTCCCAACACCATTTGTTGAAGATGCTATCCTTCCTCCATTGCATGCTTTTAGCCCCTTTATCAAATATAAGATAGTTGTAACTTTGTGGATTAGTCTCTGTGTCCTCTATTCTAAACCATTGGTCCACCCGCCTGTTTTGGTACCAGTACCATGCTGTTTTTGTCACTATTGCTCTGTAATATAGTTTGAAATCTGGTATCGCTATACCGCCTGATTCACACTTCCTGTTTAGAATTGCTTTTGCTATTCTGGGTCTTTTATTTTTCCATATGAATTTCATGATTCCTTTATCTATTTCTACAAGAAATGCCATTGGGATTTTGATTGGTATTGCATTAAACCTATAGAGAACTTTTGGTAATGTCGCCAATTTGTTGATGTTAGTTCTGCCTATCCATGAACAGGGTATATTTTTCCATCTTCTAAGATCTTCTTCTACTTCTCTCTTTAGGGTTCTGTAGTTTTCATTGTATAAATCTTTCACCTCTTTTGTTAGGTTGATTCCCAAGTATTTTATTTTTTTTTTGAGGATATTGTGAATGGAGTGTTTTTCCTCATTTCCATTTCAGAAGTTTTGTCGCTGATATACAGAAATGCCTTTGATTTATGCGTGTTGATTTTATATCCTGCCACTTTGCTGAATTCATTTATTAGTTCTAGTAGTTTCTTTGTAGACCCTTTTGGGTCTTCTAGGTATAGAATCATGTCATCTGCAAATAGTGATAATTTAAGTTCTTCTTTTCCAATTTTTATGCCTTTAATTTCTTTCGTCTGTCAAATTGCTCTGGCCAGTGTTTCGAGAACTATATTGAATAGAAGTGGAGATAGAGGGCATCCCTCTCTTGTTCTGGATTTTAGAGGGAATGCCTTCAACTTTTGTCCATTCAGAATGATGCTAGCCTGAGGCTTAGCATAGATTGCTTTTACAATGTCAAGGTAAGTTCCTGTTATCCCAAGTTTTTCTAATGTTTTGAACATAAAGGGATGCTGTACTTTGTCAAATGCTTTCTCTGCATGTATCGAGATGATCATATGGTTCTTATCTTTAAGTCTATTGATGTGGTGAATAACATTTATTGATTTCCGTATATTGAACCATCCTTGCAACCCAGGGATGAATCCTACTTGATCATGGTGCACAATTTTTTTGATGTGTTTTTGTATTCGATTCACCAAAATTTTATTGAGGATTTTTGCATCTAGGTTCATTAGAGATATTGGTCTGTAGTTTTCTTTCTTTGAGGTGTCTTTGTCTGTTTTCGGAATCAGGGTGATGTTGGCCTCATAGAATGAATTTGGAAGAGCTCCCTCTTTTTCTATTTCCTGAAATAACTTGAAAAGTATTGGTATTAATTCTTCTTTAAAGGTTTTGTAAAACTCCGCTGTATACCCATCCGGTCCTGGGCTTTTCTTGGTTGGTAGTCTTTTGATGACTTCTTCAATTTCATCCATTGATATTGGTCTGTTCAAATTGTGTGTATCCTCCTGACTCAATCTGGGCAAATCATATGGCTTAAGAAATTTATCGATGTCTTCACTATCTTCTATTTTATTACTGTGGCCACTGGGGTAGAAGTGTCTCCCTGTGTGGACTGTGAAGCCATTTGGTCATCCTCCACTTTTCGTGGTGTTTCTTGCTGCTGCACTGGGAGTTTGGAATTTGCTTCAGGAAATACAAGGAGTTCAACTGGGACACCGTGCTGGAGGGAGTTCTGTCACGTGTGGTGGGACAAGGTCCTAGGAGAATGCACCAGCCAGGCTTCTATCCCACAGAGCTTGCCCCCTTGACCATAGCAACCTGATTCTGAACACTGCCCTGAAACCTCTCCATATAACAAGATGCCTTTACATAGAAGGGTCTGCTCACTGCACCATGTCAGTCACAAGCCATTTGGAAGCCAGTGGCAGATCCACATGGCCCCACCACAGATGTTTTATCACACACCTGCACACCACTGCTCTAGGCCCACTACTCAGCAGGCCCCAACTTACTGGCATCTCTGTTTTACACCATTTTCATGAAACCCAGTCAATCAAGGCACTGTCTGGTACACTCATAATCAGCAACAGGACATCCAAAGGTTCTCCAGTGCCACCTGGTCATGGGAATTTCAAAAATCTCATGGTATTTATCTAGCTAGCCATTTTTAAAGGATGAAGTTGGAGGCACTGTGGGTTTCCATTCCTTCAGGAACCATTCAATGGTGAGGAAGCTCATTTCAATGAAATCTCTGGAGAACTCTCACAAACAAGGCTTCCCAAAGAGTGGCCAAAAGGTCACACGAAGCCAGGCCCATTGAGGTCTACAAATGTGAGGTCCATGTGTGTTTTGACTCTCAACTATGGCTGCCAGGTCTTTAAGAATAAAATCATGTGATATCCGGGCTGAGATTCCCAGTGCTCTGTGGAAAGCCAGCCTGGGCCTAGATCTCAGTCTCCAAGGGCGACTCTCATGCATGGCCTCCTCAAATCCCAACACAATTCACGGCAATACTTCTCTGAGGTCAGTTCCAGAACTCAGTCTCCAAGGGGAATCACACCAGAGTTCAAGCCCAGGTGGACCCAGTCATCTCTTCCCACCGCCACACCAATGACCACAATTCAAACCAAAACACTGCCACATGGCCCTCATCTTCTTCCATATAGACACTCATCATAACCTCTGGCTGGAGGTTTCCATGAGGGGCACAGCCCAAGACAGTGTCCACAATAAGCTCCCTTGCCCCTCATTTGCCTAATGTCAGGGTGGCCTGGACACCCTTCCTGTGAAGCTTGAGTGATCCAATAGGCCTGCCGTTAATACTGGCTCCGCTTCTCCAATTGGAGGCCTACTGACTGCCAGGTATAGATTCTTTGTGTGAATTGGAGTCATGAGAAAACCCAAGCACCTATGGGCTAGCCTCTGCAGGGCTTTGAAGAACTCTTTTGACCCGAAAGATCCCTATTCTCACTTGATGGAGGTCAGGAACCTTACAGAGGAAAGCGAGAGACTTCATCCACAATGACTGCTTTTGTGCCAATTTGGCTTTGGATGCACACATGGGATCTCTCTTTGGATCCCTCAGGTGCTGACAATCTAAGCCACAGCCTCACACAGGGCCAAGAGGCTGATTCAGACACATCCCTTTGCAAAGCCATTAAGCCAAGAGCCACAGGTGATGCCCATTCATTTCCATTTGAAAACTGTTTTCTTCAGGCTTCACAAAGGGGTGCCCTGAGGAAAAGGCCTTCCTGACATTCAGGGCAGCAGAACAATAGGTAAGCAAAAGGCCCAAAGCAGGGTTTCTCCAGGGAGACTTTACTGGTCACACTGATATCTGAGTTTTCTGAGATGCTCACCATTCCTTTCAGCTCTCCAGTACATGGCCATGTCACCGAGCTTGGAGGTGGTACATATCTTGGACACAAAACCATGAGCCTATTCTGGAGAGTGGCCAGAATTCAGGAAGAAAACAGGAACTTAGGAAGATAGTAGGTGTTGCCCATCCATAAGGCAAGCCGCAGTCCATTCATAATTTGGGCAGGATGAATGCTGGGAAGCTTTCTACTAGACAGAACACATCCATTGATGCATTCTCTTTTCTAATGTCTACAACCAGGGACACAGTGGGATACACAAACATAGAAACACTCACTTCGTCAAAAGACTTACTAGAAAAAGTCCACTCCAAACCAAACAAACCGCCTTTACTACCTATTCTCAGAACATGAGACAAAACCACAAACACACCCACAAAGGCACCTCCTTCTTCCAAGTTGGTCTGTGACTACCCGGAGTGTCGTCTGACTGGTGGGCCATACCATGTTCCCCCGAAATGGCCTGTCCTGTCTCACATCTGGCCTCCTTGGCCAATTCTGTGAAGTTGTCAGGAGCCAGCGGTGAGCCACTACCTGCTTTCTCAGGAAAGGCCCCTCTGCAGAGCTTTCCTGGCATTTGGCCATCCTCACATCAGTAGGTACCAAGAAAGACTGACTCTGTCCTTGGTAAATCCAAACAAGTGAGCCCACTGGGACTGGGACTGGGACTGGCTCTGGGTGCCTGGCTTCCTGGATCCCAAGTTCAGAGAGTTCCATCACCAAGGAAGTGAGGTGAGGTCACTTCCTTCAGGAACTGAATGAGGTCACTGCCTTGGCAACCACTGTGTCCTAACAGTTGCTTCCAAGGCTCCCATGAGATGGAGGCTGCCCCTCCTTCCTGTGACACCTTCACAAGTTAGAATGGAATATCAACCATAGGCACCAAGGAACAGCTCTCCACACAGGCGTGCTTTGGTCCATCTTGTCTACATTAAGAAGAGAGAGGCTCATTCAGACACATCCCTTCATCCTGACCAGGTTGTTTGCCATGGAAGATGACTTCTGCTCTCTCAGGTCCTTCACAGCGGCCTACATCTTCTCCAGGGATCATTTCTGCATGGACCTTTGAGGTTCTCAGCAGGTGGAAGATCCCCTACATTCCTGTATTGTAAGACCAACTCTGTCCCTGCTCTTCTGTAAAGTTAGATTGAGGGAACAGTGTATGGTTAGGGTTAAGAACCTGTTCGATTTGGGTTAGGAATCACTCTGCTGGATGATGAATGGTATTGGGAACCTGCGATAGTTATAATAATATATAGGTGAACTATATGTATGAAAACAGAAATCCAAGTAAGATTTGAAGGCCAGAAGGGCATTGGGCCCTTGATTGGGATACTTAGCTTTGAATGACTTTCTGCACAGATGTCTCAGATAAATGGATATACAATGGCATAGGACCTTGTACCTTGGATGATTGAATGTAGAAGAGAACATCCAGTCAAAAAGGGATAGTAGGTAGGATTAGGAAGATAGTTGGTAGGTTTAGGAAGAAGAGTGAGTATAAAATTTGGACCAAAAGTTCTTTAGCAATAGGGTGTCGGATAGAGAGTGAATGTAAATGTCAGCACATGTGAAGAATCAGTCACAATGATGAACTGCGGAACATATGTAGGAAAGCAGATATCAATAGAGACATTAGGAAATCAGGCAAAGTATAAAGTGAGTGAGAGCATTAGACATTTTCAACAGGGTTGAGGTTGAATATATCATCTTAGGAAGAAACAAATGTGTAGTCACCAATAGGATTGACATTGGAGAGCATTAGGCAACCTTGACAAGGATTTTTTAGTAATCCATGCTCACTTTCCAATGAGGCTTTGGTACAATCCTAAGTGTGACCTTTGCATTTTGTGTCCAGAATATCACTGTGATAAAATGTATATGGAGATCAGGTGACATGAGTATTTCTTCCACAATTCCTGGGAGTAATATGTTGAAGACATATAAATTAGCCTTTGGGGGTACAAATAGGTGTACCCTGGGTCTATGAATATAGAGATAATGCATGAATAGACCCTACTGTGAATAAATATTATAACTGGTTCCAATTTAAATAACGGATTGAATTGATATCTGAAAATATATGGGAAATCTAATATTGATATACTACCATTCGTTCCAACCAGTTATACATCTAATGGTGATATTAGGGTTATGGTTTACCATGAAGGGGGTGTGAGTTTGGCTTCAAAAGGGATTATGGAAATGGAAAAGAATGTGTTTGGAAAGAAGTCTCATGAAAAGACCAGTCAAGAAACGTGGAGGAATACATGTGTTCTGAAGCAGGAAGTGATTGAAAGTGAACCAAATGCCTAGAAATTTGTGAACTTGAGGATGAAATACATATCCTATGATGTGCATCAACTGAAGAAATATTAATGTACCAGTGTTGAATAAAAATGAACGTCAAAATACACATCATGTCCCATAGGAATCTACTTGCATTGATGTTAAACTGGGTCAGTTCCTGTAGAAATATTAGGATCTCTATGCACCATTCTCTGAAGTTAGTTTTCAGCACTAGGAAACAAATATGTATTTCAGGTGGATGAATATTTCTGAGAATAATCTTGTGAAAAGTTGATTATAAATCCACATATATGAACATGGATGAATTTAGGGAGTGTATAATAAGACACATATTTTTCATATTTTGAAAAATCTGGAGAGTTTGTGTATATTGTGCGTGTGTGTATATATATATATACACATACACACAGAATACACACACAGACATTAAAAATTAGAAATATATATGCCAATCGAAATTCATCATGAAATGTATATCATCCACAGATCCAAAAATATTTATGTTACTGAACATGGATTTATGTATCATGTTGTTCAAGTAGGAAGCTCATCTGTAGGTTGAATTTTCAGTTCCAACAGCGTTTAGGAGGAGTGATCTCTTCTCACAAATTGTATCTGCCAAGTCAGCCACCTCACAAGAATGGACGTGGGATAGCAGGTAGGATTCTATATGTGCATGTAAAAATACATGTTGCTGAATAGGCTACAGAGAAAGGGAGACAGGGATTCACACATTTGTTAACTTTTAAAACACATGGAGAACTACTTCTATTAAATTGGACAAGATTTATAACACCTACCCTTTGTAATACTAAAGGCAAGTCCAACTATACACCATGCCTGCTCTGAACTGCCTGTATTTCTATTGTGTTTGGGTTATTTTTCTCCATCATATTAGTATTCGTAGTCAGAATCTAGTAGGGTATGGGTTAGTGTCAGGGATTCAGTATTTCGAACGGAAAATAGGAAAATGAATCCAATGTGTAGGCAAATATGTGCTACACAAAAACCTTCCCACTCTCATCCAGAACAATGCCTTGACATTACCTTCGCAATAAGTAAGACGCAATTTGAGGAGAAGAGTTAGAAAAGCTGTAAATACGTATGTGGAATGGAAAATGCTTAGGAGTTTACAACCTTGGAGGTGGTAGAGGAGTTTCCATAAGTAAGGGAGACAGGGTAAACACTCCACAAACATGGAGATCAGCTCACCCACATCAGGAAAGATATTCTGGAGAACTCTTCAGGCCCAAGGCCTGTGACAGGAGGTGGTTCCAGTCAGGGGAAGGTGAAAGGCCACAGAAGTGGCACAGAGATGGGCAAGCATACAGAGCTTGTCTGCTTCTCCAAAGCTCAAAAAAGGAAGAGGGATGGGTATCTTGGGATCTGTGACACATGCAGGAGAAACACCTGTGCAGCTATGAATAAGTTGTGAAAGGTGGGTTTCAAGTCTGAATCGATGCCCTGCTGAAGGGCTTGTACTGAAGGCTTGGTCCCCAGGAAGCAGTGTTCAGAGGTGGGCGTGGACCTTGGGCACTCTTGATGGTTCCAGTGGATTCATCCATACCTGGAGGGCTGGAGGGGAGGGGCTCTGTCTCTCTGCTTCTGGCCCCTGTCACAATGGCCAGGGGGCCAGCATCTCTCTCCAACCCACTCCACCTTGTGCTCACCAGAGGCCCCAAGCAAGTTACCATGGATTAACACCTCCGACACTGAGCGCAAACCCAGCTCTCCTCCTTCCCCTTGTCTTGCTCCTGTATTCTGTCACAGTGACGAAACACTGAGTGGCACAATCAGAGTGGAAAAGCCGTATTCTCACACAATCCCAGCATTTATTTCTCATAGTATAATATTAACCATAAGTAGCTTGTGATGAGAATCACCTTCCACCATGATAGAAATATTCCATATCTGCCTCGCTGTGCTGACTAGCACACCTGTGAGGTCATTTCTGCCTTGCCCTCTGAGGTGCCTTGTAAGACTAGCCACATGCACTTGTCAAACTCTTGAAATGTGAGGATTGTGGCCACACAACTAAATTTCAACTGTGATTTTAATTAACTTAAATTTAAATAGCCATATCTATGGAACGAGGCTATTATTTTGTACAATGCAGGCCTAAACTACTAAAAACCAACGCAAAATAGCGTACCTTAAAAGCCAACGGGGAAGAAATACCATATAATCCAGCTGCACACTTCTCAGTATTTATCCAGGTGAACTGAAGGCAGCACCCTTCAGAGATGCCACGCATGCCTGTTACCCTCCCACCCCCGCATGCCTGCCACCTGGAGGGATCAGTGTCCATCAACGTGGATGGAGGAAGAAAGGGTGGCGTGTACACAGGTGGAGGTTCACTCAGCTATATAGAAAATTGAAATCATGTTGATTGCAGGAAAATGATGGAACTGGAGTTCATAATGCTGAGAAATAAGACTAAGAAAGAGAAGTACTGTGTGTTTCCTATGGGAAGCCAGAGGGGACAGAGGGACAGACACTGTGAAAGTAGAGGGGAGACCCGATGATGGTTTTCTTAATAGATGTGGGCCTACTAAGATTATTCACCTTTTCTTGGATGAGTTTTGCTAGGTTGTATCTGGATACAGAGTTAGTTGACCACTAGGCTCCTTCATCATTCTTTTCCTGTCCAGGGGGTCAGCCGAGTTGTCCCTCTCCCCTTTCTGAGATTGGCAGCTTGTGTCTTCTCTTTCTTTTCTTAGTTTATCTGGTCAGAGGAGCCCAGAGTTTTCACTGCAGTTTTGGGTACTGATTTACCTATTTTCAATTCTCCTCTAACCTGCATTTTTTTCCGTGTGCTTCCTTGAGATTTAACTTGTTCTTCTTTTTCTAATTTCCTGGGTAGGGAGGCTTGATTACTAATCTTAGATCGATCCTTCTTTTTTCCAGACACATACATTCAATGCTTCACTGCAGCCCACAATTTTTTATAAGTCGTATTTGCATTTTCTTGAAAGTATTTGAAACTTCTCCAGAGATGTCCTCTCCAGCCCACTTAGAAGAGCGCAGTTTTCACCTCTAAGCATTTGGGCGTTTTCCAGAGGTATTTCTGCTGTTTTTATCACTCCGTTGTCTGACAGCAGACCTGGTATGATTGGGCTCCTCTAAGTTTGGCCAGCCGTGTTCTGTGGCCCCCGAGAGGGGTCTGAGTTGGTGAGTGTCCCCATGGCGGCCCTGCCACTGCTGGGGGTGGGGGACACTCTGTAAGTATCAGCTGGATTCAGCTCAGCTGACTGAGAGTGCATTCGGTCCAGCCACATCCCCTTGGCCTGTCTGTCACTCTAGGGTGTTGACATCTCCAGCTACAATGGTGGATTCATCTTTTTTTTTTTTGGTACAAGTTTTTGCCCCATGTGTTGGCATTTTGCTGCTATGCCAATGCACATTAGGGGTTGCTGTTATGCCAATGCACATTAGGGACTGCTGTGTCTTCTGGGAGGAGTGACTCCTTGGCCACTGTGATGTCCTTTTTTATCCCCGATGGCTTTCCTGGCTCTGAAGTCTGCTTGTCTGAAGTTGAGGCGGCTGCTCCTGCTGTCGTGGGTCCCCTCAGCCTTAGCGCAGTGGGCCTTTCTCTTTCACCTTGCTTCTGACTACTTGTGTTTACAGTGGATTTCTTTAGACAAGGGTTAGTTTGATCTTGTTTTTTAAACCCACTCTTAAGTCACTGGTATATTTAACCCACTTAAGGTGTAGAGCGGTCAGTGACAGACCTGAGTCAGGGTCCATCGTACTTGCCGTTTATTGCTCCTGCCCTTCGTTTGGGTCTGGTTCTTTTTGTCCCTCGCCCTCCCCTTTCTCTGGCTTCCTGAGTCTTACAGAATTTTTATGATCTTGTTGTATCTTTTCTTGGCATATCAACCACACTTTTCAACACATCTTCAGGTGGTTGCACCAGAGTTCATGACTCACATTGACCAGGACTTGAAGGCTACTGTCAGGGCACACTGCCCCACCTCACCTGTGTGTGGGGGGGGCACGGGGGGACACTGTGACAGAGCTCTCACATTCCTCTGCCACCCTGATAACATTGTGGCCATCATTTCACTTACTCACAAGCTGCATTTAGCAAATTCATTATTGCTAGTATTGTTTTGAACAAAGGGTTGTCTATTAGATGCATCAGAATAAGAAAAATAATTTTACCTTTATTGATTCCTTCTCTCATATTCTTTCTCTATCTAGAATCTGAGTTTCTGACATGTTTTCCTTTTCTTGGAATAATTTCTTTTAACATTTCTTCCTTAAAGGGCAAGTCTCCTGACAACAAATTCCTCAATATTTGCTTTTTTGAGAAAGTCTTTATTTCTCCTTCATTTTTGAATATCTATTTTGCTGAATACAAAATTCTAACTTAGTGATATCTTTCTTGAAACACTTTATTTTGCTGAATATTTTCACTGGTTTCTGAAGAGATGTCTGATTGTGATTTTTATCTTTACTCCTCTATAGGTGAGGTGCTATTTTATATATATATATATATATATATATATATATATATATATATATATATATATATATATATATATAATTTTGGAAAATTCTCCATCATTACTTTACATATTTCTTTTGATCCTTCTATTTTTCTTGTTCTGGTATTCCAATTCTGTGCATGTTACACACATTAGAATTGTCCCACTCTTCCTGGACCTTCTTCCTTAATGAGGCTGTTCCTTGGGCTCTGACCCTCAGGAATGTGTCTCGATGACCCCCTTCCCTGGCCTTAGGTGAGCTGATCTGCCTGGATGGATTTAGGTGTTTGGTGAGTGAGCTGCCCTTTGTACAGACCTTCAGCCAGTTTTTCTGTTTTAAGCACCCCACTTCAAGGTTGGGTGATGCCTTTAGTCTTACCAGTGTCTGCTTCCTGTCTGAACATCAGGCTCTGGCTTGCGTGACTGTGACAGACCACCTGCTCCAGTCCATCTGTTTCCCACCTTTCAATATATTGTTCTCTCTTTCCTCTGGGACTATTTTCTCTCATTCTCTATCTTTACGAGTTTTGCCTTTTCAAAGTGTGATTTCAGTGAAAGAATAGAGAAAATGCATATTTATCAATCCTTTGTATTTATACACTGGAATGACCCCTGAATAACTTCTTAGAAAAATTCTGGCTTTTGGTTGGATAATTTCTCACAAAACGCTGCCACTCATTCCACCATCCTCTCAGTACCCTTAGCTGACAGGCTCTGGAGACTTCACATGTGGTGGACACTGAGCCAAACCGTCCACATGCGTGATGCCTTCTAAGACCTGTCAGAGCGTTACAGGGCAGAGCCTCACGGAGAGCAAGACCAGGGGCGGAAGGCTTGGGACACACATTGGTGGTGACACAGCTGCGACGCGGCCCCAGAGACTCAGGCCAGTACCCAGCATCCAGCACCCAGTACTGTGGAGGCAGGTCTCCAACTCTGTGAAGGACTGATGTTAACCATCATTAAAATAATATTTATTCACTAAAATAAAGGCTAGATGAAGCACAAGGCTCCTGAAATCCCTGCTGCTGTGGTCCTTGCTGTGGGTATGTGCCTCTTCCTCCGACGTCTCAGATCTGTTGGCACCAGGGCTGCCCGTCTATGGGGTCCCTTGGAAGTAGCTGGGGAGCTTCCAGTCTGAGGAACAGCAGGCTGCAGAATTTTGATGATGCCATCGACGAGGAATAGGAAGAGTACCAAACGTGGTGTTTGCTGGAAGGAACCAGCAAGATGGCAAAATATCAGCCCGAGTTCCCCCAGCACACAACAGGGACGGAGGACCTCCGACCGGGGAGACCCGGAGCGCTTGTCTCCCTGCTTCCCGGTGCTCACGGATGGCCACGGACGTCTCCAGGACACACGGTCTACTGTAGGGGAGCAGAGAGGCTCCCTCCCTGGGTCTGCTCTGAGTCTTGGGTGGCCCATGGTGGCAGATGGTGTGGCATGTTGTCCCAAACTATGGAGGTGTCCCCGTTGAACAAGGTGTGGGCCAGGCTTCTCCTGAAGCCCCTGCAGGAGAACTGCACTTACGGTCCGTGAGGCAAGGGCAGCTGTATGCCCCATATGGGGGCTGTAGGCCACAGTGCTGCCCTCATTGTCCCTGGATCTAGTTGGGGAGCTTCTTTAAGGAAGTCAAAGTTGGACATGTTGGTGAGAAGCCACAGCCTGCTAGCCACCAGGTGGGGTGGGGTGGGAAGAGCTGTCATTCCGAGAGGTCTTGGAACAGGACAGATGTCCTGTCAGGTTTCTCCAACCTCAGAGCTGACGCAGGGGAGGAGGGGATGTCCCTGTGCCACTTCACCTGGTCAGAGCGAGCTTGTGGCATTCGCAGGATGTCCCACCGGCGGGCGGCTGTAGACGTCACAGCGGGGCTTAGTGCTGAGGTCGCAGGGTTTCCAGGTCCTGCCTGAAACGTGTTCGGTCTGGGAGTGGAGGCATGCGGGCTCACGCAGGGACAGTGCTGAGATGCCGGGTGGTGCTCAACCTGTGCACACCTGCCATGTCCTTGACCTGAATTTGGGGCTTTGAGCTCTTTACTCTCTGGGGCGCTTGGGGGTGGAGAGGAGCTCTGTGTGGTCCTGGGAAGCCTTTCTCAACACACTGTGCTAGGTGCCCAGCGCAGGTGGGAATCCAGGAAGGAGCCAGGTGAGGCTGGTGTCACCAGGAGACACCGGAGACACCACCCAGGTGACATAAGTACCAACCATAGCTTTCCCATCAAGCAGGTAAATGAGGGAAGGGGAAGAGAACAGAGGGGGAGGAGGTGGGTCCAACCAACGTGAGGAAAGGCGCTTGCTTGGCTCCCGCCCTCGCAGACGGTGACTGACAGGGTTCCAGGTGTGTGGACACTGGAGCAGCCATTGGCCACCTCCCACTTCAGGTGGACACTCTTCCTTTCCCATCCCTGCTGCTGCCTCCAGCGCCCACTCCTGCCATGACCCTTCACAGCGCTTGTAGGCAGGACCTTGCTGGGTGCCTCATGCCCACCCCAATGGTGCCTGCACCTCTGCAGCGAGGAGGGAGCGGTGGCCACAGGCCTGCTTGCTCCTGGGGATCAGCACTCACGGTGCAGGTTCCTGAGGGCCAGTCCCAGGGCTTAGGCTGAGAGGCTCTGAGCTCTTTGCTGTCCAAAGGGCCAAATAAAACAAGTGGCATGTCCCCTATTTGTTATCAGAGCAGCAGGCACTTCTAGAACTTCTCGTTATTGGACACTCCTGGGGAGCCTCACTATCTAACAGTAACAGAATGTCTCTAAAAACAGCACAAGAAATAGAACATAAACATTTAGGGAAAAGTAAGGAGTCCACCTGGCATCAGGCGCCGTCTCATTACCGTTTTCCCCTCCTGTGCTTCTTATGTCAGTTACCACCTGGATCACTAACGAGATGACCGCATCACTTTAAGGGTCTGGCCTTGATCATGGGTGTTGGTATTATTTTAAAATTTAATTTGGAGAACCCCCTGCTCCAAAATGAAAACATAATGAGCCACTGGCTTACGTCCATTACACTTTACAAACATGCCTGTGACCCCGTACAGAAGGGAAGAAGTGACAGAGTTGACCACACCATGAGGCGGAGCCAGCACAGCTTTCTGCTCCTGCTGGGCCTTCTGCTCCCTCTGCCAGACACACCCCTCGACGACGACCACGAGGTTGCTCTCGGACCCTGGACCGCCCGCCCCAGCTCCCGCCGCAGCCCCGGCACTTACTACTGTGTGCAGTCGATGAGCTGGTACTCGTTGGACCTCTCGAAGCAAGCCTTGACGCCCTCATCGTCCCAGAGCTTCTTCACGTGGTCGAAGAACTCCTGGGAGAGAGAGCCACAGGTGAGAAGGCGCCCACTGCCCGCCTCCAATGCCAAGGGCAAAGGGAGCTGCTCACAGCAAAGCACAGGTGCTACCTTGTGACAAATCCGCCCCCCGCCATGCTGCCAACGTCTGTGGTTCCAGAATGTTTCCCCAGATGGAATCCAGAAGCACAAAATGCTGTCATTATCTAAAGTTCCTGGCACTCAGGATGAAGGAGGTGAGCAGCCACCTCAGCGTGGACACAGGCTCAGCTTCTCCTTCAGCCCTTCCCTGTGAGCCGCCAGCACAATGGACCCGGTCCACTTAGGGTAAAATCTGGCCACTAGGTCCATAAAACTGAAACCTTTAAATTTACCCTTTTTGGTGATAATACATGTGTGTGTGTGTGTGTGTGTGTGTGTGTGTGTGTGTGTGTGTGTGATTTTCTGTTCACCCCAGAGCCAGGAGGGCCATGCTGATCTCACCCACCAAGGCAAGCCAGACCCCCTGAAAGCAGAGTGTTTCTTATCTGGAGGTGGGGGCCCACTTGTTTAGTCCCCTCCCAAGTTACCCAGGCTGAATTAACCAGAGCCGGGGTGCAACTGAACACGTTAGGTGCGCCCTTCCCACCCTGGCATCTGACCCCTGCTGGGACCCCAGGAAGCACAGGACCACCTATGGTCTGTGTGCAGGGGTTGAGGCTGCAGCCTTTCCTGCCTCCACCTCCAGCAGATGGCCAAGAATCAATCCTAAGTTCCCTGGGGGACAATAAGGGTTTGCTACATGTTCTTAGCCACAGTTCCATTCAAGAGTGGGTCCAGGTATTGTGAGGCATCCTACTACTTAGGAGGGGAGGAGGAGGGGGAGGAGGGGAGGAGGAGGAATGAGGGGAAGATGAGGAGGAGGGGGGAGGAGAGGAGAGTAGGAGGGGGAGGAGGGGAAGGAGGAGGAGAAAGAGGAGGAGGGGGAATGAGGGGAAGATGAGGAGGAGGGGGGAAGGAGGGGAGGGGGAGGAAGGGGGAGGAGGAGGAGAAAGAGGAGGAGGGGGAATGAGGGGAAGATGAGGAGGAGGAGCGGAAGAGGGGGGAGTAGGAGGGAAGAAGGGGGAGGAGGAGGAGAAAGAGGAGGAGGGGGAATGAGGGGAAGATGAGGAGGAGGGGGGAAGGAGGGGAGGGGGAGGAAGGGGGAGGAGGGGGGAAGGAGGGGAGGGAGAGGAAGGGGGAGGAGGGGAGGGAGAGGAAGGGGGAGGAGGGGGGAGAAGGAGGAGATAAAGGAGGGCGAGGGGAGGGGAGAAGAAGAAGTAGTAGTAGAAGAAGAAGAAACCAAAAGGATGATATGAAATCAAGAATAAGACCCTGGGTTTGAGCCTTAATGGCTTCCGATATCTCCAACTCTCACTTCCTAGAATGAAGAGCCATCTTTTGGGTTAGGAGCTGTATCTCTCTACCTGTCTATCAGGTCACCACCGGCAAATCCAAAGTCCCCACAGTTGAAAGAGGAAGAGCTGATCTCTGCCAGAGCCCCTGCTTATATCTTGTCTCCCTAGGCTTAGGCTTCCCTTCTGGAACGTTCCTCTGCTGTTTCCCTTATTCCAGGAAAGGCATTTGTAGCTTCCTTACAAATCCTCCACACACACCCCCCCACACACACACACAGACACACACAGCAGCCACTGGCTGGGAAGAGGGTCCTGGAAGAGACCCAGAACCCTGCATCACAGTGACAGGCACCTCCAGTCGCCAGCGTTGGGTCACCTGAGTTCTCTCCACGTGGTGGACTACAGATAAATGACCACTGGACCTCAACGTAGGAACCACAGTACACACAGCTAGAAGTCCACACAAGGATGGTCCACTATGATAGGTTTCCAAATGGCGATAAAAACAAATGTCCATGGTAGGAGCGAGCAGCCAAACCCGGTCAGTAAGAAGAGACCGGGCCCTTCGTCTGGTTTCCAGGCATCCGGAGAGGCCAAGAGGAGGGACAGGGGCACTTGCAAACCAGCGACCGGCTCTCCGGGGTCCCCAGCTGCTCAAGTGGGCCTCGGTGGGTTGCCCCTGCCCACCAGCCAGTCCAGTGACCGTCTATGGGGAGGGCCTGGCCCTCCTCCTGGGCAGTGGATGAACTGCCCTCTGACCAGGTCCAGGCGTGTTGACCCCTTAAACAGGGGGCGGCCACTGCAGGCAGCGCTGGCCTGGCTGGAGGTGGCCCGGGTGTGGCGGGCTAGCATGGAGGCAGGGCTCCCGGTCCCCGCTCAGGGCCCACTGGGCTTCCCAGCCCGGTAACTAGGAGCCGGCGAGGGAACACGCCCTGTAGAGCTCCCAGGCCTGGGCTCTGCTCAGCGCCCGTACCAGGCTGCCGTTTCCTTCCCAGCAGAGCCCTCCTACCCACCCCTCTCCCGACCCCTATCCCCAGAACTTGTAGCCCCTTCCCCAGGACTTCTCTCCCTTGTTAAGGTGGCACAGAAGCTCGGAATCACACTGGCTCTTTGGGGGGTGCCGTTTCTTTTCTGTGATGCCTCTGCATACAAAAAATCAAAGCTATCACTAAGGGCTGGGGTGGGGGAGCACATGATGTGTGTGGGGGGTGGAGAGAGGCGCTATGTGTGTATGTGTGTGATGTGGGGCCCTTGGTTTGACAGCAACACCCCCCACACCCCTCTCTCTCCACCAACACACACACACACACACCATCTCTCTCCACCAACACACACTCACACACACACCATCTCTCTCCACCAACACACACTCACACACACATCATCTCTCTCCACCCCCCCATACACATCATCTCTCTCCACCAACACACACACACACACACACACACCTTCTCTCTCCACCAACACACACACACACACACCATCTCTCTCCACCAACACACACTCACACACACCATCTCTCTCCACCAACACACACACACACACACCATCTCTCTCCACCAACACACACACACACACACCATCTCTATCCACCAACACACACACACACACACACACACACACACACCATCTCTATCCACCAACACACACACACACACACACCATCTCTCTCCACCAACACACACTCACACACGCACCATCTCTCTCCATCAACACACACACACACACACACCATCTCTCTCCACCAACACACACACACACACCATCTCTCTCCACCAACACACACACACACACACACCATCTCTTTCCACCAACACACACACACACCATCTTTCTCCACCAACACACACACACACTCCCCATCTCTTTCCACCAACACACATACCCCATCTCTCTCCACCAACACACACTCACACACACACACCATCTCTCTCCACCAACACACACACACACACACACACCTATCTTTCCACCAACACACACACACACACCATCTCTCTCCACCAACACACACACACACACACACCATCTCTCTCCACCAACACACACACACACACACACACCATCTCTCTCCACAACACACACACACATTCCCCATCTCTTTCCACCAACACACATACCCCATCTCTCTCCACCAACACACACTCACACACACACCATCTCTCTCCACCAACACACACACACACCATCTTTCTCCACCAACACACACACACACACACACCATCTCTCTCCACCAACACACACTCACACACACACCATCTCTCTCCACCAACACACACACACACACCTCTCTCCACCAACACACACTCACACACACACCATCTCTCTCCACCAACATACACACACACACCTATCTCTCTCCACCAACACACACACACACTCCCCATCTCTCTCCACCAACACACATACCCCATCTCTCTCCACCAACACACACTCACACACACACCATCTCTCTCCACCAACACACACACACACACACACACACACACCTATCTCTCTCTACCCACACACACACACACACACACACACACACACACACACACACACCATCTCTCTCCACCAACATACACACACCCCATCTCTCTCCACCAACACACACACACTAACTTGTGGCTACTGGCCTTGAACTTGTGATCTTCTTCCTTCATCCTCCCGAATCCCTGACTACAGGGGAATGCCACCTTGCCCAGTTTAAAATTAGGTAGTTTTAAATTCTCCAGCTTTGTTTTTCTGTTCTAACATTGTTTTAGCTATTGTAAGGTCTTTTAAATTTTCACATACACTTTAGAATTACCTTGTCAGCTTCCATAAAAAAGCCTGCTGGTATTTTGATTGGGATCACATTGACTCTCTAGGTCATTTTGGGGAGAATTGTCATCTGAATCATGAATCTTGTAATCCATGAACATGGTGTGTCTATGTATGTCTTATTTAAGTCTCCCAATAGTGTTTTGTACTTTTCAATGTATAGATACTTTAGATCTTTTGTTACTAAGGCCAGGTGCAATGGGACACACTTGTAATCCCAGAGATTTGAGAGGCTGAGACAGGAGGATCACAAGTTCAAGGCCAGCGTGGCCAACTTAGGCCCTGTCTCAAAATTAAACAGGCTGAGAATGTAGCTCAGAGGTAGAGCATCCCTGGGTTCAACCCCACTACTGCAAGAAAAAAAAAGTCTTCCTAAGAAAACTTTTTGGGGTGTTTTTTTGAATGCCCATGTTTTAAAAATGTTATTTTTAGACGTTTTCATGGCTGGTACATAGAAACAGTGATCCCTGTGTTTGGTCTTGTCTTTTGTAAACTGCTAAGTTTACCCATAGTTCTAGTATTTCCAAAGGCATTTTCATCCTGGGGCAGAATTAGAATTCCACGGGGCTCTGAAGTATGGGGGGCTCATCGAGGGACCCCTCAGCACCACAGCCAGCTCTCCTAGTCTTTGTGACTCTTACACTTCATTTTTAAAGATTCCCAGAGCTTCTATCTTTTGTTCCCAAGCTGTAAGCTCACACACAACCATGATAAGTCTAAAGTTTCAGTGATCAGATCCATGAGCCACAGTGGAGAATTAAGTCTACCCTGTTGTTATGGGAACATATAATTTTCCTTAGGTTATCTTTTTTCCACAAAATTATTTTTTTTTTAGCTTTTGAGACTTTTCTTTTTGCAATACTCCCACTCCTACCCCTAAGATCCTCTCTGTAACAACCTAATTCTCTGAGAAAATTGTGCAATCACAGCATGCCAAAGACACTCAGTAGAGAAACTTATTTGTGTGGGAATAGAAATACAATAATTAGATATTTTCATTAGGGGAAGAGACTCCAAGAATCACGACTTTAGACTTTGCTCCCAGACAAGGTGCTGTTATCTGACAAAACCCCCAGAGCATCAAGCTGGGATTACATAACATTTTAAGGTATTATTCTCCTCCTCGGTCTTCTCAGTCACTGTGGGTCTTTCTGCTTTGTGCCTTTTCTCTTTGTCCCTTCCCTACCTCCTGTCCAACCTGGCCACTTCCTCATCCTCCTGGCTCCCTGCTCCAGCCACAGAGGGCACCTCCTCCGTTTCCTGCACCCTGGGGTGCTCCCGCCCTGGGCAAGGTCTTAGCACTTCCCCCAAGCCCCCACCCCCCCCCCCCCCGCCGTAGCCCCTCTCTGACCACCCTGTTTCAGGCCTGGCCTGCTCCCATTACTCATTTGCCTCGGGCGCGTCTGTTTCTAAAGCTGGGGGGGTGGCGGGGAGCATACCTGTGAAGTTCCGTTATCTCTGACCTCTCTGCTACACAGCAGGCCCCACCAGGGTCTTTCTCCTTTGCTCTCTGACCCTGACCCCGACAAGCACTCACCATTGTTCTGGGCACATACCCGGGGCACAGTGGACAGCCGTCTCAGAGCGAGTGGATGGGAAGCTTTGCTGGGAGCTGTCTCTCTCTGTCCTCTGCTGAATGGCAGGGTCTGTCACCACAGAGCTGTGCTCCTGTGGTCGGACATTCACTCCACGTCTCAGTTGGTGACCTGACTGGTGGGGCTGCGCGTTTTGACACTCCCTGGCCCGTTCACCAGGGCTCTTCTCCATGGTGACTTAGAGACTCCTGGAGTCCCCGAGCAGAACTGGCCTCTGGAGTTCATGGGCAGCTGATGGGTGGGGGAGGGGGATGCACTCTCCTTTCCACACAGGCTGTGGCCCCCTGGGGTCTCAGCTGTGGCAGAGCGGGGAGGAGCAATGACGTTGTCAGTGCAGTGTCATTGAGGACAGTGGCTCAGGCAGTGGGTGGCAGAGGACAAGTTCGACTTGCCCTCAGGGCCTGGGGTGACCTCTGCCAGGATTTAGCCCCTCCTCTCCACCGGCAGCACTCTGCCCCCCAGGGTGCCCATGGGGACTGGCATTCCTGCCTGCTCAATCCTTATTTTGATCTCTGCCGGGACGATCTGCAATACCTGGGTTCATCTGTCGCCCTCACACCCCCCACAGTCCATCCCAGGAGCCCAGTCACTTGCCACTGCAGGGGTTGGCGGAACACCTACTGCCGTCACTTCATCTCTCTTCTCTCGTTCTGTCCACCAGCCCACCTCCCTTCCTACCTGTCATCCTGTCACCTATGCAAGTGTGACATAAGCACGTGGGCAGATGGACACAGCCTCACACACCGCTGTCCATCCATACCTCTGGGTTTGACATGGGTGGATTCCACAGCCACAGGTAGAATATTCTGGGGGAAAAGGGCTGCATCTGCACAAAACACGCACAGACTTTGTTCTTGTCATTGTTGCTAAACAATATGGTATGACGACTATTTATATAGGACTTGCATGGTATCAGGTAGTCTAAGCAACCCAGAGATGATTTAAAGCATCTGGGAGGATGGTGTAGGTGACGTGCAGACACTGTCTGTTTTATATAAGGGACTGAGCATCTGCAGATGCTGACATCGGGTGGGGAGTCCTGGGACTCAACCCTTCACTCTCTCTTGGCTGTGTGCAAAGATACCAGTTCACTGTGACCAAAGGCTGTGAGCTTTCCGATTTCTCCCCTGTGGGCCTGTGTTATTATTACTATTTTAAATTACATGCCACATTGGGACAGACTCATTTCTCTCTGTTTTTCTTTCCTGTGATGCTGAGGTGAACCCAGGGCCTTGCATGTATCAGGCAAGCACCGAGCTACACCCTAGTCTGGATATACTGCTAAACTCAACGGGAAGCTTGTTTCTTTGACAACCCTGTCCAAAATGGTGATAGAAAAAGAATATGAAACAATCAAGTTTGGTCATGCACTGTGTAAGACATTTTGTAAATGGTGGGCGCAAAAGTGACCCATAAGATCGCACTGCTCAGTGACGTCCGAGGTGCTTGACCTGTCCAAGTCCACTCTATGATATTCACACACAGTAGAAAATGTCTGACAACAAAATTTTCAGAATGTGTCTGCATCCTCAACACTATATGATGTAATTCAAGAAAGGAAACTTTCTATACTATAAACAAAACATTTTCTTCTAACCATCAAGGAGAGTTAAAATTACGTCAGTCCATAAGAAACCAAACCAAACAAACAAACAAACAAACAAACCCAAAATAAACAATAGAATGATACAAATTAAAAGGTTTAAAGACATCTCTAAGCTATTCTAGTAGGAATTTATCCTCAGGGGAAAAAAATCAGAGGGTTGTAAAAGCCATACACACATTCAGTATAACATAATCACAATTAAACGACTTCAATGGGGAGTTTCTCAGTGAGTAACGGATACTCACAAGGAATAAATAGTACGTAGCCATCAAAAGTCAGGCGGTACAGGTGTATTGAAATGACAACAGCTTTTAATATGTTTAAAAAGCAATTCTGAACAACAAGCAGATTTGAAATCAGTAGTCATGCTAGGATTCCGATTTGACTTAAAATTGTCTCCTTCAGGCGGACAGTGGGGGCTCTCCCAGATGTCTGTAGTGTCTTTCTCTGGGGGCCTGGGGCCATGAAGGTTCCAGCTTCCTGTGGGGTACTTCCCAGTGTTAAAGGCAAACCAGTCCTACTGTCCTGCTGCGCAGACTGAGGAGCCCAGCCGGCCCCCTCCCCTGTCCTTTGCTGAGCCTATCCATCTCTCAGCAGGTGGCTTGTCTGCACAGCAATGAGGACTGCTTTACACCAATGTGAGAACTTCCTCCTCTCAGGTGACCACCTGGGTGCCTGTTAGTGACCCCAGCTTCCGTGAACCTCATAACTGGGTCCCCTGCTCTAGGCAGGAGCCAGATCTGCCATCCTGGGAGCTCTGTCCTCACCTGGGCTGGTGAGGTGGGGATTCTTCACTGTGCACTCAGAATGGCCAGTTCCTTGGGAGGGATGGCTCTCCCTGGAGCAGAGGGTCCTCCTCCCACCCCAGGGTCTAACCCTCAGGAGGTGCCAGAGGCTGGGCAGCCGGTGTCAGCAGCTCTCATAGGACGAGGGCATGGACACCCAAACAGTGCAGGGCTCGGGTTTCCAGGAAACACCTGTCTGATGGGGCCCCAGCTGGACTCTCACCAGGGCCCTGTGTTGGCTCAGTACAAAGCCTTTGAGAACATCCATTCCTCCGTTGCTCCCTTAAACCTGTGCCTGTTGGGGGGGGGTCCCTGGCAAAACTGCAACATTTATAAGTGACCTTAATCTCTCCTTAACAAAGTGGAAATGTAAGAAGGCTAATTTTCCCTGACGATGGGTGCAAACGTTGTTGAGATGCCTGTTTTGTGCGTCTTTGTCATGTGTGTGCTTTTAACTGAGGGCAAATCCACAGAACATGGGACTGCCCACGTCCAGGTGGGTAGTGCTCACCACCTCTATGCAGTCCAGTGATATCTTCATCAGCCAGTGAAACCCTGTGCCCACTGGCCTGCCCCTCTCCAGTCCCTCTGTCCCCCAGTGCCGGCAGCCACCACCATGGAGTTTCCAATGTAGACAGTTCATATAGAAGGAAGCACACACAGCTGGGCTTTAGTATTGGGTTTCTTTCTCTCAGCACTAAGACCTGAAGGTCTATCTGGGCTGTGGGGGGCAGGGCTACTTCACTGCTGTGTGGGGCTGGGTGGAACCCATTGCCCCGTGTCCCTCATGATTGTCATCCAGCCTCCTGGGTCGTTCAGCTCTTTGGCTATTGTGAATCAGCGTGCAGACCTGTTTGGGACTCTGCTGTCCGGGACTCTTACTAGCTTTACAGTATTCTGAGGTTCAGCTTTGGGAACTGTTTCCATGGGGACAGCACCATCTCACATCCACAGAAATGCGGGACAGTTACAATTCCCCACCCCTTGCCAATGCTGCTGTGCCTGGTCTTTCTTTTGCTGTGGTTTCAATTTGCATTTCCCCAACAGCTCATGATGCTGGGCGTCTTCTCGTGAGCTGGCCGTGGCAAATCTGCTCTGGAGAGACCTCTGTGCGAGGGCCTTGTGCGTTTTAACTGGAGTTGTGGGAATTCTTCCTGTATTCTGAGCATGAGGGCCTCTGTGAGATGCGCAACGCTGGTGCATGTGCCTCTCATTCTGTGGGCCGTCCTCCTGCCTTTTAGATAATGTCCTCATGCACACATGTCTTTAATTGGAAGAGGACACACACTCTCTAAGTCCACACTGCATAATCACACCTAATTTTATGAGGGAAATCTGTAGTTTCTTCCCTTCTACAAATAGAACACAAGGAATCTCCTAGTAAAGCTGTGTCACCATGTCACTGGGTCCGCAGTTTGTCACAGACATTTTAAAACAAGAATCACCTTTTCTTTCAAACTTGTCATTGTGCCACACACTGCCCAGGTGCCCACTGGGCAGTGATCTTCAGTGCTTGCTGCGCTCCACTCCGTGTTGGTTCCATGCTGGAATCCGGGGCATGGGCATGAATGAGGGAGGTGCCCTGGGCTGCAGGCGTCTGTGTGTGGTAGAGCACTACCCAGCACACGGGCAGCTCCTGGGGGTGGGGGGATGGGTCTCCCCCTGCTCTCTGGAGGCGCCCTTTACTAAGGCATCCACTACTCAGATAATCAGGACATGACTCCTGGCAGGAAGCACTGAAGTAACACAGCCACTAAGTCAATGGGTGCGAGAGCTGAGGAGTCCAGGGGAGAGATGTCCCTGTCTCAGCACAGGCGGACACGTCTGCACAGGAGATGGGCTTGACCTCCAAGAATAATCAGGGAATGAAAGATGGAAGCAGTAGTGGTCATTACCCAGGGTTCCCAGCCCTCGGGCGGCCTGGCTCTGCTGCCAGGGGAGGTGTCTGTCAGAGAGCCAGGAGGGCTGAGGCTGCGGGCTGCACTGTGTGGGGAGGTGGCCCCTGGGGGGCTTTGCATACTCCCTGCAGGAGACCAGGGAAAGCTCCCTGAGGCCAGCCTCCTCTGCCTCCTGCTTCTGTGCATCTCGTCACCAAGACACAGGAGCCGAAACGTGGGTCTAGGTGACAGTCCCTGGAAGCCAGCCTCCCTATTCTCCAACAAGAGAAGTGGATGTGTGTGTGTTGTTACTCCATGTCACTGTGTGACCTTAGTCTTTTATTTAGGTAGTGCAGAGTTGGCTACAGCCTCCCCCACACCCTGTTCTTTTTAAAAAGCTTTTATAAAATGTTTTACCATGAAAAATACCCAGGAGAGAAATCAGCTAATTTATTCTAAACAAACAGCATGATCTCTTGATAACCGGCCTTCTGTTTAGAAGGCGAATCGTGTCCCCTGAGGCTTCTCTGATTTCACCCCTCCTGCCTGGTGTCTCTGGAGCCCAACAAGGGAGCATATTCTTCTGTGGCTACAGAAAAACACCGCTGGTTCCTTCCCCGCCCTGTGGCTGACAACAGGGTTGCAAATAGGCCGGGATCTACAGTGACCCTGGCCAGTGGGTCTGTGCGAGCTTGCACCTCGCTTCCTTAGGATCTGGCAAGGCTTCAGAGCCCACATGACCACTCAGGTGTCCCCGTGTCCAGAGGACAGCTCAGCAACACTGCTTTGGGCTCTCCATCCAGCCATGGAAGTGACAGCTTACTAGAAACCAACTCTGGGAGTCAGGACTCTCTGTTTTCCCAAATCTGGATGTTCTGGAATGGTTTCGATAGGAAAGTCAGGAGGAGGACTGAAAACCACCCATTTTACATTCTGTTGCCAGAGGGGTTTCCGCACATCTAACGCCAGCATGTACTCCGACCCCCTTGTAGTGCTAAGAATTGCTTAAAGTGGTGAAAAATGTCTATCCAAAGAAACTAAAATATAAAGGTTAAAAATAATCTAAAATGCTGATGAATCTGTATAAAAATACTGTCTTAGTTTGAATGTGACATATCGTAAACATCACGTCCCCGAGGACACAGTGATGTCAGAGGTTCAAAGCTGAGGGACAGAGAGGAGCTGGTGAATACCTGGAGAGTTCTTGTGTCCCAGCAGTGGTGTGGCAAGTCCCCCAGGGGACAGCCAGCTCTGAAACCCTGCCTGATGGGCACAGAAGACAGCTCTCAACTCCTCTCTGAACACCTAACATTCAAACTATTAAAACTATTCTCCCACTTCAATTTTTTTTTCTCTTTTTGGTACTGGGATTGAACCTAGGAGTTCTCTACCACTAATCTACATCCCCAGCCTTTTAATTTTTTGTTTTGACTTCTTACAAAGTCACTGAGGCTGGCATTGAACTTGTTGGTCCTTTGGCCTCGGCCTCCTGAGTTCCTGGGGTCATAGGCAGGTGCCACAGGTCCAGCCCCCACTGAGGCTTCCACTGTGAATATGTCTGAGCTTTCATTGTGGTGAAGGAGAACCCTTTTCCTGGTCTCCAGGGGCTTTCTAGAAAATTAAAGCCTTTAGCTTGGTTGCCTAGAATGTTCTTCTTAGTTTCATCCATGACCGAGGTTTTCCTTCTTCAAGTAATCCTACACATTGCAAGTAAGGAGACTTGTTTTACTCCGAACAAGACGTTTACCTGTATCTGAGACTTTGACACCTAGTCCCATCAATGACTCAGAGGCACCTCTTGACGAAAGGCACTGTATCGATAGCATGAAAGATCCTCAATCTAACATCGTTCCTGACTCCTGGTGGCAAACGCCAAGATAAAAGTGGGAATAGAATTCAAGGAGACAGAAAGAGAACCCAGAGTACTTCACTAAAATAACCCACTCAAAGGATGATGTCACTTCTGTTTAGCGTCTACAGAGGTGTGACGTTGACTGGCCACCTGTGGCTTTCCCACCTTCCGGGCTGTGACCTTGTGTCATGTGTGCATGGGATCATCAAATGCCTGAGAGGTCGTGAGGAAATGCTGTACGAAGGTGTGTAAGTCACCTTCAGACAGGACCAACCAGGCCGGAACCTGCCCCCTGTAGCCTGGTCATGGAGAACCTGGAGCAGGGTTTGCTGGTACAGTATTGGAGGCCACCGTAAGCTCGCTGACCACCCCCTGTTCACCCAGGCTGACACGCCTGACACCTGGGAGTCACCAGGTAGGAAGTGGGCTTTCACGGCTCACCTGGGGCTCACCTTGGCTGACTCACTGGTGAGTCAAAGCTGAACCCTGCACCTCACTGTTAAAGGCGGGCTTCAGCTCTCTGGCTCTCCTGTGTCCCTGGAGGGTGTGATTTGACAGAGCAGGTGTGGACCCAGTGGGGAGGTCAGTCGGAGGTGGGAGCAGGTGCTGGATCTGGAGACAGAGCCAGCTGTGGTACGGAGCCCCCGTCACAGCCAGCACTTAAATGTACCTGACAAACTGTTTTTAAGTGAAAATACTGTGAATACCTTTTCTAACTTCAAGGCTTAGTTGTAAATATAAAAGGGCTATGGGAACACACCCTGGTTATTAGGATTGGGGACAGGAACTACGAGAAGGCAGAGGGTGGGTGTTGGGGGTCCGGTGGCTAGCCGACTCTCAGGGAACCTGCAAGTTCATCCTGGGTTTGGGCCACGTCCTAACCCCGGCTCCTGTTGACAGCCACACTAGGTGTTGTGTGGCCAGCGCCAAAGCTGGTGGTGCCTTGGAAACCCTTGGGGAGCCTTTAAAACAGGCTTGCGAACCCTCACCCAAGCATTCCTGAGTCAGAATTGCTGGGAATCTTCTGAGGATCTCTGCAGGGATCTTGTGTGACAAGCTCCCGGGGGGGTTCTGAAGCACAGCCCATTAGGAACAGCACGTGTATCCTCTACGGCCCAATTAAGTTAATGGCTCTAGGACTAATTTACTGGGCACAGCAGGAAATAAAAGAGGGGTATTGCGGAAGGAACGGGAAGTTGGAACGTCGGGGAAGCCGGGTGCCTGAGCCCACGCAGGCCTCCCCTGGTACCTCCACTGCAGGTGCCTCCAATCCCACCCAGCAGGTTCCCTAAACACACATGAACTTCAGCAAGGAGTCCACGGAGGCAGGCAGACCTCCGACATGGCGGAGTGGTCTCCTGGTTTAACGTCCCTCAGTTCAGTACAGCTGCCAGCCAGCATTTGACCCACACACAGTTTTCCATGCTTCCCTGATGCCAGTGCTGCAGAGTCACCGAGGGGTGACATCATGGAAACGCTGCGAGTGCTGAGCAGCTTCAGCCACCTCACAGGCGACCACACTGCCAGCCCCAGGCACAATGAGTGCTGCTCCAGAGGGCTGTGACCAGCAGGTCCCTGTTCTGCGTTTCTGCATCACGAGGAGATGCCAACTCCTTTTCACGACTGCTGGTCCTTTCCTAGTAGCTCTAGGTGAGGGGTTACCTTAAAATCCTCCATCCCCCCTTCAAGTACCTGACCCAACGCCCTGGACAGCATAAGGTAAAGCAGACACATGTGAACCCATATTTTCATTAGTTTAGGGTGTATGACACGGAGTTGAATCAACAGGGACATTATGAATTGATGTCCCCAAACATAGAGTCACAGTGGACATCTGTAAAGGCCATCCCTGGCATTCCCTCAACTACACGTAGCAGAATCATCACCAACGCTGCTTTTCCCTCAGAGGTGACCCCACGTGCATTCCATTTCACTGGGAGTCTGGGTGCTCAGAGGAATGGAGAAGATAAGCCTCTCCTACGCCTCATTCTCCGAGGAATGTCGGGGTCTTTGCGCAAAGCTGCCCTGTGAGGAACTCTTCCTGTGAACCTGGGTTCCCCGTTAGTTCAGGACGCCCAGTACCACGCAGGCAGTGGCAGGTGTGGGGCCTCCCCTCCTCCTAGTCCCTGGGAGGCAGGTGCCCCTCACAGGAGGGAATAAGGAAGGAGAGACAGCCCCACTCTCCCTCTCTCTCCTTTTTAGAACACGGAACAGTCATTTTCTCTCACTTTAATAATTTCCTCCCTTGTGAGAGGAATTCAAACGTCTTTCACTTGCAGGTGAGTGGGAGGCGGGTGGGTGGAAGTCTCTAGAGACCTTCAATAACAGCTTGACACCAGCCGAGCTGGAGGAGCTGGCGCTTAACCCCTGCAGGGCCGAGGCCTTTGCAGGAGGGGATAATAAAAGCAGGGGTCAGCAATCCCTGTTGGCCTTCTCACACTAGCCATACCAGCTGGGGCCCCATTTAGGAAAAGGAACATTGGAAAAAACAAAAACAGTGCATTTCAGTGACACCGAATTCTGTCACCCACGACCATTAACCGCCTGCTACAGAGAGAAAAAACTAGAAATCCTTGTAAAGGCTGTGTAGGGTGTTGTGCAGGGTCTGGGTTCTTAGAAGGGAGTGGCAGGTGACGGGGTCCTCGCTGGCCTCCTTGCTGGGCTCCCTCCAGACCCCAGTGTTGTGAAGTGTGGCCCCATGTCCTCATCGTGACAAGTGTTTGAAGTTCACGCCATCTGCCTCTGTCGGCAGGTTCCGCATCCGTGAACCAACCCAGGATCGAAAGCATTCTAAGCAGGTGCCTGTGCTGAACACGCAGTTTCTTGTCATTGTTCCCTAAGCAAAACATGTGACAACCACGTACACTTCCCTTACATGTCCTGGGTACATAAATGACCTGGAGATGATCTACAGCATGTGGAGGATGTGCCCAGGTCATACTCAAAGCCGTGTGGTTTATGTAAAGGACTTGAGTACCCGGGGATCTGGGTGTCCACAGGGCTTCCTGGGACCAGGGCCTGGGCCTACCCAAGGGTGACTGCATTCCAGGCTCATGGCTCCCTACGGGGTGTCCCCAGTTCCATGAGCCCTGTAGACACCCCACACTTGCAGGGTTTCCTCGGGGTGGCATCGTGAGAAGGGTGCAGACTCAAGGCCCATCTGCTCAACATTCGCCTCTCACCTTTCCAAACTCTGCCAAGTGGGATCTGGTAGAAAACCACCCAGAAGACCTTGCTGGCCTGAGGCAGGGAGGCAGGGCCTCTTTTCAGGAGGCCAAAAACTGAGCCCAGGGACAACAAGCACCAGATGATAGCTTTTGGAGAAACTAAAAATGATATGCTATCTGAAACTTTCTTTTGACACTCTTGTGCTGGTTGTCTTCCCAGGTTTAAATCCTAGTGATTGAGTAACTCCTCTTGTTTATTCCCTTTTCCAAAAGCCACTTCTTTGTGCACCATGAATCACAGATTTCCTCCCACGCTCTGGGCTCTCGTGGTACAGCACGGGGACCTGTGCAGGCTGCTAGCTGGGGTAGGCCACGGAGAGCGGTTCCTGTAAGACCCCCCACTCAGGTCTTGGCTTTCTTTTCATTTCCCCCAAAATCCACGGAGTTGGGAAACAGTTTACCTCATGTCTCCTACTCACATTCAGAATGTAGTGCTTTTAATATGCACGCAGGCCACAGCCAAAGCTTGGCTCGGAAATAAAATGCTAATTTGTGTTTTGAGTGGATTACTAAGTACCCTAAAAAGTACATGCAAAAAGAACAAAATTACACAACCTGCTCCTGCTTGAGCAATGCAAAACACACATGGCTCTTTTTGAGCAAGGGATCAGGGATGCGTTTTAGGGCCAGGTGTGGCTGGGGTGGAGCCCTTTCCCGCATGTCCCCAGAACAGCACCAAGCTTTGGAAAGCCATGAGGGTGTGACAAAGTTAAATCTGGCAGTCACACCTGCTGCCCACATAGGGTCTGGCTGACTACAATCACCATGCAGGGAGGGACGAGGGCCACCTGGTTAGATTTGGTCTGGTGGGTGACACGGGAGACTCAGAAGCAGTCCATTGGGTTAGGGTCACAGCCACTCGGGTGGACACTTGGCTCACAAACCTGGAGACACACAGGCCTCTAAGAGCAAGAGCACCAGGAGACCAAAGGCATGTGGTCTGGGCCATGTCAGGAGGAAGTATGGCTGCCAAGCACTGGGCAGTGCCCACGCCTCAACCTGAGAGCAGGGGCCGGGGGGGCCAGAGAGGCCCGCAGCCAATGAGCAAGTACAGACAGAGCCCACACCCAGCCAGCACTTTCCAACTACGGACATTGATGCTATCAAGGAAGACACCATTGTAGGCTCCTCCTCTGGGGGAAGGAGGATGCCCAGATCCTCAGGTGGCAAAATAGTCGCATATAAACTACAGAATCTTCCAGGATATTCAAATCATCTCAGATTATTTATAATACCTGACACAATATACATACTATGTAAATAGTTACTATGCTGTATTGTTTAGGAGGAAAAAAGTTTGTATCTGTTCCACAGAGAACTGATACAGTAACTGTTTTCTCTCTGCAGCTGGTTGAACTTAAGGATAAAGAGCCCAGGATGTGTGTCCTCTGGTTCCCACCTGCCCTGTCTGAAATAGTGGCCACTAGCAACAGGTGGCTTCTGAGCACGTGGGGGTGTGGCTTGTGAGGCATGTGAATTACACACTAGATTTAAAAGATCTATCATGAAAAAAGAATATAAAATACCTCATTAATAATTTCTAAAAATTACATGTAGAATAATATCTTAGGTATAGTGTGTTAATAAGATGTATCATTTAGAGTTTATATTATTCTTTTTATTTTTTGAAGAATGTGGCTACTAGACAATGGGAAGTGACACGTGTGGCTTGCATCTGGGGCTCACACGTGGTGTCTGCCTCCTGTGTTGGTCACTACTGGTGGAGAAACATGTTTGTTAAATAATGCAAGGACACCCTGAGCCCCTCCCAGCCCCCACAGCAGGCCTGGTCAAAATCTGTGTTCTCTAGTGTTCCTTCTCCTCCCATCCCTCCCCCTGCCTCTGCTCCCCTCTCCTGAATGTTGTGACCACCATTCTCATCATCATCATCCCAACACATGTGTGTTTGTGCGGCACAGTGTCATTCTGCTTGTTCGGAGCTTTCCCGGAGCGTCGTGCTGGGTACGATCTTAGCAGCGTGCATCCTTCACTCTGCGGAAGGCACTGAGACCTGCCCCATTAGGGCAAGTGCGTACAACCCATTGGCTGCTGTTTTATTTCACCGTGTGAACATTCCACAAGTTGTGTATCTGCTGTCTCATTATTGGGCATTTGATTCTTTCTTTGTTTTGGTCTTGCAAACAGTATCGCTATGTATATTCTAGAGCATGTCTCCTGTTACACATTCTTCACGACAGTATTTATTTAACAAATTTAATTTTGCATCCATTGTAACCCTGTTCTCTGCAGCACCGTCTCCTAAGTTTTCTTCAAGCAGCAGAATAAACTGCAAGGCGGTGGCTTAAGATGTCTGTCCTGTGCAGCTCAGGGTTTGCTTTCCTGTGGCTTCACGGATGTAGCCCTGCAGCCTGTGTGATGCCGGACAGCCCAACACAGTTTGCACTTCTCACGGAGGCAAGGTTAATCTCCCAAGAACCCAGTAATTCGCTAATTTGCTCCTTATATAAAATGACATTTTAAAAAGGATTATGCAATTAGCTAAGGAAATGTCTACAACTGCAGTTTTCTTTTTTCGAAGCAATCTGATGCTTAATTTTCTACAAAATGATATATTTTTTTCCATTCTTGATGAAGCACTGTTTTAATAATAGATTTTCGAGGGTGTGGGGGTATATGGGAGGAGAAACGCTATGACATGAGATGCGCATGTCTATTATAAGATACAGAAATCACATATTGTGTGAGGTGCATGTCAAGATCGCCCGATCCAGGGGTGGGCTTCCTGACTCTGGTAGCGCAAAGGAACTCACGCTGCAGAGCTGTAGTGGACTGTGGGACACTCTAAGACCCATCATGTGTATAAGTTGGGGCACGTTTGTTTGCAAATATTGCATGTTGCCAAGATGCATGTAAAAGAAAATGTAGATTAAAAAAAAATAAAACATTTGTCTGACGCTGAAATTCACTCAAAACAGCCCCCAAACCATGAGTATTAATTATAGCCATAACTGTATAATTATAGTAGTTGATATTTAAATTTCACTTGCAGCACATCAATCCTGCAGTCAAGTCCCAGTTCAGCTGAAAAGCAAAGACACCTGGGGGGGAACAGGTTGGTCCTGCTACCTGTCACTGTCCCCTGGTGTGACTTGGGTCTTGCCTAACAGTGGACCTCTGGGAATGGGGCTGCCCAGTCAGTGTGTCAGCGTCTCCTGGGTTTCTGGATAATTTTTATTGCAATTCAGGTCCCTTTATGGTTCCAGTCTGTGAACCTGGCCAACAATCACAACAGTAATGCTTCACGTGTACTGTGTTCTTCACCTTCCCAGCTGCTCCACACACCGATCCAGTTCATTCCTCAGGGCAAGATCCTCATCTACCCATTTTCCAGATGGGGAGGCCCAAGGCAGGTTGGCTGGAGTCCATGAGGGACTCCAGCCCTCCGCCAGGGATCCAGGGTTTGGGATCCAGGGTCCCACACTTCACAGGGGTTGACTGGAATAGTTTTGAAATCTGTGTGGATGGAGAATCATGCTCCAGTTTATGGCAGAAATTGAAATATTTTTCTTTTAAGGGGTCAAAGAAGTTTCCACCAGAAAACCATAAACATTTTTAAAAGACCTTAAAATATTTACATCCCAGAGTTGGCAGTCTTACATCTAACAAAACTCTTTTTAAAATAAGAGAGACATAATAAGAATTTCAGATATTTGCTTTGAAAGAAGACCTACGTACAAGAAATCCAACAGGATAAACCCCTGGGCCCGAGTGGCTGTACAAAGACACCCTGAGACTTCCGGGGTTGGCTTCAAGGGCCTGTGGAAAAACTTCAGGTCACAGCACACAGAAAAGAGGTTAAAAAAATCAAAGATAGAAATTCGTCACAGAGATAATTTTGTCTTACCCCTGAGAAATGTAACCCAATCCACCAGAGTCCCTGCAACAGATGGGGCATGACAGCAAGGCCAGGCCCAGCCTGAGCTAGAGGTCTGAGTTCTAATGGTCCCACATCATCCTGTCCCAGGGTCCCAGGTAGGGAACACGTGTGAGAACTTAAACACAGTCCATAGTGTACAACGATATGGCTCAGAAGGTTATTAGTATGCACAATGTTGATAGTGCACGTTCGAGGTTATGATTCCCGGCCTATCTTAATGCTCCTGGGCCAATTTTGTAGAACCTGTCACAGAACTGAAAACCTGGACTCAACGAAGACATCCTTGACTACTCAGTAAGCAGAAGAAGCCTTCTTCCAGCGTGTGGAAAATGACCCCAGGTTGGTATTTTCCATCCCAATCTTCACTAATGGCAGCACAATTAAATTTTATAGTATGATGCAAGGAAACAAGGGGAACTGCAAGCAGCCCCCGGGGGGTAAGTGGCTCACTGCTGGCAGAAGCTTGCTGAACTCCTCGGGGAGGGACTGTGCCTCGGTCACTGTGACAGCCCAGTTTCCAGCCCACCCGACACAGGAGGTGACTGGGGAATTTACCCGAAGGCGGCCGGCCCAGGGACACCCCCAAACAGAGTGACTCCTAGATCTGAGTTTTTGCTGAATAGTCAGGTTGTACTGGGACCCAGACCTGGTGAGCTCCCTTCATTTCAGGTGACTTCTCCTTTTCGGGTTGTGCAATGAAGCCTGCTCTGCCACACAGGCTCATGTCAGCGGGTCCTCTGTGCCTCAGGTCTGGAGCCTTTCCGTTGCTTTACCTGCCTGCAGCCCTGGCCACGTGCCATGTGCCCCTGTGAACACTGGTGTGGAAAGCATGCTTGCATCCAGGGGAGGGAGGCTCGGGTGGAAGTCCCAGGCAAGAGAGGCGAACTGCCGCAGTCTGCCATGGCACCTGCCGTGGCGCCTGCCGTGGTGTCTGCCGTGGGTCAGCGTCTCTGGCCTTCCCTCTGCCTCACCAGAGACCCCCATCTCCAAACTGCGGTGAGATTTCCTCTGTCTGCCAGGGCCACTGTCGCCGGCCTAGGAGGGGCTGGCCCTTCCTTTCCTCTGCATTCGCCTCTGGCTCTTTCTATAATTTCCAACTCTTGCTGCTGGGATGCGTCTCCCTGACGGCCCATCCTTCTGTGTGGGGTGAATCCTCCACAACTTCAAAACCTCTGTGGCTGCCCATCTGACTAAATGGTTTGAAAAGAAAAGCATGAAGGGTGTCACTAGGGAAAGCGCTTTCTGAGGGGTGCCCAGGCTGGCCCAGAGATCCTCCTGCCTCAGCCTCCTGAGTAGCCTGCACCGCGGCACCCAGTAGGAAGACGTGTCAAGGGTGCTAATTAAATGTCTGGCAAGGGAGATTGTTCTTTGTTGTGTTCCTCAAGTCTTGAGGCCTCTTGTTGTCCAGTACTCTGTGCTTTCCCACTGGCCTGTGCAGCCAGAGGTGAGGTGCAGAGATAGATGTACCTCCAAGTTCACTTGCCGTGCGATGTCCTCGTCATGAGCAGCAGGTGCTCACTGGGTTCTGAACACAGGGTGCTGGGAAGCTGGCTCCATATCAGCTGCCCGTCACTGGCCTTCAGGAGAGTGGGGCACAGAGTGCTGGAGTTTCCCACAGAGCCAGCTGTAGTTACACAGGATTGGGTTTTTTTGGTGGTCCTGCAGATGGAACCCAGGGCCTCATGCGTGCCAGGCCAGTGCGTCACCACTGAGCAACACTCCAGGTCTGGAGGTGATTGTGGGTTGTGTGGTTCGTTGTACCTTAAAAGTGAAGGATTCACACTAGGGCGGCATCGTGGACACCTGAGTTGTAGGAATGGTGGTCTCAGGAGGAGGAATCCTAGCGTCTGGTTTTGGTTTTTCCACCTGGACAAGGCCCTCCATCTCCTGGATTCTGTTGCTCATCAGTGAACTCTCTTGGACATTCTCTGAACCAACTCCTATGCTTATGTTAAAAAAAGAGGACCAAAGGATAGAAGAGTGGTAAAAAGATGTATTTTCCTCCTGACTCCTGATGTTGAGAACAAGAACAACGGGTTTTTAATCTTGATCTGAAGCCTCTGCACTGTGAAGACCCATTTGGTTTTTGGACTTCTGGAGTGACCTCCTAGGAGTCCTGGAAGTGGTTGGGGACCTGTGTGTAGCCTTCCTCATTCCTAGTCAATAACCAGTGTTTCAGCAGAACTGCAGTTGGTCCAAACTCAAGGAGGAGAGAGCACTAGTTAAGTCCCCATCAGGGTGTCCTCTCTCACCCCACAGGGAGAGTTGTGCCCCACGAGGGGAGCTCTCACTAACACTCGCTTTCCAATGAAAAGAACTTTTTTTCTCAACAGCATCAAATTCTTCTTCTTAAAGAGCAAACTGGAATCTGGTTGTTTTTTTGCAAAACGTCCTGTAGAGTCCACTTGGAAGAGGCTGGAGAGCCCGGGTTCCAGCTGTGAGGAGGAGGAATGTGGCATAGGGGCCATGGAGTGTGCACACTGGGGACTCTGCAGGGTCTCTCCCAGCAAAGGGACACCTGACTTCTCAGGTGACAGCGGGGGGGAGGGACACTGGGCAAGGGCGAGGAATGAGGAGGTCATAAACCGCCTCCGCCTGCAGCCTTCTCGTCGGGCCTTGACTGCTGCGGTGGACCTCAGGAGAGCAATCTCAGTGAACGAGATGACAGCCCACCATCCAGAGCAAAGCTCTCCAGGTGGCCAGGTCCACTACTGTGCTGTGCTGGGGACACAGAGGCGTCCCAGGAAATGAGTCTTCGTATAGAATGCCCCCGAGGATGTGCTTCAGAGCTCTGGGTGTGTGCCTGAGCACATCTGTCCCTGTCCACGATCACTACAGTCATGTGCCATGAGGCTCAGTCCATGATGGTTGCGTGCACTATAGTGGCCCTGAGAGATGACCACGGAGCTGACAAACTCCCTCACAGTGATAGCAGCTGTCTCACGCTGCAGCATGAGGTGCCATTTGCCTGCTCGCAGGGGCATTGGTGCACACCAACCTGCTGCCCCCAGCACGGCCATGTACTGCCACGATGCTCCAGGGCCACCGTGAACACCGATGTCACTCACTTGGGAGATCACAGCCACAGCGAGTGAGTGACACACACCACCAAGACTGCACAAGTACCCCGTGATGCTAACGCACTGACAGAAGGGCCTAGTGACTGCTCCTGAGAGCAGCGCGCGGCCACTCTCCTCCTGGCCGTCCTTGTTCCTAGCAGGACGTGGGCCTAGGGAACTCCCTCAGAGTGGGGATGACACCTCCAACATCTGGCTGAGAGTGGCTCTGGTGCTGGCTACCCCCGGCACAAGCACTGTCCCTCCACCTGGCTTTCTGTCCTCTATACAGGGCCGGGGACAGGCTGTCCCTCCACCTGGCCTTCTGTCCACTTCACAGGGCTGGGGACAGGCTGTCCCTCTGCCTGGCCTTCTCTCCTCCTCACAGGGCCGGGGATAGACTGTCTGTCTGCCTGGCCTTCTCTCCTCCTCACAGGGCCAGGGATAGGCTCCTTGACAGGTGTGCTAGGAGGCAGCCCATGGACACCAGAGCGCTGAGCACTCAGGACTGGATCATGGCTCTGACACAGGGTCTGACTATGTGGGCACATGGAAAGTCAGAGGGTATGGGCAGGTGTGGCCTTGAGGCCCGGCCCATGGCCGATGTCCGCCCCCACCCCCCACCCAGGAGTGTTGGCAGGAATTCCTCAGCCCAGGTCCCTCCAGGATCGCTGGCTGTGGCTGGGAGGTGCCCCACAGTGACTCCTTCAGACTTAGGAAGCCACTGCTGGTTGAGGGGAAGCTCAGCAGGTCTCTGCCACACAGAGTCCTCTGCAGAGGGATGGCCACTGGCGGCAGGGAGGGTTGTCACCATGAGATGCAGAGGTGCCCAGCGGGGTGAGCCCACCACCCTGTTGCTCTGCTCTGTGCAGACCCAGGGCTCAGGCTCTGTCACACACCAGTGGTTCCCATTAACCTGGGCTCTGAAATTAGGAGCACAGGTGGGAAGGCCAGCCGATGGACGACCCTGCCTAGAGGCAGGGTGCCAGGGGACGGGGAGCCACTGAGCTGTGCGGGGGCAGGTTCTGGGTCAGCTAATCTGGGCTAATGTGACCACCTCCCCAGCCCACAGCCTCCTCGGGCGGTCTCGTCCCATGTGAGTCTGTGTGAACGGCAAGGCAGCCAGCTCCTGCAGGGTGTGAGTGACCATCACCTTCACCCACCAGGGTGGGGCCCATCACCACCGCCACCAGACACCCAGAGGGTGGAGCAGAAGCATTTCTGTGTGCACGTTTATCAGAACTACATGATCTATCCCAGGCCGAGGCACTTCCTGTGGAATGGGGCACTTTGACCCTTCCCGCACAACGCCAAGCTCTGGAGGGCCACCAGAGGCCCAGTCCCCTGGAAACCCTCAGACTGGTCATCCATCCAGAGCCAGGCGTGTTCCTGGGCACCCTGGGCACGTGCGTGGCTTCTGGCCACATCAAGGAGGCATCCGACCGGGGAGTTCCGTGCCACCCCTCCATCTACCCGGAGGCCCATAGTGCTCCCTCAGGAGTCGAGCAAGGACAGGAGGAGCTGCCCTGAGTCTCCAAGGAGACAGGGAGAGCCTTGCTGTCACCAAGGCATATGTGGGCTGGAAAGCAAAACCCCAAGACTGAGTGTGCAGAACTTCAGAGCTCAGCAACATTCAGGACAGTAGCTAAGTGCCACGTTACAGGGGCCTGGGGTGGCATGTGACACCTCTGAAGTTCACGCTGCTGCCCACAGCGCCCAGCACTGTAGACGATTGCATTTGATTCCCCCAAACAGCTTTGTGCGACAGGCATTCCCGCTACCATCCCACTTCGCAGACGGGGACACCGAGCACAGAGATGCTCTTGAACCCACCCAGGGCCGAGAGACGGAGCAGGGTGCAGGCCAGGTGAAGGGCAGGTCCATACCCTTTTACGTTCAGGCTGGTTACTCCAGCCACCAACATCACAGACACCAGAGCGGCTAAAGGATCATGTGGGGAATGATTATTATTAGAATTTTGGTTCTATTTTGTTTCCTTTCTTAAAAAAAAAAAAGCCCCAAAAAGCGACCCCAGGTGGACTGTGGGAGCAGCCCCAAGGGCTGGCTCTGCAGAGTGCCCACCTGTCTGCCTCCCGCTCCTGCACACCCTTGGGACCCTTGGGTGACGTCACTGCCTGATAACTGCAGGAAAGGGGACCAGTTCCTGCTTAGCCACCAAAATTGGGACGCTTGAGTGCTGGGCTGCTGTGGTGACGTGACACAGGTAGCTAACTGGGGAAACTGCCACCTCTGGTCCCATTGCAGGGACGCTCCAGGACAGAGGAAGGGAAGTGGGGGGAGGGGACGCTGCTGACTGGTGGGAGGCAGGAAGACCCATGCAGGGGCTGAGAGCTGCAGTGTCAAAGAGAAGGGTCGGACGCGGTGGCAGGACTGCAGTGGTCCCCTCAGGGCACCTGCCACACATGGGGACAGGGGACATAGGGATGGTACCAGAAACTGATGGGCACGTGCCACCTAAAGGTTGCTACCTTATAGCTCAACATGGCCAAATGCTGGCAGCTTCTTAGGGTCCTACCTCACGGAGGACACTGTTCCTCTAGGGAGGAGCAGCACTGAGCCACAGATGGATGAATGTGGACGTGTTCTGAGTGTGCCTCCAGGTCAGCACCCCCCTGGTGGCCACATAGGAATTCTCAGGTTGTCCACACGAGAGCCCAGCTCCACTGCTAGCTGAAAGGCTGGGAGCCTTGCTGAGCCACCATACTGCTGTGGGTGGAGAGGTGGGGCTGAAGGTGTCCAAGAAGCCACTGCGCCGGCCCCTTGGACCTCTGCAAAGGGACAGTGCTGGGCCAACCGTTGGGCCCAGAGGAAACACCTGACATAGAAAGCCTGGGTAGACCTAGCCAACCCCAGAGCATCATGGGAAGCCATCGGATGGAGAGGCTTCCAGCACTCTCAGGAGGGCCAGCGGGACAGTTGAAAGAAACCTTTTTATGGGAGCACAGAGCTGGTCTGAGCTTCCTGTAACCCTCTTGTGTTATGTGCACTGGGTTTTATTTATTCTACTATAATATTCAGGCCACATTCATGCTGTAAGAATCTCCACTGCAGCAAGGGCCAACATGTCCAGATGAATTGTCTGAAAATTCAGTCCAGAGAGGCCTCCTCCTGGGAGAGTTCTCCCATGACCTTCCTGTGGGGCTGGACTCTCTTGAAATCCTTCCCGAGAGGCAGGGTTTCTGAGGAGGAGCCTTGGGTGTGTCCTGACTCACACCTGGTGCTGCCCTGGCTATGCCTCCAAGGCTGCCCCTGGTCACCCACTTGGCTCCAGTGCTGGCCTGGCCTTCCCTGGGACAGGCTGCTCCCTCGGGGCCAAGCCCATGCTCCTCTCACCCCCTCGGGACAGTGTGTCGTCATTATTCATTCAAACCCCATGTGTCCTGCTGGAGTTGCCGTGGGCACGCATGATGCAGCCATCTGGCACTTCTGGCGCCGCCACGCTCACAGGATGACACTCCTCACATGTAAGTTTTAACAGGAGACGTAAGAAACACTGGTGGAAATCGTCACAGGCTCAGTTCAGATCTACTGTCCCAGTCGAGGGTGCCAGTGGGCGCCAACTTGGTTTCTGGGGAAGTCGACTGGAAACCATAAAGAGACGACAGCCTGGGGCTGGTAAAACAATCCATGGGGAGTTTGAAGCAGAGCACTCTGAGGTGGAAAGTCATCCCGTAAAGTGGCCCCACATTCAGACAGTGAGGGACAGAGAGGCCTGAGGGAGGACGGGGGCTGCTGGTGGGCTCCAGAGAAGGCCTCTGTTGGTGCTGCCACACCTTGGCCAGCAGGCACAAACACAACCTGACCGCAACGTCACAAAACCCTGAATGTGGTTTTCGATAAAAATGAAAACTCAAGTGACAGTTTTCATTTGTCTACAAACATACCAGTTAAATTCTTCTCATTAGAGACTGCACAGACGGCTCTAGAAACAGTTAAACTATGGCTGCTAAAGCTCCTGCCATTCTCATCTGGTGGTGGGAGAGTGGGAAATCAAGAGGAGATGTGTATTTCCTGTTTTGGGGTTTAGAGCCAACTCTAAATGTTTTTGCTATGAAGAGATCTTTCATTCTTTTTAGACATTCTTGAAGAACAGTCACGGAGCTGGCTGTTGTGTCTGGGTAATATTTTCAAAGCAATGTTCAAAATGCAGGTAATGCTTTGTGCATGATTCAGGCCCATGTGTACGTGTGTGCACATGTGGGCATGTGTGTTACAAGTGTGCATGTGAATAAGTGGCAAGAATGAGCAAGATTAGGGAAGGTTCATTTTACCTCAGTGGGGACGAGGAAGTTCAAAAGGAAAATATGTGAAGTAAGGGGTGTCCATCTCTTCTTGCTCTAAATTTGCAGGCTTTATAAAATGAAGACATCTATCTTGCAATCGGTCTTTAACACCAGTGGTGATGAGCGTGCACAGTAAGTGGACGGACACAGTGAACTGGCCACCAGGACTTCTCTGCTCTTGTGAGTGCTGTAGAAGGAGTATGTGGACTCAGCTTGTCTAGGGTCCCAGCAGAGTGGACAGTCCCCACAGACGGGAGCCCTGAGGCTGGTGGTGGACATGCCTTCCTGACCGGGCAGCCCCAGCCTCCTAAGGTTTCCTTCTTGCTTTGCAGTCGGCAGCCACACCCCAAACCTACAAGGTGCCATATTTAAAAACAGGAAGCAAGTCCCTCACCTTTGGCAGTCCTGGCCCCTCTCTGTCTCTGCCCCCAACGCCCACCTTGGGCCCGGGCAGAGGCGGCGTCTTTCCTCCACAACCTTGAGTGAGACTGTCCCTCAGCCAGGAAGTCCCACCGCCTCAAGTGCTGCCGCGTGAGCTCGTCTGCTCCAGGGCCCTGATCTGCACGCTGACGTCTGCGCTGAGTCTTGCTCCTTTATCTGTGCTATAAGTGAGGTATCACACACGCTTGTCTCTCCATCAGGCCGGAGCTTCCGGAGCCGCGAGGGTGTACGGTGGCCTCCTCTGTGAGACCCATTTCCTGAGTGCTGACGGAGCATGAGCGGGTGGCCCATACTTGGTTTCAGCACCCACTTACTGAGCACAACTGTATGCCAAATGCCACGCCAAGCAAGGGGAAGGTGGGTCCTGCCCCTGATTAGGGTGCACTAAGTGACAAACCCAATGTGACTAACCACACCACGAGCTTCAAGAATGAAAGGGCAGGCACCGAAAAATAAATATTTCCAATTATGCCACACAAATCTGCTTTCTAAATAAGCCCAGCCTTGGCAAATGGAGAGACTTAAAAAGCAGGCAACTAACCTGTTCTGAGTTATCACTCGGCATTGACTGACTAGTTACCAGGTGGTCGAGATTGTCGTTCTGGCCTCGGGCAGATCAACATGTGGATAAGGACAACCACATGCTTGCAGACTGCGGTTCTGGGAATCTGAGTTGATCAGGAAGAGGGAGAAAAGCAGCAGGCAGGGCAGAGGGGTGTGTAGCACCGGGGACTGAGCCCAGGGCTGGCACATGCCAGGCCAGTGCTGACCACTGAGCCGCACCCCAGCCCTTCTTATTTTAGTTTGAGACAGAGTCTCGCTAAGTAGCTGAGGCTGGCCTTGAGATGCTCCTGCCTCAGCCTCCTGAGTCCTGGGTTCTACAGGTGTGGCCACTGCGCCCAGCCAGGTTGGAGGAGGTGAGAGAAGACCTGGTAGGAAGGAGGGGAGAGTGCAGGGGCACAGAGGGGCAGGTGTGGACAGGAAGGAAGCCAGGGGTTCTTTCTTGGGCAGAAGTTTCAAACTGGGCTGAGACAGAAATAGACACAGGTGGGCAGAAGACTCTAGATGAAGAGCTTCTGCCTGAATGGCAGCTCCTGGGAGGAGGACCCCTGCAAGGACCTGAGCAAGTAGGAGACATGTCCCAAGACCTGCCGGCCACTGTCCAGGGCCAGTGGCCACCACACGGGACCCAGAGGTCAGCTGCTCCCAATGTCCTTCTGTTAACAGTGGGGTTCCTCTGGGGGAGGAAGCCCGCAGCTGGACACCTCAGAACAGGGACACGGGGGGTGCCCAGTTGGATCTTCCCGTATTTCCAGGACCATGTGTTCTGGCATCTGTCCCAGGCCCCACAGTCCCATACGACTCACTGTAAGGTTAGATTTTATGTAAAAACCATGGCAATTCCGTACAGATATTTCTCCACTAATGAGGTTAACTGTGATTACAGTTCATAATAGATGATCTTCATTAGAAGATAAAAATACGTAAAGAGCTCCTGGGTTCCCTCCCCAGCACCTCACACAAAAAGTTGTGTGTGTGTGCATGTGCATGTGCATGCGTGTCTGTGTGTATGTGTGTACATGTGCATGTGTCTGTGTTTTGGTATGTGTGTGCATGTGTGTGTGTGCGTGTGTCTTGTTGATGTGTGTGTCTGTATGTGTGCACGTGTGTTTGTGTGTCAGCATGTGTGTGCATGTGTGCATGTGTCATGGTATGGGTGTATGTGTGTGTGTGCATGTGTCTGTGTGTCCATATGTGTGCATGTGTGTGCATGCGTGTATGTGTTGTGTGTGTGCATGTGTTGTGTGTACGTGTGTGCGTGTGTGTTGTTATGTGTATATGCATGCATGTGTGTACATGTGTGTGTATGTGTGTCGGCATGTGTGTGCATGTGTGTCTGTGTCAGGATGTGTGTGCATGTGTGCACGTGTGGGTGTGTGCATGTGCATACTGCATGTGTGCATCGGTGTGTGTACATGTGTATGTGTGTATGTGCGTGTATGTGTGTCTCTGTGTTAGTATGTGCATACACATGTGTGTGTCAGGGTGTGTGTGCATATGTGTGCATGTGTGTGTCTGTGTTAGTGTATGTGTTTGCGTGTGTGAGTGCATATGTGTGTGCATGCATGTGTGTTTATGTGTCAGTGTGTGTGTCTGTGTTAGTGTGTGCATGTGTCTCTGTGTTGGTGCATGTGTGCATGTGTGCGCGCACATGTGTGTGTGCATGCATGTGTGTCTGTGTGTCAGCGTGTGTGTCTGTGTGTGTGCGTGTGTCTGTGTGTCAGTGTGCATGTGTGTGTATGCATGTATGTGTGTGTGTGTGTGTGTGTGTGTGTGAAGAAGATGGCTGGGGTGCTCTAACTGCTGTTGTGCCAAACTCTCAACTGCTGCATGTCTCACTGGCTGCCTCAGGTGAGGACCTGGGGGTGGGCAGCAGGAGAGACCCTCTTTGTTCCATCCTCTTTCCTGTTTTTGGCTTTTATGCCCACACTGATATTTCCTATTCCAACACATACAGACATGATTTTAAAATGGAAATTCCTTCTGTGGGGAGGACGTTATGTGAAAGCTGATTGACCTGCATGTACACGGCATAGCAAGTGACAGGAATTATTTTAAGAGGTGAAGAGACCCCATGCCTTCATGGAGGGCGTCCTCGGGACAGCTGGAGCCCTGTGCAGACCTTCCAGGGCTCCCCAGCCCCTCAACACCTCTGTGCTCTTGTGCCACCCAGGCTGACTCACGTCGCCTGCTTCCTGCCCCTTCTGCCATTTCCCAAGAGACAGCTCGACAGTTCAAAATATTTTCTCTCAGAGTTACATAAGGCCAGCAATGACAGGGACAAAAGGCACTCATGCTAAAATATCTTCCTGTCCTGTTCCACGAACAGCAGGTGTCCTTAGAGGCGAAGGCAAGTCTCATTACTGGTTCCAGGCCCGTAAACCCGGGGAGCCTGGGTACAACGTCACACTCTCCTAGGACTGGACGCCTCAGAGCTCTCTCGTCCCAGGGATTGCAAGAGTACTGCCTTGGTTACTCTAACTTCAAATGGACCTCTGTAAGCACGAGCCCTTTAGATAAAATCCACAAGGCTCAGCTCCTGGCATCATGGTGGGACACTGCCAGCTTCAGTTGGGTCTCCTCGGCACATAAGAAAGCAGCAGCCCGGGCCCTCTGCAGGATTCACAGAAGGAGGACCAGAGGGCAAAAGCGTCCCCTCTACGTGTTCAATGTGGTTCAGATTCACTAGTGTGCTAAAACCAGCACATGAGCGCTGGGGTAAGAACAGGGCATTTATTTTGTCCCCAAAGACATTCCTACATTTACTTAGGAATGACCCTGGGATCAGGGGCCCCTTGCAGGGACGACCCCACCTCAGCTCCGTGTGCAGAGTTAATTTCACAGCTACACTGAGAAGGAATGGAGATCCCTCAAGCGTCCTTCTTGCCAAACACAAAACCCAACCTGGTCACCAGAAAACATCGGGAGCCCTCAGCCAGGGCTCTGACCAGGACCTGCCACATCCCGGTCAGGACAGGAAGAGGTGGAGATGGGAGGTCCTGCTCCATCCTGGACGGGATTACTGGCAAGATAACAGCCGGTAGCTGATAATTACTGATAGCTGAGCTGTGGTTACACAAGTGGATGACCTTGTTCTGGGACACACACTGCCATGGGGGGGAAGGGGGGTGTGCGCCACCTCTCAGGTGTCTGTGGGAATGTGCCTTAGAGCAGAGAGTGAGGAAGCACCCGCCCACCCGGGGAAGCAAGGACAGACGGGAGTTTGCTGGACTATGTTTTCTACATTTTGGAAGTAATTTCAAAATTATTGTAAAATAAAAAGAGTTTATCAGGAAGACCCCTTATGACAGTATTTTAAAAAATGGACTTTTAAAAAAGCATCTTACGGAGCTCTAATACGCTTGACACATCTAACTTCAATATTCTGCTATAAGAGTTCCTTATTAGCATACAGGATATGCAAAGTAAGAAAGATAATGACGATAACAATGCTCCTGGGGTCCCCCCCAGCACTCCTCATGGCCCTGTGGCCTGGAGACAGGGCTCCAGCAGAGGAGATGCCCGATCCCCACCGAGACCAGCTCCATCATGCCGTCCCTCCGCAGCCTTGCTGTGAATACAGAAGAGACTGTCCCATAGGCAACCCCCTGACTGACAGGGTCTCTGCACCTGTGAGGAGGAGGGGCCCAGCCCCTGCCACGTTACACAGCCCCATCCAACCTGCTGTCCAGGTGTGAGTGCCTGTCTGAGCTGCTGCCTGCAGGTCGCCAAGCTGTCCCCTACCTCTGGTGCCCGTGCTTGTCTCTGCCCACCTTCGCACCTGACCCTTGTCCCTGCAGGTGCTCCCGCTCAGCACGAGCCAGCTGGTGGGGTCCTCGTGTGCTCCCAGAGGCTTGCTCTGAGCACAGCATCACGGGACGGCACCACCTCCTTGTCAAGCCTGAATCCCCTCCAGCCTGAGAAAAGTGCTGCTCCTTATGAGCCTCCCTGTGCTTGGCAAAGGAGCGGGCTCAGTCCATGCCACCCCCGGTACAGATCCCTTCACACCTGGCATCCGTAGTCAGAGCCCAGGGACCTCAAGACCAGCCCTCAGAAGACCGCTGCTTACAGAGTCCCCTGGGAAGTCCCACTCCATCCTGGCCCAGGCCAGGGCGCTCCACGGACATCCCGGGAAACCAGCAGATGTTCCCAAGTCCTACCTCCTGGTTCCTATCCTCAGCCGGGACATCACACGACAAGGACCCCATTCCCAGTCTCCTCAACACACACCAGTTTCAGTTTCAAAGTGTGACTTCTAGAATTCTCTATGGACTCAACATGGCCTGAATCTGACAGGCAGGTGGCCCTTCTAGCAAATTCCAGGAGAGAGAGGCTATCAGAGGTGCAGATTAGAGAAAGCAGCTCTAGCTTAGAGAAATGGCTCATTTAAAAGGATCTTTTTGGGGACTTTTAAAAAACCAATGGAGACACCTAGGATATTCAGAATATCTCATTTACAAAAATTCCAAATGCTGACTACCTTCCTGAGGAAAGGCCTGTCGCTTGAAAGCTGGTCTTTATTTTAGTGTTAACTCCCCTTGGCGGTCAATTCCAGACACCTCTCACCTTTCTCTCTTCAGGTAGCACAAAGCACTTTGGGGTGAGCACCCGGTTGGATTAGCTAAGCACTTGTTAGAACCCGAAGCAAAGCTGGGCAGACCCTGTAGCCCCAGAACAAGGTGAAAGGTAGACGAGGCCCAGCAGAGCCAGCACAGGTCCAGTGCGCTGTGGGAACCGAGGGCCCATCACAGAACCAGGCAGGCCCCAGGTGGGAACCAAGGACGAATAAGTCGGTTTAAGAAAGTCTGACTGAAAGCAAGACAGAGAAGTGGGTGGGGGTCCCTGGGACACTCTAGTGACAGACCAGACAGGAATCGAAGTCCAGGCATATCATTCAGTGGAGGTGTCTGGAGGACTCTCACACAGAAACCTGACCTCTGAAGGGAGGCAAAGGTTAGGATTCCAAGCATGGGGCCAGCGCTGTCCCCAGGGCCACCTCCCCAGGATGCTGTAAGGTGGTAGGGACAGTGCTGGTCTGTGGCAGGGACTCAGAGGGCTCTGCCTGCGATCCAGAGGGGATGGGACGGGGACTGGGTGGGTGTTTAGACCACCAGGATCTCAGGACGCACGAGATGGGAGGAGCTCAGGAGGTTCGGGGCTGAGCTGAATTGAGAGGAGAACACAGGGCCCCTGACCTGCGGTGGGCTAGCTCGCTGTGGCCTTGGGCAGATGGCTGGGCTGCACCCAGCTGCCTGCCGCCCATGCTCCTTCTCAGGCAGAGCAGGCAGCTCATGTGGAAGCTGCCGCTCCCGGGGACCAGCCACCGCCCCAGATCATCACCCCTGACAGCCACGTGTGGTCGGCCTTGTGATCACTGCTGCTGAACCATGCAGAGCAGACAAGCAGCGAGCAACCCGCCCAGGTCATGGCAAGAACGGGGCAGGGCTGGACTCAGAGGGCAGCCGGGCTGGCTCTCGAGTCTCCCCTCCAGACCTGGCCGCCATCGTGCCAGAGATCCCAGAGGGATGTCCTTACAACACCTGTCCCCCTCCTGCACCTGACCGGCCCCACCCCAGCCTCGGGCCCACACAGGCAGCCCAGTCCCTTCCACCCCATGGCTCCTGCTGCGGCAGATGGTCGGGCCTCCAGAGGAGCCACCCTCACTTCTAGCCACACTGAGCACATCTAAGACGACACCTATTCTTCGAGCCATACGTGAAACTCCTCATGCATTTCAGCTCCCTGTGGAAAGCAGCCCCAGGCTTTCCTGCCTGGGACCCTGCTCTGTGGCTTCTTCTCTGTCTGTCCTGCTCCCGGGACTGGGGAAAGATCCCGGACCTCACGCACACCAGTGCTCTACCCCTGAGCCGCACACTCCCGGTTCCCAGGGCCAGAAGAGGGTGGCTGTCTGGATGTGGATTTCAACATCATTTTGAATTTTAGTGTGGGCCTCATTTGCCTCCTCTAGTCAGCCCACCTGGCATATCATGCCCACAGGTCCTCAGTGAGCAACAGGCCTTTGGTGACATTTTCAGCGTACCCAGACATGAGATGTAAATTCCAGTGCCAGCTGAGGGTGGGGGTGGGGGCCTGGTCCCCAGCTGTTCTTGGGGAGCTGACACTGACAGCCTGCATCTCCCAGCAGTGCCAGGCTGAGTGGGGAGGGCCTGGGAGGAAGGTCCAGGGGAGCACCACTGGAGGATGGTGCTGGGGACCTGGGCTCCCAAGGAGGTACGCACTCTTACCCGATTTACACAGTGGCTTCAAATTGGCTGATTGACACAGACAAACAGAAACAGCAAGGAAAGCCCCTAAGCTGGATGACTGCTGTGTGTTCAAGAAATTCTACACTCACTCGCCACCGAGGCAGAGCACACGGGCGGGCGTAGCTAAGAGGTCATGCCCCCAGAGACGGTAGAGCTGAGACCCACATTGGCCAGCCTGGTTCCCCAGACCTTGCTCCAATCCCTGGGGGGTCCTCTGCCTCTACTTTAACTGAGCACTCACACATTAGCCCAGCTGAGCACCACTGATGAGCTAGCTCTCTGGATTTTTAACTTAGGAGCCATCCGGTGGTAACGATGGGTCATCGACTGCCAGACGGAACTACATTTTGTGGGGGGCAATACTAGAACTGAACCCAGAGTCGCTTCACCAATGAGCCACATCCCCAGCTCCACTTCCCTTTTATTTTTTTTATTTTGAGACAGGATTTCACTAAGTTGCTTAGGACTTTGTAAAGTTGCTGAGGCTGGCCTTAAACTTGTGATTCTCCTGCCTCAGCCTCCCCAGCCACTGGGATGACAGGCATGCGCCACAAGGTGAGACCGCTTTTGCATTTCTTATTAAGACTCATTTATTCTCTTCCCCTTAAAAATTTAATGAAACATAATTTTAAAAGAGCTAATACAATATCACATTTGAAGAAGAAAAAATTAACAAAGAAGCACTTCAGTTTATCTCAGCAGTGATTTTGCTTAGTTCCACACCAAAGGCTTTTTGGAGACTTGGAGCAACTATGACATTTTCCTATTAATAATCGACCCATTGATCTTCGATCTCTTGTGATAGTCACTACAGCCTATTCATCTCCTCTCCCTCCCTGTGGATATGAATCAGGTGGGATCCAAAACTCGGTTGCAAAGACCTGGGGCCAGCCAGGGAAGGGGTCTTGGGGAGAGTCAGTGCCCAGCCAGGGTGATCTCGAGTCTGGACACAATGATGGGGAAAACACTATCCCAGGCAATGGGGGCTGGATGAGTCGCCTTGGACCAGCACCTTCCCTTTCCCTTTGGATTTACATGCTGCAAAGTGCCTTTTCATTTATTTTATTTGAAATTCAAATCCAACACATTGTGCTGGGCTTGTCCCCAGAATTCCACAGTATCCAGCAGTGAGCCTCTTGCTGGCTTCGAGGACAGCTGGATCGTTTGCTTCTCATGTCTGCAAGAACTCCCTGTTTACACTGTTGGCTGGTGAAGGGAATAACTGTGCCCTGGGGCTTGAGGTCAAAAGGGCTCAACTGTCATCGTCCACTGAGCTCAAACAAAACCACAAATGGCAGGCGGGTTGGCTCTGGATGATTCCCACACGAGACAGTCATCTTCACCTAAGTCGCCAGTTTGCTTTAGCAAACTCTGTGCCACCAAATCTGAACCCTCACCTGGCCTGCGCCTGCTGCTCTGCGCTCCCTCCTGTCCAGTGGCAGGTAGTCTGTCCTTCTGCCCTGTCAACAGCCATTCTCCGCCTGTACTGCCACTTTCTCCTGCTTCACCAGACAATTCAGGCCATGTGCATTCAGCTACTTCTAGATTTTTCATCTCAAGAGAAGCCCTCCCTGGCCTCTGCCGCCCTTGAACTTGCTGCCCTGCTTCTCAGTTTCCCGTCACAGGAGGACCTTTGGAAAGCCTGTCTGCCCTGCGGCTCCGGGGTCCCAGGCGGCACCCTCTCCTTGACACTTGCCAGCCCAGGGCAAGGGCACTGGGGACCTCAAGCTGCCAAAGCCATGATACCCCAAGGCCCAGTTGAGCCCTCAGCCCTGCATTGGCCCAGCTGCTGTCCCTCGACCCCTGGCTCTCTCTGGCCACCTCACCAAAACATCCCTGGTCTGAAGGCCCTCAGCCTCCTCCACCCTGGGCTCCACCCACAAACCAGGCTTTCCACCCCATCCGCAGGACAGGTGTGAACAGCGTCTCCAACCCACCAGGAGAATTCACGGCACCTCCTCACACCCACCTCCGCCCACCCTCTTTCTACCATCTACGGGAAATTCAGGCCAAAGCCCTGGCTTTGTTGATTTCTCCATCTCCCTCCCAAACCACGTCCAAACATCAGCCAGTTTGAGTGGCTCCATTTCCACAGTGAATCCTAACTCGGGCCATTTCTCTGGGTGTCCATGGTCACCAGCTCCCACCAAGTCACCCCATCACCTGCCATCTGGAATGCTACCTAAGCCTCTAAGTGGCCACCAGAGCATGCCTCCTCCCAGCCCCCTCCCCCATGGCCAGCATGATCTGGACCAAACACAGTGGCCTCCTGAAGCCCACTGCCCAGCACACGCTCAGCACCTGGCTCAGGAGGCCAAGACCCGGCCTCTAGCTCTACCCTGCCTATGGCGGTCCTGGCTTTTAGGCAAGGCCACATTTCCCTTCCTTCCATCACCCCTGAAGTTTCAAAGTTCAAGTGAATTCAAAGAAAAGGCAGTAGAACAAAGGGGAACCCACCTGTATTTCTAAATAAGTTATTCTTCTAATTTCTCCTGCTGAACTTGAAGAACTCAGAAATTTGATTTGTTCTGTTTGGGGGCCTGGGGATGGAACCCAGGGATTATGCATGCTAGGCACGAGCTCTATCACTGAGCTACCGGCCCAGTCCCCAAAATTGATTTTTGGTAATAGAGTACATTTGGCTCAAAAGTTATTTTACTGGGGTTGGAGATGTGGTTCAAGAGGGAGCCCCCTTGCCAGGCATGGGAGGCCCTGGGTTTGTCCCAGCACCGCTAGAACCAAAGGTGAGAACCTAGAAACTTATGATCCAATAAAATAATTAGTGTGACTATTTCCAGGCACTCTAGGAAAAATGGATACATGTCCCTGGAAATCGTATGCATGCATCATAAAATAAAAATAACATTTTCAGAAGGAACACTATATATTTGGTATTAACTTCCTTATTTGTGTAAGTCTAAGTTGTAAATAAAACATACTCTCATTTGACGGGAGTGGACAGACGGCAGAATGTCAGCATTACAATGGGACTGGAGTCACCCTGGAGAAGAGCATCACCTCTAAAAGAGGATTACATTACATTTGTCTCTGCTACTGCCCAGTTCTCTTTTATTTTTCTGAGAGTTAATTATGGTTTCTGACCACCAATTTTAAGTAACCTTAAAAAACAAATGTGAAAGTACACGCATTCAAAGGAAATGGTTCCTCAAGTTTTGTATATTTTTATTTAAACTAAATATAATTTAACTTAGAGACCACGTTCATGAATCAAATGGACTCCTTGGATAATACCGACAGTTTCTGAATAGATTGAATAAAGGCTCCCTTCTCTGTGAGTGCGTCATGAGGAGAAAATGGTGTGGAACTGATTGATGCATCTTGACCTATTGACACGTGGAGAGATGACTTTCTTTACTGAGCATGGAACATCAGTCCGGGTAGACACAGCAGAACTGATGTCCACGTTCACATGTGGTCTGAAAATGTCTACGGGACACCACTGCTGCTTCCAAACTAGACCCCACCGTTTTGAGTGATTTCTCCAACATGCAAAATGCCACAGAGACCTAGGAGGACACCATCACGCTCTGGCTGGTACAAGGGGGCTCCTGGTGTGGCTGACGTGTGGCCCTGGCCTCTCTGGCCCTGCCTTCCCTTCAACCCTTCTCTGCCATCCAAGTAAAGACAATTTTAGAGGACCGGTGTGCCCCTGTGCCAGGTGCCCAGTCCCTTCCTCTGCCTGGGTGCCACCCCAAACTTCTTTTCAAAAATTCTGGTGGTGTCACAGGCTCAGTCGGGGTGCTTGTCAGAAGCAAAATATCACAATAGAAGATGCAAATAAGAATGTAGTTGTTATTCCTCGTACCAATACAGAGCGTGGGGACAACAGAGCCTTGCTAAGAGGGTGTGGGCCAGCGGGGGTGCCCGGCCCTGCAGCCAGAGTGGACGGAGCATCTCCACTCACAAACTGGTGTCTACACAAGCTGTCCTTGAAGATAGGATTCCGAGAATGAAGGCTGTCTCCAAACCACCAAGCCAGGCCACAAAAATGCTAAAGTACTTTCACTGATCTCTCTCTCTCTCTCTTTCACACACACACACACACACACATACACAGGCTCTTTTGGTGCAACTGTAGCAAAAAAAAATGGCTTTCTGAGGAACTGAATATTTTTCCTTTAAAATCTGCTTCATGGAATTTCCAACTGGCAATATATTTAAGAAATGCTAATCCACCAAACAAGAGGCCACTAATACTGAAAACTCCCCTCTACACAAACCAACTGCCAAGCAGTGATGAGGAAGGCAGCCTTCGGAGGGTTTAACAGGATGCAGCACACCTGTGCCCGCGCTCTGCCTGGTGTGGGGGAGTCGGACTGTCCCCTCTGAGAGTCTGCAGGACTCCGCCCTTTCTGTTACTCCAGGGAGGTGATTGCTTACCATCAGTATTCTTCTCTACCAATGTAATCTCTGCTGTTGAGATCTGGGATGCTGCTAAAGAATACAGGAAAAAAGCTCTACCAAGATTTCCTAAAGGCATGGGGTCTTCCCATGAAATTCATGAAAGCACTTGTGATAGTCCTACTGTCTTTAATACTTTTAACAAACACAAATATTTTCTTAAAGAGGAAATATTTATAGAGCTAGATTTTGAAGAGTTAATAATGAATGAGCATTAACACTGATTCTCAACAAGCCAACCTATTAAAAACAATTATTGAAAATATTTCAAGAAGGATTTACTTACCTGAGAATATTCAAAGTCAGTGATAGGCGCTATGCTCTTGATATAATCTGATCGAAACTGGTTTTCGGGGTTGGCCAGTGGGACTGGAGGTATTATAGTACTCATTGCTGAGACGATCGTCTAATGTGGAATGAAGAAAGAAACAGAAAGAAACGTGACATGTGGGCCCCACGTGTGATAATCTCACACATGTAATCTCCACCTGTGTAGTTTTACAGCACAGACTACTTAATCTTTCTGGTAAACAAATATTAAGAATATTTCTTACCACAATAGCATCTTTGACATTTTTCCTGATGTCCAGAATTTTCTGTTTCTTCTCCCTATGTTGGAAGAAAGTTATTAATTTAATTCTCCCTCAGCACTGATTGGTATCCAATGAGTGGGATTTTACACCTCATGTAGCATTGGTAGAATTCGAGGTCAGAATTGACTCCCAGGACAACGTTTTTACCAGGGAAAGGAAAACAACCCTTTTCTAATTTGTACTCTAAACAAACTTGAATGCCCCAGTCTTATAACTAAAGCATGCAGATCACACAAAAACATGGCCACATTGTGATGAGCACTGCTTGTAAATGCAATGATTTGGCTACACTTAAATCTACCCATGGGTACAAACAGATGTGAGCAAGAGAGACTACAGAGAAAAGTATATCTTAAAATACCGCTGGATTCCTTATATGCACTCCACATAGGTGGAGTCAACTGACTAGATATAGAAAATACAGGGGAAAAGAACCACATCTGCACCCAACAGACTCCCCCGGTTATTATTTATTAAACAATTATTTATTTACATAACACGTACATTATATCAGGTATTATGAATCATCTAGAGGTGATTTCAAGTGTTTGAAAGGATGTGTGTGGGTTACATCAAACCCAGGCCATTTTATGTAACAACTCAGTCACCCCAGGACTTCTGGTATAGGCAGGTGGCCTGGAGGCAATCTCCCACCCTCCAAGGACCTGGAACCAGTGTATTGGTTGAGTGCTCAGAGCAGTGCCAAAATTGCACATCAATACCCCAAGAATACCTAATAGATCATATTTTGTTAAACAAGTTTTTTTTTAAACTATGCACTGCCAGAAGAAAGATTTGCCTAAATTAAGCAGATTCAACAACAGAATTTCTATTCCCCCCCCACCCCGCCCCGCCAAAAGGACTCTGAATTGCTGGGAGAGCTGGGAGAGAAGTCAAAAAGTCTGCATGCAATTCTGTAGCAAAACTGAAACTGGGCTTTCTTACTGGGGATTAAATCCGTTCACGTGCAGGATCCTCATCTGTTTGACAATAGTGCTTTTCCCAGACTCTCCAGCCCCTAGGAACAACAAAAAGAATGCTGTCAACTGTGCGCTCACCGCGTGGCCACCCCTCTCCGCTAACCCTATTATTTTCCTGCCCCTACGTGGGGATTTTCGCGGACACGCCGGTTGCTGTGGAGGAGCTCGCGGCGGTCGGCGGCGTCGGGTCTCGGTCCCCTCCCGCTCCTGCTCGCCGCAATCCTGGACGGGAGCTGGGCCGTGCGCTCCGCGGGTGCCAGGCGCGCCGGGCAGAGCGGCCGAGAGCCTCCGACCTTACCCAGCAGCAGCAGGCGGTGGGTCGCTTTGTAGGCCAAGCGCTCTTTCTGCAACTGCTTCTGGATCTTTTTGTTGGCCTCACGTGGTTCCTTTTCATCGACGCCCTGGTCTTCTGCGGTCTTGCTGTTGCCCAGACAGCCCATGCCTGCCCGCTTGGGTGGACGTCAGGCACAGGTAGGAAGGCGCACCGAGAGCAAGAGGGAGGTGCAGGTAGTTGTGGGTCCTGCGAAGGCGTCTTTTCTCCACGCTGCAGAAAGAGATGGTCTGGTCTCCTGGTGTTTTCCGATCGCAACGGGCGGTTCTTCTCCCTCCCTCTGCCTACCGCAAACTCCCAACCAGGAAGACGCTAGCAACACGCGTGGAGGAAAACGCTTTTTGAAGGGACTTAAGAATCTGCTGGATATGCACCGCACGAAGCCTCTTCTCACCCTGTCTGCCATCAGGCGGGTCCCTTGGTCTGCAGCAGTGAAACGCGGGCCTGGGCCAGGCGGGCCACCTCCTGCGAGCCTCAGACAGCTGTGGGGGCTGAGGGGCTGTGGGCAGAAGGGACGGAGGGCACTGGCTGTGTGTCTGTCCAGTGGACACAGATCCCTGCTTCAGAGTAGAAGCTTACTGTATTCGGCTGTGAGCAGCGGGACTTCGTCACCATGGGTGGCCATGCAGGGCTGAGCACTGCTCTCTGTGGCTGGCGGGTTGGCCACTGGGTGGTGGCAGTGGCTAGGTCCACTCTGAGAGGGGAGCCCATTCCCTTAAGCCCAGGCGTCTTCTTCATCCCTGCTGCCATGGCCATGGCTCAGGAGCCCACGGGTCCCCTGGTGGCCCTTGACAGTGCTGGCCGACCTTGGCTGTTTGAGACTTCCGGGTCTGGGAGCCTCCTTCAGGGTGGACACTGTCTGGTGGGTTTGCTCATGCTTGGTCCCAAGATTTTCGCCTGTGGAGACAGTTCCTGTGCCCATGAGTACACCTCTCCCTTAAACACCTGGTCCCCGATGACCATCCTTCTCCATGAAGGGCCTGGCCAACCAGCCTGGCCATTATCCCACGCCTCTCACGGCAGGTGAGAGGCGCCCACTGGGGACTTCCCCATGTCACTGGCTGTCAGGATCTCCCACCCTGAAGGGGGCTGTGACAGGCGCTGTCCAGCTTTCTCTCCGCCTACGTGTGAAGCTGAATCGCCTATGGTCAAAGAGGGGCCTTCCTGTCCTGTGGCAGCAGACCTGAGTGACCCTCACCCTCAACGTGGCGGCAGGTGTGGACGGAGAAGGGATGCTGAGTGTGGGCTTGTCCAACCACGTGGGGGCAGGTTGCTCCCGGGCCCCATTTCTGACAAGCAGGGACGAAGCCACACACGAGTCACATCACTGCCTGCAAACTTAGAGGCCAGGCAGTCTGCTCCAGAGAGAGCCCGCACCTGCCTGGACGCTGCAGCCGGGGAACTGCTGGGAGAGTCCTCTGCTGGTCATGGGGGCCAGGCTGGTGAAGTGAGCCAGGACTCATGGGGACCACGGCTGGGATCATGAGGGCACCATCACTGCTGTCCATTCTGGGACCTGACAGTTCTGACTCACCCCAGGACAGTGTGTGGATGCACGTGTGTGTGCTGTGTGTCTTTGTGTGTGTGTCTCTCTGTGTGTCTATGTCTGTGTGTGTCTCTGTGTATGTGTGTCTGTGTGTGTCTCTGTGTGTCTCTGTATGCGTGTCTGTGTGTCTCTCTCTGTTTGTGTCTGTGTGTGTCTCTGTATGCGTGTCTGTGTGTCTGCTGTGTGTCTCTGTGTGTGTGTGTCTCTGTGTGTCTCTCTGTGTGTCTGTGTATATGTGTGTGCTGTGTGTCTCTGTGTGTCTGTGTGTGTCTGTGTCTCTGTGTATGTGTGCCTCTGTGTGTCTCTCTGTGTGTGTCTGTGTGTCTGTGTGTACTGTCTGTCTCTGCGTGTGTGTCTCTGTGTCTGTGTGTCTGTGTATCTGTGCCTGTCTGTGTCTCTGTGTGTAGTGGGCTGGGTCTGTGTCTGTGTGTCTCTGTGTGTCTCTCTGTGTGTCTCTCTGTGTGTCTCTCTGTGTGTCTGTGTGTGCTTGCCGCCTTCTTCTTCCTGCCAGGGCAGACTGATGCTGTGATGTGTCCTCTGTCAACTAAGCAAGGACACAGGGCCCCTGTCCGGAGTTGGCATGGGCCAGGAATCCATTTCTTTGCCTGGGTACTTAGCCCCTTCTTACAGAGGTGTGGTGACCATGTTTTGGGCATTGATGTTCCGAAGTCAAGGAGGACCCTGCATCTATGTCCTCGAGGGGTTTGAATGGTCCCCTTTCCTGGGTGCACAGCTGCCTAACTGAATAGCCTTGTGCCTATTAAGGGAAGATGGGGGGTCGTCACTGGGCAGCCACTTGCTGGGGTATTCTCAGTGTCTTTCCTTCTGGGGACATAACCTCTCTTCCAGTCCAGGGGCTCCTGGAAGGAGAACTGACCCAAAGGCAGCAGGTGGACGAAGGACTGTGAGTGATCATCAGGTGACTAAGACTCAATCATCCACCGTTGATTTTTTTTAAGTGGCACATATTGAATGACACTTGTCGGGGTGCCCATCCACCTGGCCCCTGACACGCTGTGTTCACCGTTGACCTCCTGCATGGGGCTCTGCAGGCCTGGCCTCCTGCCCTCTGATCCGCCCTGGTTACCACTCTGCCAGCAGCACCATCTTGCTCCTGAGAGCGAGGTGCTGACCGCTGGCTCTGTGTGTTTGGCTCCTGTCCTCTCTGTCACTCTCTTTCCAGTGGCCTCTCCTCTCCCTGGCCCACAGACACCTCTGGGCGTCTTGGTGATGTGGCGTCCCACTCACTGGTGTGTTCCTTGTTCCTGAGGTACACAGTGTCCTCTGCTCCAACTCCTGGAGCACTGTGTGTGGGGGGGTGGTTTGGGGCCATGTGTGGGCTGTCCACTCCATCGTGTCCACTGGTTCACGCCTTTTGACGGGCTCTTCTGTCCTCTGCTTGAGCCCTCTGACATTTCTCCTTCACATGCTGTGGGACGATGCCACCTGGGCCTCCCAGAGCACCATGCCTCATGCTGGGTGTCTGACTGCATTAGAAGGAAGTGCTCCCATTTCCATGAATCACCCTGTCCCAGCTTCGGGTCCCACCCACCTGAAGCTGGTACTCTTAGAATCCCATCCCACTTGCCATCTTCCTCTTGCTGGTGCAGGTTGGCGGTGCCCTGAGCAGCCTCAGCAGACAGCCCTGAGGTTCAGTGGCTGGACAACTCCATTCATTCCATTCACAGTGGTCTGGGTTAGACTGCAGGCAGGAGCAGCCAGGGGACCCACGGAGGCTGCCAGAGAAGTTTTGCTGCACGAGGGCTGCTCTGGGGACAAGGGCAGGGTTGGTCATGTGCCTGGTGTCATGACGGGATGGCTGCCTGGCCTCCCTGTGGCCTGTCCAGCTGTGGTCACGAGATGACGAGATTCTCACAGGGCAGCTCAGGGCACCAAGAATGTGGCGTGAGAGACCCCCACACACGACTGCAGGGTGTCGTGGAAGCCAGCCTCAGAGACTCTGTCTGGGGACTCGTGCTCAGGCACTTGGCGTAGTGCACGCAGTGCCCACTGCTTAGTGAAGGATCAGTGCCGTCTCTGGGAATTCCGACATGAGCTTTTCTCTCTGGTTGGTGTGGCGTTGGGTGTTGATTGGCACCGGGGACAGACCAGGGGTGCTGCACCACTGAGCTGTTGGCTTGACTCTGAGACGGGCCTTGCTACGTTGCCCAGGTTGTTGACCTGGGCAGAAAGATGAGGAGTTCACTGGGTCTGGACACAGATTCACTAGGGCCACTGTGGGGAAGGGAGGTTTAGGGTCTGGAGACAGATTCACTAGGGCCACTGTGGGGAAGGGAGGTTTGACAATCACCCCTAAGTCTTGGGGGGCACACCTGGGTGGATGGCTGTGCCCCCACTGGGAACAGACACACGTGGCCCCAGGGGATCTGAGGGTTCTTGGACACATGCCTGGAGGCCTTGTCCACTGGGTGGACACAGGGCCCTGGACTCTGGGGAAATCTGGCCCAGAGACGGGGACTTGGGAGATAGGGCCATGGGGACGGGGTGAGGAGTAAGAAACAGGAGTGGTGAGCTGGACCACAGGAGCCCACCTGTCCCCAGGGACACAGGCCAGCGGCAGGCAGGGAAGGTGTGGACAGGCCATCCGAGTGAGGACTCTCACTGCACAGCTTGTCTGGAGTCAAGGAAGGCCTGGAGAGGGGACCCTCTCCTCACAGCCCTCGGGGTGTGGGGTGCATGTGGAGGAGGCAGGGCCACCCAGGCTTTTTGGAATAAAATGCAGATGTAAAGGCATTTCTGTAGTGTGGCCTCCTTCGCACAGGGACATCCTTCCCGATCGTCTCTGTTGCCTTCAGAATGGTTAAAGGGAAGGTACGGGTGTAGGGGGTCCTCGATTCTTTTCAGCAGCCTCCTGATTAAAACTGCAAATGCATGAGAACTCACAGAGCAAGCGGTTCCCAGTCTTTTATGTAGAAAGCTAGCTCAGGGAGGGAAGGAAAATGTTCCTGGGCTGGAGGATGAGATAGGAGGCCAGCCTGCTTCTTGTCTGCCTCCTCTTTCACTGAACTAAAACAACAAGACAGGAAGCGTTCCAGGAATCGCTGCGTCCCCTGTGGAATGACTGCTAGAAACACTGGTCACCCCTAATGATGGCTCAGAGAAGGAGGGCGGGGTGCAAGGGGGAGCCAGTGGAGCTTGCATGGCGCTCCACCTCCCCTTCACGACCATCAGCTGTGGCCACATCTTGTTCTGTTGTGCATCACATGCTGTGTCTTGGACAAACTGGAGGTCTGTGGCAAGCCAAGAGCCACCCATCATTCCTTGTCCTGGGGCCTTCCTGAGCTACAGCCCTGAGTCAGGCTGATTAACAGCCCTGCAGTGTCCTCCATGGGGAAGGAAGAGGCTCCTCTCCCCCAAACCAAGAGCTGGAGACGCCGAGCCGAGTGAGGCAGGCAGGTGGAGGCCGAGGCCTGCGGAGGCTGCTGTGCCAAGGGCACCCAGCTGGGCGTGAAGGCAGGGTCGCCGTGGACACTGGTGGGCGTGAAGGTGGGGGTCACAGTGGACACTGGTGGGCGTGAAGGTGGGGGTCACAGTGGACACTGGTGGGCGTGAAGGTGGGGTTCATGGTGAACACTGGTGGGTGTGAAGGTGGGTGTCATGGTGGACACTGGTGGGTGTGAAGGTGGGTGTCATGGTGGACACTGGAGGGCCTGAAGATGGGGGTCATGGTGAACACTGGTGGGCAGTGGACACTGGTGGGCCTGAAGGCGGGGGTCATGGTAGATACTGGTGTGTGTGAAGGTGGGGGTCATGGTGGAAACTGGTGGGCAGTGGACACTGGTGGGCGTGCAGGTGGGGGTCATGGTGGACACTGGTGTGCGGTGGATACTGGTGGGCATGAAAGTGGAGTTGGGGGTCATGGAAGACGTGGGTGGGTGTGAGGGTGGGGGTAGGGGCCATGGCAGATGCTGGTGGGCATTAAGGTGAAGGTCTGTGTCCCCTGAGGGTAACTTCAAGGCTTCAGCCCACGGGACCAGCACAGTCTGAAATCATCAGGCCTGAAGGTGACACTTGGAAGAGGTGATGCGAGGCATATTCTCTCAGTGGACTTTTCCTCCCTTGGCTTCCCCATGGTGTGGACTCTTGCCCCTCGTGGGTGGATCCACTGTGCTCAGGAGCATCGTGCAGCTAGAAGGTCACCGAGCCCGAACCTGAGCCCAGCTCTGGGGCTTGACCGGCTCAGGCAGTCCCCCCGGTGCCTTCCACAGCTGCCAGAACCCAGGCCCCCTTGTCACTGGCTGGACATGCGCAGACCGGCACTCACGCCCTCTTGCTCTTCAGCCTGGCGTGGAGTGGGTGACACGAATTCGTTTGAAAACACACAAGTGCCCCTTGGCATCTCTACCTATCATTTTGCAAGCCATGGGCACCAGGTGGATGAACCTGACTTCTGAGCCTTGCTGGGGTGCAGCAGGTTGCAGATCAAGGAGGAGAAGATCAAGGAGGAGAAGATCAAGGAGGAGAAGATCAAGGAGGAGAAGATCAAGGCAGCCTCTGTCTAATCTGAGGGGCTCCTGTTTCCTGGAGGTGCCGGGTTTGATGAAGACCCCTCCTCTTATTTCTCTCCCTGTCTCAGCAGCCCGAGGTCTCAGCAGCCTGTGGTCTTAGCAGCCTGAGGTCTCAGTAGCCCAAGGTCTCAACAGGCTCTAAAGGGTCTCAACAGGTGCGGCTTTGAGGGAGAGCCTGGGCTCCCTGTGTGGGTCACAGGCTGCTCCAGGGCTGTGTGGCAGTGGTGGCAGGGCTTTCATCTGACGGTTTGCGGGACGCTTGCTGTCCCCACACTGGGGACATTGGAGAACATTAACTGGGGGAATCAAAACACGCGGTATGAAAATAAAGATCCGGTAGGCTTTGGACCTTGAACCTCTGGATTTTCTTTACGTGTAGATTTTATAAGACCGTCTTAGTTCACTGTGGCTACTGGGAATCCTCCAGGACCTGCAGGCAGGACGCCTGGCAGGTAGCTTCCCGAGTAACCATGGGCATGTCTTCCGGGATTCAGCCGTGAAGGGTTAACCCAGGGACACTCTACCACTAAGATACATCCCAACACTTTTTAACAATTTTTATTTTGAGACAGGGTCTCACTAAACTGCTAAGTCTGCCCTCAGACTTGCCATCTGCCTGCCTCGGCCTCCCTGGGAGCTAGGAGGACAGGCGTGAGCCGGCACAGCAGGAATGGAGTTACATTTTAAATGCAATTGTCCCAATTGTATGCAAACAGGGACCCCATTTTTATTAAAAGACAATTATATACTTAATCAGGATACCAAGGGATTAAGAGATATTCACTAAAACCTAACGGAATATGCAGAAAGTAGAATTGTAAGTTTTATTTTTGTTTTTGTAATATGCTCTATTTTCATAATAAGCATGTATTACTTTCATAGTAAAAATAATAGTATTCATAATACCAGAATCCTGATTATAAATATTTTTACATAAAATTTTAATCCAGGGCTGGGGATGTGGCTCAAGCGGTAGCGCGCTCGCCTGACATGCGTGCGGCCCGGGTTCAATCCTCAGCACCACATACAAACAAAGATGTTGTGTCCGCCAAGAACTAAAAAATAAATAAATACTAAAAAATTCTCTCTCTCTCTCTCTCTCTCTCTCTCTCTCTCTCTCTCTCCCCCGACTCTTTCTAAAAAAAAAAAAAATTAAAATTTTAATCCAAACATATTCAAACTACAAAATATTAGAGATGCAAAAAATCATTAAAATATTGAAACATCTGTTACAGTGATCTTTATATGTTTTTTGACACAAAAATTGCACATATTTATGGGGTACGGCATGGTGTTTGCATACATGCTTACGCTGAATAGTGTTCAAATGGGGTAAAGTATCCATCTCCTTATCATGTCTCTGTGGTGAAACATTCAAGGTCCTTCCTCCCAGTTCTGGAAGTACACAGTGCCTTGGTTTCCCACCTGCCAAGTGGGTTCTTGATACCCACCTCACAAGGGCTTTGTGATGATCAAGTGAAACCTGAGCGTGTGGGCAGCAGCCACGGGACCTTGGTGCTGGCGGAGGATGGACAGGACAGCCTGCCTCTGATGGTGTGTCCAGGACGCTATGGAGTGGCTCAGAGTCCTCGGGCCACTCAGAGGGTGGGAGGCCATGTTGGGTCATCACCGATGCTCAAAATCCTCAACAGCAGTGACCTGGACATTCGTGTATTTTCTTTCGAGACGGACATTCTGCCTCAGAGAGAGTATTTCAACACTCTTCAATGGAACTTTAAATCATATGACCCATTAAGCGGAAAAGGCCGAGGAGCGGTCTCTTTGGGTGAGGATCTCAACGTTGCTTCTCTTTTCCTGAGGAATTATCACGGTGCGTTGCAGTTTCCCAGCGACTGCTGGATGAGGCTACGGTCATCTCTTCTATATGACAATGTCGCCTCTCGTCTCTCTTCTTCCTCATTTAACCCAAATTCCCTCCCTCTCTCCTGTCATCGCATTTCTTTCACCACTTGGAGCTCTCGGGGTCAGCCTGTCCATCTCAGTGGGAGGGAGGGAAAAACGTGCCCTGGGCTCCTCCATCATCCCGACGTGTTCAGGCTGGTGGCTCCTGGCATGTTCTGGCTGTGTGCGTTCTTGTCGGATGCCTCGGTCACCCCACTCACCTCCTCTAGGCCTGCACACATGTCCAGCTTGCTCCCTGTCCCTGTCATACACCAGGCTGCAGCCTCATGCTGGGCAGGTGCTAAAAGGGACCTACATTGGCAAATATGAGCCTTGCAGGTCAGAAGCATCTCTAGGGAACCTGAGAGCCACCTCAGAAATGCCATCGGCAAAAGAAAGAGACTCTCTAAGGGTCCACAGGGACAGAGTCCTCCCTTGGGTGGTCACAGTGGCAGAGCAGAGGGCTCTCCACATGCCCCCTGTGCTCTTCCCGTCCAGCTAACCTCCCCCCAACTGCTGGGTGTGTCTGTTCCCTCATTTCCAACTGTTGTGGGGATGTAAAGGCTGCCCGACCAAAGGGTGACTGAGCTGGACAAACTGAAAACCTGGATCCATGCAACTGTGGATTCGGAACTGGGAGATCCACAGTCCATGGCAAGAGCAAGGAATGGTGTCTGTGACATTCAGCACAGGGCTGAAATAATGTCACCAGGAACCACACAAGTGCATGCAATTGAAACCCAACACACGGTCAGGTCCATCAAATCCCCAAAGCTGGCTGGACAGGAGACAGACTTGAGTGGCCTCCTCTCGCCTGGCCCACCCACTTCAATACAGTCCTCCCTCTCTCTCTCCTTTTCCCTCCCTCTTTCTTGCTCCCTCCCTCTCTCTCTCCCTCTCTCCCTCCCTCTCTCCCTTCCTCATTGGTTTGCAAACACAGTGCCACAGTCCTGGCCTCCCTGCACCTCAGCAGCCAGCACAGCCCTTGCCCAGGTCGGCTCGAGGCTGCGGGAGGCAGGTGCACTGGTCTTCACGGGGGTGGGGGGAACCTGACCAGGTCCACTCAAGTAGCACTCACTTATCACAGGTGGAGGACTCCTATCTCAGGTGCCTGGGACCAGTACTTTTTCCAGATTTGGGGTTTTTCTGGTTCTGGAATATTGGCGTAGACACGGTGTGGCCTCTGGGGAATGCCGTCCACGTCTGAACACAGCAGCCTGTGGTCTCAGCAGCCCGTGGTCTGTCCTTTGTTGTGTGTACTCCCGTGTGCGCAGCCGGAAGGTGACTCGCAGCCTTGGATTCTGGAGGATTTTACTTTGGGACTTTGGATTCGGGATGCTCTGGAGGAACTTCCTCTGTCCCCCCTTGGCAGGGTCTGAGGTCCTCAGAGGCAGGAGTTCAACCACCACCGGCTCCTTGGAGAGCCCAGCACGGAGCCAAGACCTGACCTCATTCGTCCTCCAGATAATGGCCTTGACCCGTTCCCTCCCAGACTGCGAGTGTCTTCAGGGAAGGGCCTCTGCCCACCTGGAGTTGGCTCAGGTGCCCCAGAGAAAGGCAGATGCTGACCCCAACACTGCTGGCCAGGCCCGGGTTTTAGTACTGTCTTCATTCATTTCTTTTTTTATTTTACTGCCACTTTGAGTTGGAGCTTGAAGCCATAGTTGTATTTTACTGTCTGGCTATTCTTTTCCCGGGTGGCTTATAAAATCCGAATATTTGTATCTCTAGCGTCAGCAACATTGCATCAGATACAGGCCGTGTCCCCTGGAAGACAGACTGACCAGACTCCAGAGCACTGTGGTCTCCTCCGCCAGGGATCACACTCTTCCCTTGCTCAAGGTCAACTTCCATCCAAAACTACTAGTGGGAATTCCAGAAATAACAACTCATGGGTTTAGAATCAATCACAGGCCATGCCGGGAAGTGGGATGGAACGTGGCCTGCCCACCGCCCTCCTGACTGTGTGAATGGGCCTCGGTCCCCGTGTCCACGCCACCTCCTGGTGGTCACTTGGCAGCTCCACCCAGGCCCGTGCCTGGTACCTGACGCCTGTCACACACCTGGGCCACTCACCTGCCTTCTCATCACGGAGGCTGTGTCCTCCCTCATCCTCAGCAGCGGGGCCGGAGCAGGACCAGCAGATGCCTGGGAGGGGGATCACATGCGCACGACTCTCACCCTAGCACATTGCTGCAGCCATCCGCTCCTCAGTTACTGCTGATGGCATCTAACTGGAACTCAAGTCTGCATCATGGGAAAAGTCAGGGTGTGTTGGGGCTGGGTGCCACCCACGGCTCAGGCACCCTCCTGGGGTCCTGGAACACATCCTCTGTGCATAGGGGACAGCTGTCATTCAAGTCACACAGCTGCGGAGCAGGAGGAGAGCGTCACTGCAAGGGAGGGCCACGTGCCACCCAGCAGGCCCTCCTCCTGTCCGCAGGTGTTCCCGAGGGGCTGCCTCTGGGGTGATCTTCCTGACTCTGCCTCCGAGGCCTGGGGGCAACCCCTAAGAGCACGGCTGGGCCACAGGCTGAGGAGCAGCCACACTTTAAAGGAGTTAAAGTGCTACCTCCACTCACGCCGAGCCCTCCTGGGTCTCCGCGTCCCTCTAGCAGGGGCTAGAGGGTTTGCGATCATCCTTATGGAAGGTAGAACTTCCTCCAGTCAGTTTATAACCCAGCTTTAAAAGTCTAAGCAACAGCAAAAAACAAACAGAAAAAAGGGAAACAAAACAACACCCCAAAGAGTGAGGGAGAGAGCTCCCCACTGATGTGGAAGCCTGAGTGTTAGGGTTACGGGAAGATTAAAGGTACCCATGAGGTGATTGCAAATGGCAGGGGAAACGTAGGAAAAGGAGGAAAGAAAATGAGAAACAGGTGTGGGAAGGCCACAGCGTAGTCAGTGTGTCTTCTCACTGTCCATCTGGTCTGTGTCCACCAAACGTCCTGGAGGGAGCGAGGGTTAGTCAGCGAATCTTACCATACGTCCTCAGGACGGTTCCCCAAGGGCAGCGATGACCAATTGGTCCCACTCAGTACACAGTCGGAGATCCATAAGTCTTTGCTGCTCCCACTGCAGGAGCGGTGCACGCGGGTCACAGAAGGCGACCCGCTCCCTTCTGGCTCACTCAGCTTCAGAGCCAATGCCCGCTGCCCAGAGACAGAGGACGCACCTCAACACGGGCTGCCACATGGCTGGAAAAATGGCTCTGATTCTAGGCTAAAGGCTCTGATGAGTCAGAAAAGGAGGCAGCTAGAGACCACGGCAAGCCCTGGCTGTGCTAGTCAGGGAGGGCGCCCACTCCTTTTCCTGTGTGGAGTCAGCAGCAAGCCATGGTGTCCTCTGGTGCGTCCATGTACAGGACACCATGGTGCCACCTGGGAAGCCGACTGCTTCTGCACCCTCTTGGTGAAATCGGCCTCACAAGCCATAGCACATGATGATCGCCTTGCATCCCAAAGGTCCCTCTCTGCCTTGCATCAGATTCAGGCTATTCACGCTATCCCATGGGGCTTCTCAGGGATTGGATTGCTTGGCTATACCACCCTGACTGCTACCTAGTCCTGATAGACCTGGGACAATGTCATGTCCCCAGCTGAGTCTTAAGGGATGGGAAGCCTTGCCACCCATGGACCAGGGCCTTTCCTGAGCTCCTCTTTTCTTCTTTCTGGTCTCACTGCTGAAGTGCAGGGACAGTATCTTTCTGCTGGATGAAGAAACTTCTCTTTCTATGGAGTCAGAGCACTTCAGGGGACATGTGGAATACCAGTCAGTGTGCACTTGGTGCATACATGGGGGTCAAGCAGCCTTGGGATCGGAGCTTCCCAGAGCTGCACAAGTCACCTGGCAGTAGCTGCAGCACTGGGAAGAGGTGGACTGTCCCTCCCCAGGACAGTAGGGAGATGGCCTCAGAGTTAGACCCTGTGTGATCCTCGGATGCCTCTGCCTGTAAAGGTCCTATGTGTTGAAAGGTGATTTTGTTGGCTGACACTGTCAGTGTGGGCCTGTCTGGAATCCTAGGAGTGTCATGTGTTGGCTTCTCATTTTTTTTTTCTAAAATGGCCAACTAGGGCTGGGGATGTGGCTCAAGCGGTAGCGTGCTCGCCTGGCATGCGTGCGGCCCGGATTCGATCCTCAGCACCACATACAAACAAAGATGTTGTGTCCGCCGAGAACTAGAAAATAAATATTAAAAAAATTCTCTCTCTCTCTAAAAAAAAAAAAAATAAATAAAATAAAATGGCCAACTAGAAGGGGAGGATGAACCAGCCAAAAATCATCTAAGTGAAACCAAGTGCAACTGAGAAGAACACTTGGGCTTGGGGGCTTCCAAATCCCATTCTTCTAAGAGGGCTGACATGGGGGCAGACTGCAGCCTAGCCGGTAATAAAGTTGGGGAGGCGTCTGCTCTGACAATGTGTTGGGAGAGTGTGCTTCTGCGCTTGCCCGGGAAGACTGGGTGACACACCGCGGCTGCAAGTCCCACTACTTTCCTGAGGAGGGAGAACCCATAAAGGAAAACTTTCTTGGCCTGGGACTCACCCAATGTGCCTTAGGAACATCCCAGCCTGGTGGCCCGGCCAGGTGGCCTGGGACACTCTGCCACTGGTTCCAATGTGATAGACAGGCCCTGAAAAGTAGCCAGGAGAGTCTTGTCTCCTGCGGGCTGTTAGAGAGGTTTTCCTTAGAGAGGTGGAGACCAGGAGCCAGGAGCCAGGGTTTCATTAAAATGTTGAAAAATGGTTTTTCGTAACTAGAGAATTGAGATAAAAAACAGAAATACAAACACATGTCTTCTGAATCGTGTCTTCACTTTTCTCATTTTGAAGTGCATGAAGCAAAAAATGAAGACTCTCCCTCTGGTCCCTAAGGTAATCACGGCTCGTGATGCTCAAGTTCTGTGTACAAGGTGGCAGGATGCTCACGGAGACGACGCAGATGTTGGAACAGCTTCTCGCCAAGCTGGCTGAGCCTGCGAGGGTGGAGGGCGAGGTTACTGTACCTTACTAAGTCACCCGAATTTTAATGGATCTGTTATTTTTGAGGACAATACAGAGGACACGTAGATCTTAAAGATGGATCAGTTGAAATTCCTTTTTTTATAGTGGTGAAATTGAAACCCAGGAAGGCAGGAAGACCAGCTCCCCTAACAGAACCACGAGGAGAATCCTTACCTCCTGGGCTCTCGCTGCCACCCCGGGTTTTAGGCTTGAGGACTCCCTCTGTGTCAGAGAAGGGGGCTTGAAGGAGCTCGCGGAGGGCAGAGGGCTGAACACACAGTCATGGATTTGTGTGTTCAGCATGCTTCTCTCAAGTCACCTGTGTGAGTAGGGACATGCCACTCAGGAAAACCGAAGGTAGCCCTTACCCTCAGAAAGTGCAGGATTAGTGAGGAAGACGGGAGGGACAGAGTATAAAGTAAAATATGTGTCCTATTGGAAAGTGGTGAAAGCCACAGAGAAAAATTAAAGAATGGAGAGGTGGGCGTTGGAGAGTGACATTCCAGTTTTTTTTTTAGGTTATGTAATTTAAAAAAATTCTTAGATTCTAATTTGTTATATATGACGGCAGAATGCATCACAATTCATGCTACTATGGAGCACAATTCTTCATGTCTCTGGTTGTGTGCAAAGTATATTCACACCATTCATGTCTTCACACATGTACTTTTGACAATGACGTCCATCTCCTTTCACCATCATTTCTAACAGTTTTAAGCCAGTCAGTCAGAGAAAGCCCTGCTGATCACGCAGCCTCCTACTTAGTCTTGACTTGGGTAACACAAGTGCCTCCTTTCATGGTCGTCCTTGGGATTGCCCAGTCTGTTTTCTTTGCCATGTGGGTTTTTGAGTCAGCTCATTACTTTCTGCAGAGATGCCCATGGAACCTTGATTTGGCTGTTGAGGGTCCACAGATCAGTCACGAAGGGAGAGTCTTAGTGACGTTGTGTCCTCCATTCTGACTGGGTGCGAGCCTCCAAGCAACCGGCCTCCTTACGCCTCCCCTCAGCTGTTTCTGGTCTCTACGTGCAACTGGTTCATGTCTCCTCTCAAATTTGTTCCTAAATGTTTTTTTTTTTTTCTGATGCTGTTAGAAATTATTTTTTTAAAGTTACATTTCCAATTGTTGATAGGTAACAGAAAAATAAACTTGCTTTTACATATCTTTTTTAAGGATTCTTTTAGTTGTTAATATATATATATATATATATATATATATATATATATATATATATATATATTTAAATTTATATGTGGTGCTGAGAATCAAACCCAGTGCTTCACACATGCCAGGCAAGTATGCTACCGCTGAGCCCCAGCCCCAGCCCGCTTTTATATATCTTATCCAGCAACTCTGTTAGGCTCCTTTGTTAGCGTCTATAGTTTTGTTTTTTGAGATGCTATAGGATTTCCACATAGACAGTTGTATTGTCTATGTATAAAGAAGATTTTATTTTTTTTTCCTTTTCAGTCTAGACACATTTTATTTTTTTTCCTGCCTTATTGCATAGGTTACAACTTTTAGTGAAAAGATGAGTAGTGTGAGGAGGGACATCCTTACCTTATTCCTGATCTTAGCAGAAACCACAAATCTTTCACTATTGTAATGACCTATAGGTCATGTTTAAGGACTAGAGAGGAGGATCACTTGAGCCTAGGAATTTGAGGCCAGACTGGGCCAGGAAGTCATTTGTGTCAGGGAAAAGAAAAAAAAAAAAAGAAAAGGAAAGGAATTCGAAAAATAACTACAACCACAGAGAGAGGAACCTAGAGGAGGAAGAAGCCCGGCAGGCAGCAGAGGTGGGAGGTACTTGGGTGGGGAGGCCAGGGTGGAGGCAGAGGCCACAGTGGGCCTATGAAGCTGGCCCCGTGCATGCTCAGGAAGGCAGACTGCACGTAAATTCAGCATCAGCAGAACAAAAGCCAGCCTGGCCTGCGGTTCCCGCACTGCACCGCATTTAGAGTGAGGCAGGAGCAATGGGCCTCCATCCACAGCTCTTGTTTGGTTGAGCCCATGGATCTGCCAATGGGACTGCTTGTTCTGTGGACACCTGTGCAAGAGCCAGGGTCTGCATTAGCGTCCCCAGCTGAAGGCATGGTCCCCAGCCAGAGCTGCTCTTGGAGGTGAGGGACTCCAGGAGGTGGGGCAGGTCACTCATGGGGTGTGCCCCGAGAGATTCTGGCACCCGGCCTCTCTTCTTCCTCCCTCAGGCACCCTGAAGTGCTCCACCATGTGCTCTGAACACAGGCCCAGAAACTACAGGGCCAGGTGGCCACAGACTGAGACCTGTGAGACTATGAGCCAGGATACCTCTCCTCCGCACAAGCTGACCGTCTCAGCTCCTCCGTCACAGTGGAGCCACATCCCCAGGCCATGGCTGGTCTTCTACCACTGGAGCTTTGAGAGAGGGGACCCTCCCTTTCCTCCTCAGGACTGACCATGCCCCTGGTGAATGAGGGGTCAGGCCCTGAGGTGCAGTGAGAGGCAGGGAGGGTGAGTGGGCCTGGTCTAGACCATGGTCAGACTAGCTGCGTGGGCTTCTCTTCACCCCTAGATCCTTCAGGTCACACTGGGCTGAGTCCCCACCTCAGTGTTGTGACCCTCAGGACCCTCAGTGTTGTGCTGGGCGGGTGACACCAGCAGCCCTCCTGCTCCGCCTTGAGCCTGAGGATACTTGGCTGCTGGCACCGAGCTGTGGCCACATCCCCACTGGAACATCAGGGTTTGGAAGGATCTGGAATCCCCTCCCTGGAGAGGAGGCTGGGAAGGTAGGAATGAGGTGGGGACCTCATGACCTCACTTGGCGGGCAGCTCCTGGGGGTCCCAGCTTCCTCCCTCCTGGACTCTGGGTGCTCACAGAGTGGCCTGAGTTTGGCTCTGGGCCGTGCATGGGGTCGGGTCACTGGTGTCACAAGAGCGTCCCTCGCTTGTACAGAGGCAAAGAAGCTTTACAGGAGGTGAAATCCCTCGGCAGCCGCTTCTCCCCTCCTCCCCTGCTGGGTGGCTTTGGACATTTGGGGAGAGGATGACTCTCCCCTGGGGGGTGTGCTGCTCCTGTCTGTCCTCCGTGTCCCCCAGGTGGCTGTTCTCCCGGGAGGGGCCCTGCACTCTTGGGGGAGGCTTCTCGTGGTCTGCGAGGACGACGGTCCCTGGTCCCAGCAGTGGCAGGCGCGCTTGGCCATGGAGACGTGGCTCTGAGGTCCCTGTTCTGTGGGGTGCGGCCCCCCTCAGGCCCAGCACACCAGGGGGGTTTGTGAAGGCTCCTGGGGACGTGTCCTTGGACCCACCCTGCGCCTTCAGCCCCCACTGGTGGGGTGAGCCGTCTCCCCAGGCTCGTCTCTGGCGGGAGGAGGCAGGTGAGAGCCACTGGGGAGGAGGTCAGTGAATCCCAAACCGCACCTGGCCTTCCGTTTCCTCCTCCAGGGTGGGCTGTACGCCAACCTCCCTCAGGGGTGCTGTGCAGAGGGGCCAGGGTGTTGTGAGGTGTTCTAGATCCACGCTGCAGCAGTCACCGTGACAGACCAATGGTGGCTGGAGATGGTGAGTGCGAATCACTGAAGTGCGAGGTGCACCGGGGGACCCTCTTCCTGGACACGAGATGCTGGTCACTTATCAGTTTAACCCCTGGATAATTAAAAGAAATAGTGAGGCATGGGACAGCCAATGAGAAGACTCCACCTGCCAGAGTCCTAGAGAGCCAGCTGTGACATGACTGAGAAGAAATGTCTAGGCGGATCCTAGAAGCAGATCCCAAGGGACACCTGCGCTTTTCTTTTCCCCTTTCTCTCTCCTGCTGTCTGGAACTATGGACGTGATAGCTGGGGCTTGTACAGCCACCCAGGGCCTCCCTCATTCCCTCCCTCCCTCCTTCCTTCCCTTCCTTTCTTCCTACTTTTCTCCCTTCCTCCCTCCTTTCCTTCCTTCCTTCCTTCCTTCCTTCCTTCCTTCCTCCCTCCCTCCCTCCCTCCCTCCCTCCCTCCTTTCCTCCCTCCTCTTTCCTTCCTCCCTCCTTCCCTTCCTCGCTCCCTCCCTCCCTCTCTCCTTTCCTCCCTCCTCCCTCCTCCTTCCCTCCTTCCTTCCCTTCCTCCCTCCTCCCTCCCTCCCTCCCTCCCTTTTATCAGGGATTGAAGCCAGGGTGCTCTACCACTGAGCTACTTCCCCAATCCTTTTGTTTTATCTATTTCACTTTAGTTTGGACAGGGTCTCACTCAGTTGCGGGGCTGGCCTGCAGCTGTGATCCTCCTCCTCAGCCTCTTGGGTCGCTGGCATTACAGGCTTTGGCCATCCTCATCTTTTGATCATGCTGACCGTGTCCAATTCATTCATGTGTGAAGGTCGCATTCACTGTGTAAACCATTCTGTAAACGTAGGCTGTGTACCTAACTAGTACACTGAACTAGTTAGCACACAGTAGGACTGGGTTGAGAAGCTGGGTTTTATTGCTGCCGTTATTTTGCTTTTATGCTGTTTCTGGCCTCCCAGAGCCTGGTCCCCTGGATGCCGTGTACCGTCTCCTGGGCACAGCGGCCAGGGCCAGGCGTTCCTGAGGCTGGAAGATGTGATTGCCGATCTGATCATCAGCTGATGATGGAGAGGCGCTCGGGACGAAGAGGCTCTGGGTGTGTCTGTGGGGGGTTTCCAGAGGCGACTGGCATGTGGGGTAGCAAGGCCAAGGTGGGGACCTGTGGGGACCTGCCCTGAGTGTGGTGGCACTGTCCAACAGGCTGGGGTCCTGATGGAGCAAGTGGGGGGCCTCTGTTGCCAGCTGGCTTCTTCCTGAGCTTGGTTTGTCTGTCCCTGTCCCCATCGCCCAGGGGCCACCTACTCTGGCTCCTTCATTCTGCCCTAGTGGCTCTCCCAGTGGCTCTGCAGGGAGGTCCAACTGGGCTGCACCACTGTCCTCCTGTTGTGAGGCTCCAGCTTCTTGGACTGAGCCTGATGGGTCCTTCAGCTCTCAGCCTGCAGATGTCCCTTGCGGGACCCCCAGCTGCTGGTGGTGCAAGCCAGCCTGATGACCCCTCTGTACCCACACGTCTACACATCCTGTTGATTCTGTTCCTCTAGAAGATCCGAGTAGTGCTGCAGGTCTGAAGTCGGTGTCATAAGTCAAAGGCAGTTGACTTCATCACAGCACAGACCTGCTGCAAACGGGGCGTCCTTGCTTGGACACTAGTCTTTGCCTGGAAAGGGCAAGTTGAAGCCACCCTTGTCTCCTCTTTCGAAGGTGAGGATGGTGCACTCAAAAGTCGGGTTCCCCTGGAGTTTCAGAGGAACCCGAGGTGCAGGGGAGGTAGCTGAGTGAGTGTCCGGACCCCAGTGCCAGGATTTCTCCAGAGTCCCCTCTGCAGTTCCAAAGTCCCAGTTAGGGTACTTACTATTGCAGAAATTACTGTCGTGACAGCTAGAAAGTGCTGAGATCCACCACTGAAAGGGAGGGAGGGTTAAGGAGGCCAGCACCTGTGCCCCTCCAGATTCCAGAAATGCTCCTTTAAGGACTGATGGCCGAGATGTGTGTGGTGACAGGTGGATCAGCCTGTGTCAGTGCAGGGTGGTGTTAGTCACCTCACACTCTAGACACTGCTGGGGCTGGAGCCGGTGTCCCCAGCAGCCCGTGGCTGGATGCAGGACGCAGGTGCACCCACACCGTCCTGGGGGCTGCCTTCCACCTGGTGGTCCCGAGGTATGTCTTACCAGCTTATGTGACCTTCCTGAGGGCATCCCCTCCCCCTTCCCTGGGAGCATCTACATTTTGGCCAAACATTAGGAATTTAATATTTAATGTTAAAAGAGAAACTGTTTAGAAAGTCTAGCAACCTCTCATGTGCCTCCTGGCAATTATGTGATCCCTGGGCCCCCCTTAAACAAAGAGCTTTGTTCTTCTAAAGCAATTACCAGAAGTAAAAAAGCAATAATGCCAGTAAAACTTTTAAAAGGCACATCTGCAGGAAGAAGACGGGCGTTCAGGCCATCTGTGGGTAGCTCTGTGCCCTGCAGTGAACAGAGGAGCCTGCATGGGAGAGGGATCCTGTGCCCCTGCAGCCAGCGCAGCTGTGAAGGCCGGCGGTCAGCCGCACGTGTGCCTTGCCATGTGCAGACCACACTTACTGCTACCCCGGGACTGAAGTTAGCAGTTCTGTGAAATTTTTGTCGTCACTTAGTGCTCTTGCAGTTAAAAAATGCTTTCTGTAGAAATTAAAAAATGTTTTTTAAAAACGCTGCTGTTTGTGGGATGTGATGATAGGGGGTAAAATAAACAAGCCTCATTTTTCTTTTCTTTTCTTTTTAGTGTTTCAGGTGATGGAAGCCAGTGCACCAACCACTGAGGAGTCCTGACCCTGAGGGCATTGTCCAGGCTGGACCTCCTCCTGGCTAGGCAAAGGGAAGTGCTTTCTAAGAAAGTCCAACTGGTGTTCCCAGAGCTGGACCAGGAGGGTCTGCAGTGTGAGAGTGACCGCGGGGACCTGAGGTCAGTCTCAGGTGACAGGGAGCGCCTCCGTGTCCCAGGGTGCAGCCCCGTCCTTGGGCACTGCAGTGGACGCCTCCAAGCAGGATTTGAGGGCAGCCGTTCTCCAAGCCCAGGGTGAGAGTTAGGCATTTACAACCACTGGTGAAGGGCAGGAGAGGAGGTCCTGGGGACACCTGGCCGCTGCCGGGTCCTGGAGCTTCAAGGCTGTCATCTGTAAAGTGGGCGCAGTGATCTCTCCTTCCTGATGTTATTGTGAGAACATGAAATAATGTATTCAGTAGGCTTAGGAGTGTGCCTCAGCGAGGGCAGGCAACCCGTGGAGTCCCAAGCTTTCAGTTCAGTGACTCTTTCAACAGAATTGATGATGGGTGCATTAAAATAGGTTGAGGTCCTGGTGGAGCAAGTGGGGGGGCCTCCATTGCCAGCTGGAGCACGTATATATACGATCACAATTCCTGCGTTACGATCATCCTGACCCTGTTCTCATCACATGGCTGTGCTGTGTTTGACACTATCACTCTTTGTAGGGGTCCTCCTCTGGGACGATGGCACAGCCAGGTAACCACACCGAGCTTGGAGACCGGGTGTGCGGAGGCAGTGGCAGGTGAGCTGCCCTTGCCCGAGGCCCCTCCAGGCTGTGCATCTCTCAGCAGCTCCTCCCAGCAGAACCAGCCCCGGCGCTGGCGAGAGGTTCCGAGCCGCTCACAAGGACTCCACGCTGCCCGTGGAAGGACCGGCAGGCTTCTTGGGCTGCTGCTCCTGGGAGAGCACTTGCCTTGCACACCTGAGGCCCTGGCCCATCCCCAGCCCTGGACAGAGGAGGTTTCTTCAAAATTCTACATTTCAAGTGCTTCTTTGTAAAGGAAAGAAACATTAGATTTACATATAAAATATATTATTAAGTGGTAGAAGTGGATGCTTTTTAAAATTCCTAATTATTTGAAGAAAGTTTTCCAAAAACTAAAAATCCCTTCATCTTTATGCAGCAATTATATATTTCTATATTTCCTCTTTATTTAAATTTAAAATTAAATTTCCTTTAAAAATAAAAAATACAACACATTATAAAGGATAAAAAAGCAGAGTAAATCATTCCCAAAAGGGCGGAAGCAGTTCACAGGCCCTGACACTACCCGCTTGAGAGACAGTCATGAAGGTTGTCTTTTGTACCTTCCTTCTGGCTCAGGGGTCACTTTAAATGGCTTTTATAAGAACAAAATAGATACATCCATTTTTGTTTATTTATCTTTATATGTTTATGCACTTGTTTACTTGTTTCCACTGGACAGATTCCTAAATAGGAACTGAAGCTGGAATATATATATATATATATATATATATATATATATACATATATATATATACACACACACACACACACACACACATACATACACTAATATACATATAATTATATCTGATATAATTATATGCAATTATATTATTACAATGGATATAATCAGCATAATGATATATTAAATATAATAATAATATGAAAATATAATATTTTTGCAGGAAATCATGCTCCAGTACAACCAATAGCCTGAAAGCACATGTTACAAATCTCTGTTTTTTTTTCAAATCCTGGAAATGGGAACCAGGGAGACTTAACCACTGAGCTACATCCCTAGTCCTTTAAAAAAAATTTTTTTTTAAAGAAAGGGTCTTACTGAATTGCTTCAGGCCTCACTAAATTGTTGAGGCTGGCTTTGAACTCGCGATCCTCTGGCCTCAGCCACCCCAGCTGCTGGGATGACAAATGTGCACCTCTGTGCCCGGCTAGGCTATGATCTCTTGATAGCCACTGTAGGCTACTAGATTTTTTGCAGTGTTTTTGTTTATGTCCCTGTCTGTGTGTCTCCCTGATCTTTGATTCAGCTTCTTGTCCTTTCTGTCATGTGCAGGTTCGATGGGGCTGGCTTCCTCTGGGTGTGGGCTGAACAGCCCTGTGTGAAGAGTGCTCTTTCTCGCTCTCTGCACAGGAGACGGCTGGATTTACCCAAGAGACAGAAAAAGGGCCGCACGTTCCTGGTAACATGAGCACAGCAGCGTGTTCTGCACTTCTTGAGCATGAGATTGTGGTTCAGGGATGTTCTACTGATGGGGGAGAGTGGGTCTCCCCACAGGAAAATGGGACTGAATTGACTACAGAGAAGGAATAAATGGGCCTGGTCTGCCAGTGAGTTAGCACAGGAGTGGCCCCCCTGAGGGCAGCGGCTATGTGGCACCTTCCAGAGCTGTGAGCCAGAGGGGGCTTCAAAGAGCCTCCCTCCTAGTGGACGTCTGCCTTCTAACATGGAATAAATAGTCCCTTCTCCCATGGCCAGGTTACTTTGCCATTTAAACCAACAACAAAACAACTGCACACACACCAACAATAAATCAGTCAATAACCCAGTGGTTTGAGTGTCTGGTGGCTTCTGTTTGCCTCTTAGAGCATCTGAACTGTGCTGGGCACCTCGTTCCAGGACAGCAACTTGCCCCAGTCAGAGGCCACACCACTGCCCACTCCTTCCTGGAAGGTGAGGGGCTGGGATGCAGAGCGCTTGCCTTTGGATTCCAGATCAGCATGTTGTTGTCCAGACAGCACTGGGTGCCTGTTTCACAGGTGAGTGCATTACATATACCACAGTCCTGCAGGAAAATCCGCCAGTCTCACAGGCCACCTGGGCCCGGGTCTGCCGGTTTGGAGGGGTAACAAGAAAAGGAGTCGGAGTCTCCAGCCTTCGTCAGTCACCTGGGCTTTGCTTTGGAGACTGGTGTCAGTGTGGAGCGAAGGTGGGTCAGTGCTGGATGCCGTGCCATGCAAGGCCACCACGACCCTGCCCCTGACAGGTTCACCAGGTATCCAAAGTTAGGATCAGGACTGCAACTTAGGGAAGCCTCTGAAAGACAAAAAACCAACCAACCAACCAAACAACAACAACAACAACAAACCTGAATTTGCTGTGAAGTCGATGGGATGCGCTGCTATTTTGGAGGGTGAGTCATTGAGGCAACACATTAGAAACCTCAGGACACCAACAGAAAACACAAGCCCTGGGGAATTTGCTTCCTGTGGAGGCAACGTGGAGCTGGGAAGCAGGGACACCTGCTGCCCTGGTGCTCCTGCACATGGCCCACACTGCTGGCCTCGAGGCAGGTCCCTGTGCTCTTGCTTGGACCTCCTGGGCCAGGATCTCTGCAGGAGGCTCCTGGAGACCTAATTGTGAGCAAGTCGGGTGTTTTGTTGAGGTGCTGGTGCTCTGAGAGCCTGCTGTGTGCCCGAGGTCACCGTTGGCACTCTGAGAGCCTGCTGTGTGCCCGAGGTCATCATTGGCACTCTGAGAGCCTGCTGTGTGCCGAGGTCACCGTTGGCGCTCTGCTTGAGTTAGGCACCGAGAATGCACGGCCCCATGAGCTCTGGGTGGCCGTCTTGCCTCACAGCCAGGGAAGCAGAGGCTCTGAGTGGCCGTGGACACTGGCGTGGTCCCCAGTGGGTGAGAGGAGGGACGAGAACCTGAGCAGCCGACTTCGAACTCCCACCAAGCACCAGTGTCCCCTGAGCTTCCCGTCCCTTTATACTTTGAGAACCACTGAAGAGCGAGGTCACTTCTCTAGAGCCATTTGCTCATCGTTATGTGGGCGCGGCCTACCCAGGCGGCAGGTGTGTAGTGCCCAGTCCCGACGTCACCGTGTCCCCCAGCCAGGCTCTCTTAGGCTGTCCTTTCCAAGGACACTTGGTTCCTGTGACGTTCTCTATGTTCTTTACAGTTATGGACAAACCTCAAACACGGAGCGATGGCGATGACGGAGGAAGACGTGCTGTGTTTCTGTGCAGGTTGCTCCCTGAGACGGCGTCTGTGCTGAGGGACCTCACTGTGGTTACAAGAGACGGACCTTCCTGCCTCTGAAAGTGTCTGGCTTTTCTTTTTTAAATTCTTTCACCTGTTGGCTTGATAAAGAAGAAATGTTCTTTTCTTGGACGTCAAACGTGTAAAGGTCACAGGTTTGAGCACAGCCTCTGTCTAACCCAGGAAAACAAAGCCTCCCTCCTCTGTGGTGGGGACCTCCAGTGGGGACCCCGCCCCGGCTAAGGAGTCTGCCACTTTGAGTTCTTCCCTTCAGAGGATGAGCAGAAAGAGTTGTTTTTAAAATAAAAATCTTTTCTTACGGTGACTGATTTATCCTTTTAGATTCAAGAGCAGGATTGATCCACCAAGACCTTTCGGGATCCATTGATGCTGTGAGGCTCAATGTGACCACAGGACCTTTATTAGCTACTTGGCTACAGAGTCCCCATCAAGGCTGTGCTCCGCCACACCCTGAGAGTCCTGTGGAGCTGGCTCCAGCAGCTCAAGGAGGACGGCCAGCACAGCAGTGACCCTCAGTGGTGGGCAGCTGTCTTGGAGCTCACCCCCACCAGCCTCTTCTCACCAGGCACGTGAGGATGTGGGCTGATTAAACCCACAAGATGAGTTTTGCTAGGGGTCACAACACCTGCCTAGACACTGCTCCCAGCATTCCAGGGAGGGAGGTCCAGCCACAGCCCAGCTGGTCTCCCTGCAGAAGGCGGAAACTGAGAACCAGGAGGAGTGAGGGTGGCTGGCAGGAGAGGGAGTTTAGGGAGGGGAGAGTGCCAGGCTGAGGCTCAGGGCACAGGCTGCCCTCCTTATTAACTCCTCTGGCCTGAAGTGTGCACCGTGGAGAAGGCAGTGGTGACATTGTTCAGTAGATAGCAGATGCCCACATTGTGCAGTGCCCTCTGATCACATGGAGCCCAGTCTGGGACAAGGTAAAGTTGACATTTCCATCAGTGCTGGGCAGAGAGAGCTACAGGTCCCACAGCTGAGAGGCAAGTCCCGATGCCCTGTGAAGTCATAGCCACTGTGACACCTAGTGAATGGACCACCCCTGGGCTGGGGACGCTGGCTTCCACGACTGGCCGAGCTGCCCCGTGTCAGAGTGCAGTGGGGGCAGTGGGTGCTGTTCTCAGTGCTGGGTGCTCATCGTCACTGAGGCTGTGATGGGTTGTGCATTCACTTCTCTCTGTCCTCATCTGGGGCACAGGCCTGCTCTGCTCCACTTCTGGAAGGCTTCCTGTGGGCCGGTGGCACGTCGTGCATCTGCACTCACTGTCACTCTGGGCTGCATCCTGGCCTCTTGTGCTGGATCTGATCTGGTTCCAGTGGCCTGGAGTGGTGGGTTTCCCACACACAGGTGGCACACGGCGTGGGGGCGCCCCCACCGGGGTCTGTGCAGACACTCTGTGGCACTGGCATTGGCACAATGAGATGACTGAAGGGCACCTTCCTCGCTGGGCCACGGAAACCAGAGAATCACCAAGTGCAGCTGGGAAGTGCCCCACAGAGAGGCAGAGGGGCTGGGTGGCTCTGTGCAGGGCCCTGAGCTGGACGGGCACCCGGGACGGACAGCGGGCGGGCTCTGGAGGAGAAGGGCTGTCCTCCAGGTGGAGGGAGATGGCTGGGCCTGTGGTGCTCGTGGAGGGGACAGGGAGCAAGGTGGGTGGAGGACCAGGCGTGCTGGGTGAAGAGGTGCATGGGCGTCTGGGGGCCCAGTGGGCACGGGTAATGGCTTCAGCAGGGGCAGCTGGGAGCCCGCCTGGCTCCAGCGGAGCAGCAGTCGCCACTGAGGGTTTCAGCAGAGGGGGTGGGATCAGACGTGAACTCTGTGCAGAGCTTTGTCTTCCGTGGGGAGGGACAGCAGAGTCCTTGGGAGCCGAGAGGTCTGGCGTGGCAGAGAGGGAAGCTGGGCCAAGTGTGGAGGGATGGAGACCGAGAGGCTCCGAAGGGAGAGCCCCCTTGGAGCAAAGACGGGTGCCTGTGTTGCTCCTGGCCTGCCTTCCTTCTTTCCTTCCTCCCTCCCTCTCTCCCTCCCTCCCTCCCTCCTTTCCTTCCTTCCTTCCTTCCTTCCTTCCTTCCTTCCTTCCTTCCTTCCTTCCTTCCTTCCTTCCTTCCTTCTTTCCTTCCTTCCTTTTTAAAAAATGTTTCTGTGGCCTGGGGATTGAGCCTGGTCTGTGCCTGAGCTGCATGTCCACCTTTGTGGGTGGGTGGATCATGACCACTCACAGGAGCAGGATTCGTTGTTACCTGGGCCTATTTGCACATAACATGATTTGATCAATTTCATTCCCCAAACAGCCCTCCCCTTTTTTAAATCCCAAACTACATTTATTTAAAAAAGAAACATAGTTGTATTTAGACTTTGTATTTCTTTTTTTAATTGATTTTATTTTTAAAATACATGACAGTGGAATGCATTACAATTCTTATTATACATATAGAGCATAAATTTTTCATATCTCTGTATATAAAGTATATTCAAACCATTTGTGTCTTCAAACATGTACTTTGGATAATTATGTCTATCACATTCCACCATCATTTCTAACCCCCTGCCCCCTCCCTTCCCCTCCCACCCCTCTTCCCTATCTAGAGTTTGTCTAATCCTCCCATGCTCCCCCTCCCTACCCCACTATGAATCAGCCTCCTTATATCAGAGAAAGCATTCAGCATTTGGTTTTTGGGGATGGGCTAACTTCACTTAGCATTATCTTCTCTAACTCCATTCATTTACCTGCAAATGCCATGATTTTATTCTCTTTTATTGCTGAGTAATGTTCCATTGTGTATAAATGCCACATTTTTTAATCCATTCATCCACTGAAGGACATCTAGGTTGGTTCCACAGTTCCATACTGCTTTCCATATTGGCTGCACCATTTTGCAGTCCCACCAGCAATGTATGAGTGTACCTTTTCCCCACATCCTTGCCAACGATTATTGTTGTTTGTATTCTTAATAGCTGCCATTCTGACCGGAGTAAGATGAAATCTTAGAGTAGTTTTGATTTGCATTTCTCCAATTGCTAGAGATGATGAACATTTTTTCACATATTTGTTAATTGATTGTATATCATCTTCTGAGAAGTGTCTGTTCAGGTCCTTGGCCCATTTATTGACTGGGTTATTTGTTGTTTTGGGTGTTTAGCTTTTTGAGTTCTTTATATACCCTAGAGATTAGTGCTCTATCTTGTGGTAAAGATTTATTCCCAAGATGTAGGCTCTCTATTCACCTCACAGATTGTTTCTTTTGCTCAGAAGAAACTTTTTAGTTTGAATCTATCTTATTTATTGTTTCTTGATTTCAATTCTTGCACCATAGGAGTCTTATTAAGGAAGTTGGGGCCTAATCCCACATGATGGAGATTAGAGCCTACTTTTTCTTCTATTAAACGCAGGGTCTCTGGTTTAATTATTAGGTCCTTGATCCATTTTGAGTTGAGTTTTGTGCATGATGAGAGACAGGTGTTTAGTTTCATTTTGTTGTATATGGATTTCCAGTTTCCCAGCACCATTTGTTGAAGAGGCTATCTTTTTCTCCAAAGGTTTTTGGTGCCTTTGTCAAATATAAGACAACTTTAATCTGTGGGTTAGTCTCTGTGTCCTTTATTCTGTACCATTGGTCTACCTGTCTGTTTTGGTGCCAATACCATGCTGTTTTTGCTACTATTGTTCTCTTGGATAGGCAGAATTAATATCATCAAAATGGCCACACTACCAAAAGCACGGTACAGATTTAATGCAATTCCAATCAAAACCCCAATGGCATGCCTCATGGAGAGAGACTTTCTATTTCTTGCTTAGTGTGCTTTATCTCATGGTCCTGGTCACAGAGTCAGATGAGGTCACCACGCTGTCGCTCTGTTGGCACACACTGGTCCACAAGCTCCCACACTCTGCCTCTGCCTTTATTGGATCTTTTTGGTTATACACAACCTTGGGATTAGTGTTGACATGGTGATAAAGGCGTGAGGTGGGACTTGCTCTCAGGTGTCCCCAGCATCTCCCCTTCCCTCCTTCCCCAGTTCCCGCCCTTCCCTGCCCTCTCTCCTACTGTTCCTCCTGCTTCTGGCTTTCAGGCCTGTCCCAGGTGCTGCTCTGAGGGGACACATGGTGCTATGACAGCGAGACCCACTGTGGCCCATTCCTGTGTGACGGGAAAGCCAGGTCAGATTTCTCCCCCCTTCTCCCTCCCCCTGGATCCCCTTCATCTGGTCCACAGACCTTTCTTCTGTTTGGATGGAACCTCCCTGTCACCCTCCCCCCCCTTTCTTCCCCCTTGTTTTGGACTAACTTCTAGAAATCACAGAAGACATCCAAACTCTGACTTTCTGAGGCTGGCTTAGTTCACTTAGCACGATAGTCTCCCATTCCATCCATTGATCAGAAAATGCCATCATTTGTTCTTATTTATGACTGAGTAATACTCCATCATGTGTATATTCCACATTTTCCTTACCCATTCATCTGTTGAAGGGCACCCAGGTCGGTTCCATAGCTTGGCTCTAGGAATTGTGGTGCTGTGAACATTGCTATATCCTTGTGGTAGGCTGATTTCAGATCTTTTGGATATGTACTGAGGAGTGGGACAGCTGGATCACATGGTGCTTCCACTCCCCAATATAGTTTAGTTTTATTTGCATTTCCCTAAGTGCTAAAGTTGTAGAATATTTTTCATATATTTGTTGGCCATTTGTATTTCTTCTTTGGAGATGTTTTTATTAGGTTCTTTTTCCTGTTTATTAATTAGGTTTTTTATTTTTTATTTTGGTGTTAAGTGGTTTGAGTTCTTCACATAGTCTGGACGTTAATGCCCCATCTGAGGGGGAGATGGTGAAGATCTTCCATTTAGTAGGCTCTCTCTTCAACCTCATTTCCTTTGTTGAATACAAGCTTTTTAATTTCATGCCATCCACACCTACTGATTTTTGGTTTTATTTCTTGTGCTTTAGGAGCCTTGTTCAACCAATCTTTTAAAAAAATCATTTTGAGACAGGGTCCCACTAAGTGGCCCAGACTGGCCTCACACTTGGGATCTTCTGCCTGAGCCTCCCATTCCGCTGGGGTTTGAGGTGTGTGTCGCTGTACCTGGTGTCGTCAGCATTTCGTTGCTGTGACAAAATAGCTGAGAAAATCATACTGATGGAGGGAAGAGTTCCTTGGCTCCTGGTCGCGGAGGTTTCTGTCCACAGCCGGGAGGCTGCATTGCTTCTGGGCCTGTGTTGAGGCAGGACGTCATGGTGGCAGGTGAGGCCGGCGAAGCCGCTCACCTCATCACCACCTGGAAGCAGTGGGAGAGAAAGGAGTGAAAGGGCCAGGGACATGATATAGTCCCAAGGGCCTGTCCCCAGCAGCCAGTCCTGTCAGCTGGGTCCCCCTACCGTTCCCACCATCTCCTCCTCGTACCCGTGGCTGCCACGTGGCTGGGCTCCTTCAGTGGTCCCATCCACGATGAGGTCAACCTTCATGATCCCACCCCTCCCCAAGGCCCCCTCTGGACACTGGCAGTGGGGACCAGCCTTCAGCAGCTGGACCCCAGGCACATCCCAGACCCAGCCCCAGAGCTCACAGGTAGTGAGAGCACGGACGGGGAAGGCCACGGGGCTCCAGGCTGTGGGTGGTGGCTTTCCTCGCTGAATTGCAGCAAGAGGACGAGGTTTGGGGGGATGTAAGTTCAGCTGTGCATCGTGTTGAAGCTGGTCTCCCTCCAACATGTCATCAAGGAGGAAGCCAGAAACAGGGGACCAAAGGAATCTCAGAAGGAACAGAGGTTGGATTTTGGAATCCGGAGCTCATGGCATGGCTGCGGGATACCCAGAGCGAACCCAGTGACTAGAAATGAACTTTGCAGCGTTCAGTGACTGGGTGTGGGAGGCTGAGCCAGCCGGCAAGATGGGGAGAGGAGTGGAAAACCAACGGAGCAGTTTCTGGAAACCAAAGGGAGGGGGTATTTCAAGAAGGAGAGAATAACAGTCAATGGTGCCAAAGGCTACAGACGGTCAAAACAGATGGGGTCTGAACCAATTCCACTGGATTTAACTCCATGGAGATTCTCCGTAACCTCAGGAAGATTAACTTCAGAAGTTAAAGTAAAATCCAAGTGCAGGGAAACTTTGCACCCAGTTCAAAATTAACCATATTTCAGAGCACTAACTCTGACCTTAAGCCACAAATTCTGGCCTGGCTGATTCCACAGAGATAGGCCACATCCACATTTTTGGAAAGATTTGTAGATTTTTGGACACACAGTGGGATGGGGAAGCAGGTCCAAGTGTGGAGGAAGAAAAGTAACCCCAAGACCTGAATGTGGCTCTCCAGGCCTTCCTTGGCTGACTGTGCTGACCAAGCTCTGCCAGGTCCACTCATGTGTCCAGGGCAGCCTGGCCTCTCTGCAGCTGCAGGCTGGGGTAACTCCCCAGAGCCCCCCAGGGTGGATTCTGTACCTCAGAGGCAAAGGGACGGAGTGACGGGGAGGAGAGTGGGGGCAGAAGCCACGTCGTGGCATAATTGTGTCCTGGAGCGGAGGCTGTGGGGGAGACTGCACTGTGGGGGAGACTGCACTGTGGGGATCCCGACAGCGGGGCTCGTCCTCCATTCCTCCACCAGGCCCAGCTGCACGGCTGAGCTCCCGATGGTCGTGATCATAAACCTCCAGAGCCTGATGGCCTGCTTCTCATCCCAGTCTCTGTGCCCCTCACCCAAGGGGAGTGGGGAGGTATCCTGGAGGCTTGGAGACCCTGGCCAAAGCCACAGGTGGCCAGGGGACAATTCCTTTCTCCTCCTCTTATGATCCTCCACGTGTACCTTCCTTTCATGTCTCAGTGTACAATAGAGTTAATGTAGGGACACTGTTGTCCAGAAGACTGATCCCATGGGAGAACGGACTGCCATTTGTATAATACATTAGGAGAATTGATTTACGGAACTTGGCACGTCTCTGTTCTTTACACACTAAACAGCCAGGGAACGAAATGACCTCACTTCTCCCCCAGAAAGCAGAGCTGGTCAGTTGCAGCCTCTTGTAAAGACTGAAGGGTGTCTGCAGGCCAAGGCACTGCCGCTGGTCCTGGGGTCCTAATTCGAATTTGCGCTTTTTCTCTCTGGGCTCAGTCAAGACTTCCTCCCACCAGACCAGTGCGTCCAGCTGGGACTCAGGCCTTTACCCTGCGGGTCTGACCTCTTAGCCACCTTGCCCTGACAGTGTGCAGTTGCACCGTTTTCTTTACCGTGGCCACAGAAGCACATGGAGGGGATCCGGGGCTCTGCAGGCAGCAGGTAGGCGAAGGTGCAGATGCAGAGAGGCGGGAGCAGCTGGTTTTGCACATCTTGTCTCTTAATGCGTTTCCAAGTTGCCAGGAGCTCATGTGAAATGCTGCTTTCCACATTTCCACAAGGTTTTACAGGTACCCATGGGCCACTATTCTTCAGGCCCTGTTCATCTCCAAGATATTTATCTCCATAGCATTTTTATTTATTTAAAGATAAAATTCAAAAGGTTTATGGCACCAAATGCCACAGAAAACTGGATCAAAATAATACACGAGCAAGTTTTAAGAAAAATTTCCCACACATGGACATTGGTATTTATTCAGCTCATCACCGTCATAGATTTCTATCAATTTCTCTTCATGGAGTTTCCATAACAATCCCCAGAATTTTTTCCTCCTCTTCTCTGCCTCAAATTTAAGCATATCGTAATCTTACTTTCCAGATTTATGGTTCATCAAATTTTGACATTTAAAAATTAACATTCAGAGGGGATGTTTGATTTAGGCAGAAATTACATTAAAATATCCCCCCAAGCAGAATTACACAAAACAAAGCAAAACAAAAACGATTCACGTTAACTAAGAGAAGCTAAGGACCTTTTCAATTGAATGGTGGATGTGTGCAAGACTGGAGATGCTCCCGGAGAACTCCACGGCGCTGCTTTGGCTCACAGCTTTTGGACTATGCTTCTCTGTCGCCTTTCCAATTAGAAGTTTGAAAAAATGGAAGAAATGATTATGTCTTAAACACAAAGATCAATTCATTGTCAAATCAGCTTATACAATACAGAATGTATGATCCCAAAATATCAAAACGGGGAGGGGATTTTACTCGTTGTCCAAGTTGATATTGTCGGTTGACAGACAATCGCAAAGGCGCACCGCCACCATTCGCTGTGATCATGACGAGATCGGCTCACACAGACATGCAAGCCCTCACCCGTGTGAGGCACCACGCTGTGTGACCTGCCGTCACCATTGCTTGCTGTTTGCTATCTGCAGGTGAGAAGCACCAGACCACCCTCAAAATCACTGGGGAAGCTGCACCTGCCCTGTCCAGGACCAACGAGAGGAGCAGACCCACCCCGAAGTGCAGGCCTTGACAGACACAGCTTCCTGGGAGCAGATCAGGGAGGAGTGCCCTGGTCTTGGGGACAGGGCCTGCCGCCTATGTCTCTGCTCAGCCCATGACAATTTCAAACATCAAAAGCCATTTAAAAACAGTCCAACGGAAGGGTGGCCACAGGTCCATCCTCTGAGAAAGCTTACCTGGCTCATTGTCCTTCCCGGCCGCCCAGGACGATGTCCCTGTGCATTCTCAGCTGTCACCAAGACCCTGATACTTGTACTTGGAGATTTGGGGTGGATGTCACTGTGAGGGGTTTTTCTTGCAGCCCCTGTATTGTAAAATCTTGGCTCTCTGCTGGTTTCGTGTCTTGGGAACTATATTTGTGAAAGGCCAGTTTCAGGAATGTCTCTGAGATGCCTGTGAGTCAGTCCCCTGCCTGGGGGGTTCCGAGAGCAAAGCCAGCCCTCTGGGGGATTTGATTTGCACAGGAAATTCTTGGGCTCCCCCATAGTTTCCTGTTTTTCTTATGAACTCATGATAGGAGTGGGCCGTGGTGGGTTGGAGCTGGGCGTGGGCTCCGGGTGCTTCTTTGATCTGCATGGGAGAGTGGCCAGCGCCGGCGTCACAGCCAAGCAGTTCTAAGGAGTCTCTGGGTCCCGCCTGGCGAGCTTGTCCTGGGGGATGTTCCGAGAACGTTCTGACTCCTGCCTGCGATCCTTAGTTCCCGATCAGCTCACGATCACACACCCTGACCACTGACTGCCATCTGCACGAGCACCTAACGGACACCTGGGTCTGGCCCTCTGCAGTCTCCTCGCCTGCCCTCTGTCTCGCTGTCCAGTAGACTCCACTGACCAGCTCCACCCCTAGGAAGGCCGTAGGGACTGCTAGCCCGTCAGATGGCTCGCCATGGTCTAGACCATGAGCTCCTCTGCAGCCTTGCCGTTGGCTCAGTAGGTCCCAGGCCTGGGAACAGGGCGCCCAGCTGGCCGCCGTAAACCTGCCTGGCAGCAGCTCTGCGTCCCTGGGCAGCAGACTGGACCGGTTTCCTTGCAACCCCGTTTCCAGTATCAGTTTTCACATTGATTTCAGTGGTGTGACAGTGAGTGACAGACGTCCTTGAAACCTATTAGCAACCCTCACGCTCTGGAGAAGGTAAAACAGGCACCGTAGCAGCTCTGGGCACTAGGGTGGGGACACAGCTGAGCCTCTGCTCCATTCCTGCTGCTGGGAAGCTCACTGCCCAAGCCTGGTGTCCCTTGACATGCTCCCAGGGGACAAGCCAGTCACCAGCCCAGCGGGATTCAGGAGGGGGCAAACTGGAGTCCACCCCTCAGGAGCAGTCTCCATAAGAGGACAGGAGAGCAGGAGGAACGGGAAGTACCCTTTGGGCCGTTTTAGGGAGACACTTTGCAGCAGCTCGGTGGTGGTGGAGTGGTCACCACAGAGCCATGGGGGGCGCTGGGGTGGTCACTGCAGAGCTGTGAGTGGTGGTGGGTGGTTGCAGCAGAGCCCTGGGTGGGGGGGCTGGGGCGGTCGCAGCAGAACTGTGGTTCCCCAAGAGGCTTCTTTCTGTTTGTCTGTCTCATTCTTCTCTCTTTCCATGGCTACACTACTTCTCAGTCTACCTGTGGGACAGGGAAGAAGGAGGATGTGTTGTCCTGTGGCCTTTGATGTTGTGTCTTTAGAAGGGGGACAACAATCCCTCCTGAGTTTTTGATAACTGATGAGATGCTCTGTAAAACAGAGACCCACACACACTCCGCTGGGGTCCCACAGCTCCCCGTGCCGAGAGGTCGCCTGATTCCTTGGCTCCAGGGCCCTCCCTGGGGGGTTCCGCTGTGCTGGGACAGGGTCGGGGGCCTGGGCACGAGCTCTGGGGCTGTCTAGACCAGGCAGCAGTCCTGAAGATCCTGCCAAATTTCTTCCACCAATTTACTTCCCCAAACTTATTTCAAAACTATATCGTCAGCCTCAGAATTTTTATTCCCCCATTAAAAGCGTGTGCTGTCTTAGAATTCCCAGGTGCCCCTTGCAATTAGCATAGCCGACGTCCGTGGTTAATGGAACATCAGACTCTCCATGGGGACGGCAGCCGTGCTCAGCAAAGTGCTTGGTTGGGATCCATTTATGTCTTGTTCTTGTATCATTTTTGGTTGGGGCGGGCCCAGGACAAACCTTGAGGTTGGCGAACATGCCCGGGTTTTCTGCCTGCCTGCTTTCAATATCCTTCCCTAACATGGTGCCTGGACACACGTGGGTGTCCAGACCTGAGTGGGCCGTGGTGCATGCACACACACACACACTCCCTGGGTCTGCAGCTGGGTGTCTTTAGACTTCTTGCCTTCCCAGCTGTCGGGGGGCTGTCTTGGCCTGCTCCACCCAGCTCTGGGCTCCATCTCCTGGACCACCCCCCAAACAACCTCTTGTTCCAACCCAGTTCTGGGCAGGCTGTGAACTAACACCTGACACTTTTTACTGTAGATAAGCATGGCCGGACGCAGACTCTGGGGACAGTTTCACATGCTTATTCCTGGATCTCCAGCAGCTGGAGGGTGCCCGGTGGGTGTGGATGCTGGGTGAGCAGTGGCTCCGTGGGATGCCTGGGCGTCACGTGCCAGTCTGAGCTCAGTGCTCACATGCTTAGAGGAACGATGGAGTGGACGGCGCATTGTGAGGTCCCAGGCAGAGGTACTTCTGGGCCCCACCCTTAGTATCTCTCAGATCACAGGGAGTGACTTTCACCCCTGGTTCCTGTGCGTGCCCACCCACTCTCCCCTTTGCCTTCTGGGTCTGTTCCCATGCAAACTCAGCAGGAGGACGCGGGTCTCATCTGGGCAGCTGGAGTGATCTGTGGAGCAAGGCCTGCCTGCACACGGGCTTGCTGGGCTGGGTGAGCTGCTGCAGGAGCGGGGCCAGCACTTGTTCCCCTTGGGCTCCCTGCGGCCTTCCTTTTCTCCTGGTGGAGCTGGGTCAGCAGCAGGAGCTCAGGGACACTTCTCACAGGACATGGGGAGGCCTTGGGGATGGGGGTCCACCTGGAGTGTAGCAGCTCCCAGCCGCCCTGCAGGATGCACAGGGGCTGGGGTCCGGCCCTTGTGGCCGAGCGCTGGATGGGTGGCTCCAGGGAGCCCCAACTCCAAGGAGGGACTGGCACAGCGTGTGGCTTTCTGGGATGACAGATGCCTGAGTTTCTAGGTTTTACTTCTGATTATGCAAATAAACACTCAGGCAGGGACATGCAGAGGTGCTGGACTTATCACAAAAACCATGAGTGCCTTCTGTGATTCTTACCAGCGTCTGACTGTGTCATGCTCATGACGTGGCCAAGTATTTTTTTCCCCATTATCACTTGTGTCTTGAAGAGCAGCATTTTCCAAAATTTTCCCCAAATCATGAGTTGTAAAAGATGTCACCTTAAAAACAATGCTGCTGTTCCGTAAGTTTTGGGGACAACTTCATTTTAATTCACCCTCTTGGAGACTTCCAAAGCTCATTAGCATATTAAATCCCAAAGGCATATTTAGTAAGAAAGTCTCCTTGGCTAACTTACAGTGTCCGGCTTGCATGACCAGAGGAACTCCATATTTCTTCCTGGTAGTGGCCTCATGTCCGGGGCCACCCGCCCTGGAGGACCAAGTGCTTGTGTATTTGATTTCCTTCAGGTGCTGGATGGAACCTCCATGGCCCCCAGCCAGGCCCGGCCCCTCCTTCAGCAGCAAGTCTGGTGGCTTCTCCACCCTGGTGTTCCTCCACGCCCCCACAGCTGTTCCGTCATCTTCAGTCCTGAGTGCAGGTGGCTCGGGGCTGGGCCGGGTCACTTCATGGACTCATCCCTGCATCCTCACACCTGAGCCAGGTAGACAGCCACATCCAGGAAGACAACCTGCCCAAGTGTCTGTGCCCGGTGTGCTTCTGACAAGGGGTGAGGGGCTTCTGATGATTCTCTTTCTCTCTGTCTCTCGCTCTCCCTCAGCCAGCAACCCTCAGCCAGTGGGCAGCCATGTCCTTCTGTGGCTCAGGGAGAGTCACCTTCTCCTCCTTTCCTCCTGCATCTCCTGCCCTGGGTGTGGTATGAGCTAGGAGGTGCTGCCGGGGCTCCTTCAGGACGGGGCCGATCCTGGTCAGGTGCTGAGGAGAACAGCTGGGGGTGCAGGGCCAGGGAGCGAGGGGCTAGCAAGGCTTCTCTCCAGGACAGGGGAGGCCATCTTCCTGCGCAACCCCTCCCTGCTCTCCAGCCCTGGAGAGGTGCCCGAGGCAGGCATCCTAGGGTCCTGTTGTGCCTTTGGTAAGTCACCTCTTCCAATGCAGCACCACCCTCAAAGGAAATGCATTCTTAGCTCCAGTGACAGAAACTAGCTTCACATAACGAGACTGTGGGTGGCTTGGTCCCCAAGTCACTGGATTGGTGTCACCCACTGCCACCTGCGGGGGCTCCTCGCTGAGAGTGCTTCTGCTGCAGGCCCCGGAGGGTGGTTGTCCACACGGTTGGTCTTAGGGCTGGTTTACACATTCAAAAATCATTGAGGACTTTAAACAGTTCATATTAATTTATTGTATTAGAAATTTAATAAAACTCCAAAATATCTATCTATGTAAATTCATTTAAAACTCACAAAAAAAACATTTTTCATGAAAAATAGCTATGTTTCCCCAGATGGAAAAAGACTAGTGAGAGAAGATGCGTTGCCTTGCTTTTTCTTTTTCTTTTTTCCAGAACCCAGGGAACTCTACCAGGAGCCACAAGCCCAGTCCTTTTTATTTGTGATTTTGACACAGGGTCTTGCTGACTTGCTGAGGCTGGCCTTGAACTTACCATCCTCCTGCCTCAGCCTCCCGAGTACCTGGGCTCTTGCTGCCTCGTTGGTGATGGAAGAAGCTTCTGGATGCACCTTATTCTGCTCTTCTGGTGGAAGGCATGAAGAAACCTGGCCTCTTCCAGGATGCTAGAGAAGGCGGTGTCCTGAGGTCAGTTGCATGGAGGAGCTGAACCGTCCCAGGGAACTTTCCAAACTTGATGACGTCAGTCCATCCATCTGCCTTGCACTTTGAATGGATCTTTGGCCTTAAATAGTCAGTTCTGCAACCTCGCACCTGGGTTCACAGAGCGCGGCAGATTCTCCAAGTGTTGACATCTACCACAAACCCCACACATCCGTTTTCACTGGTCAAGTCAGAACGCAGTCTGTACTGGGAAGATGTCAAGTTCACCATGATGAACAGGTTTTCTATTTTTCCTGGAAAGCTGTATTTTTTTTCCTATTAGAAACATTCTCAGCTGCTTTTCTTAAAGTCATATGCTTACTTGTGTTTGTTTCAGGAAAATGTTTTCTGCTAAGTCATCTGAACAATCATGGGGGCCTGTTGGTCCTTCTCTCAGGTACTATAAAAAAATGCTGTTCCTTGAAAATGGTAGTTGAGTCAGTGCACAACTCAGGTGACTGTGTCGTTGCTTTTCCTAAGACAGCTATTGTTTTCTGTACCCAGCAGAGTGACTTATGAGAACTCTCTATTTCCAAACAGAATATTGAAAAGATATGCACTGGAGGGTCAAGATTTTTTTTTAAAGAGAGAGAGAGAGAGAGAGAGAGAGAGAGAGAGAGAGAGAATTTTAATATTTATTTTTTAGTTTTTCGGCAGATACAACATCTTTGTTGGTATGTGGTGCTGAGGATGGAACCCGGGCCGCACACATGCCAGGTGAGCGTGCTGCCTCTTGAGCCACATCCCCAGCCCCAAGGGTCAATATTTGATAAAATCAGAAAGTTTAATTCCTTTATCAAAAACTTTCTTCAATAAAGCTGATTTTATTTTTTAAAACATTGAGGGTTTGGTATGAAGAAGAATACGATGAAAATTTGTGACCTCCGCCATGCTGTTCTCCCGAACCAGGGGCCCAGAACAGCGAGTAGGCCTTAGACTGGACCTCTGATGCTGTGAGACCCAAATACACACCCCTACTCTAAATTATTCTCCTGAGGTCTTTTAGTCACAGGGTGTAAGTGCTTCTCAGAGCTGACCACCAGCAGCAGGAGATGAGTGTGGCTCATGAGTACATTTTACCCCAGGAAGGTCCCCCTCAGTGGAGACTTGGGGATAGTCCACGTTTGCACACGCACACATCAGTTGAGGTGGGCTGGACAATACCCAAGTGCTCTCCAATCCAAGTGCCTCAGGTCTTTCCTAGAGTCCCCAGTCCTGTGTCTGCTGTGAGTCTGACCTACGCACAGCACGCAGCACTTCCAGACTCTCTAGAACAGGATTCCTTTTCCTAGCCCAGACTTTGAAATGTAGTGGGAAACGATGACTGAGCAGTTGCATCTAAGTGTGTAGGAAAGACAGTGGAAGTCCGGGAGCTGGTCAGTCTCTCCCCGAAGCTGGCCAGAGGCCAGGACATGTCTCTGTCCACTGAGAGGGAGGCGCCTCCGGCTTAGCGTGCCGTCATGTGGCTCGGCATGCCATCATGTCCCTGGGTGTGCTCAGAGCTGGACCGGGCTCCCCACTGAGTGGATGAGCTGCCCAGAAGCGTCACTCCCAGGGCGTCTCAGCCTGCCTGGAAGCATCCAGGCACAGGGCGACTCAGGGGCTTGGCCAGTTGCCGAGGGCCTAAGGGATGGTCTGACCTCCTAAGTGGGAGCAAGAAAGTGAGGTCACTGTAAAGCAGGAAGGGGCTCTCACACACAGGACACCCTTTCTGTCATGGTCATTTATTTTTGGTACCAGGGATTGAACATGGGGGCACTTAACCACTGAGCCCCATCCCCAGCCCTTTTATTTTTATTTTGAGATAGGGTCTTGTTAAATTGCTGATGGCCTTGCTAAGTGGCCGAGGCTGGCCTTCAGCATGTGCACCACAGCCCCCAACCACACAGTCGCTTTTGGCTGGGATTCAGTTTCCAGCCACCTGCTCAGTGGATCTGTGTCTCTATGCAAACCGTTCCTGCTGCAGCTTGGATTTGTGGGTGGAACAGCATTAGTTGACTTTACCTGGTCCATGTCTTGGTTCCTTGACAAGCGTTACCGGCAGGTTATGATTTGTGCTGATTCTACGTGATTCATGGGCCACACTTGCAATCACATTGAGAGTGTCACGGTTCCCTGCCAATGCAGGTCCATTAGGCACTTAGATAAGGAGCTGGTACTGAGTGCTTTCCCGTCCTCCTGAGGGGGCCAGAGACCCAGAGTCTGCAACAATAACGATCTCAATGCTGGGAGAGGCTGTGGCTGTCGTGGAAAGGATGAATCCTTTGTTGGAACCATCTTGGCACTTCCTGGCCAGTGCTGCGTCTCGAGACATGGCCAAGCCTGGCTAGGCCCCTTGGCATGTCCAGGCAGATGGCCTGGGGCCAACACCTGGAACTGGAGCTGTCGACTTGAGTGGGCACTAAGACTCAGCTGCAGACACTGGGCCGACCCACCACCTGGCCATCTGGATGCTGTGTCTTAATGGAGGGTGCATCCTTGGGGGTAAGGCTGAGGCACCTGGGGTCTGGCCTGGAGGGAGGAGGTGCACCCAGGGAAGGCTGCTGTCCACCCAGAGGGCCCCCAGCAAGGCAGGAGGGTGCAGCTCCCCTGGTCCTTGACTTCCTAGGCTCCCGAGGAAGTTTGAGCTGAAGGACTGACAGACCAATCATATGCTGGCTATCAGCACAGTAGTATAGATCTGTTGAAAACTGAAGGATACAAAAATGCATCAAGAAAGAATTATTTTCCAAAGAAAGAAGAAGGGGCGATACCGTTGTCAGCTGAGTTACCTTCAGAGCAAAGTACCTGTGAGACCTGTGAACCATACTGACCTAGAAGGAAACATGGACAGACCCACACTTACAGCTGTGTGCCCTCTCCACAACTGAAGAGAAAACCAGTAAGGGTGCAGAGGGTCTCCAAAGCTCCGCCAAGCAACAGACCCGATGGACATTCACAGGACACCCTGCCGCAGAGATCCAAGGATGTTACCTCTGGACAGTTATAAATATCCAGGAACATATGCCAGTGGGAACTGCATAGTGAGCCACCAGACAGACAGCAACACACTTGAAATAACTGGAATGATACAGAGTGTTTTGTGATCCCAGAGGAATCCAATGAGGAACCAAAAAACGAAAGATAACAGCAAAATCTCCAAACACTTAAACCAAAACAACACACTTCTAAGTAATCCTCACATCAAAAAGAAAGTCTCAAGACAACTAGAGTATACACGGAGTCCGGGAAATGGAAATACGTTAAAGGTCGTGGTGGAAGAGCAATGCGTGGTGCTGAAGACTGGCGTTGGGGCACAGCCGGGCTCACATCCGTCATCCAACTCAGCTGGGACAAGAAGAGTGAACCAGGCCCAAGCAAGGAGAAGAAAGAAAGCTGCGAGGACCAGGCAGAAATCCACGAGAGGAAAGCAGAGATCATCAGGGAAACAAGAAAAGAAAAATTGATGGATCTCAGTAAGACTGACAAGGGCCAAGGGACAAATGCAAGTCACAATATCAACAGTGAAAACAGAACCACCCCTGCAGACCCCACCTCCATCAAAGGTGGAAAACCCAGGTAGACCCACCTCCAGCAAGGAATAGAGCTGATTCTACAAATAGCCACCCACCACACACACACACACACACACACACACACACCCCACACACATTATACACACACATCACATACCACACACACACACACACACACACACACACACCACACACGAGATACCTTAATGAGTCACTTCTAGAATCAAACTACCACTGACGGACTCAGTAGAAAGAGGCATTTTGCATGGCTCTATAAATATCAAGGAAACCCAGTTTCCATTTACAGTCTGCACAGCAGCCTCTGGGTGCAGATAGCCTCACTGGAGATTCTACGAAAAGGTTTAAGGAGGAATCAACATAACTTCTACATTAAACTCAAAGAGAGGACACTGGCAAAATCATTTTAGAAAGCTAATGTCACATTGATATTAACACTAGACACAGAAAATATTTAAAATATCAAATATCCGAAAATATTAAAGTTAATATTACATTAATGTTAAAACTAGATAGTAAAGAAAGAAACCTACAGACCCACAACCTCATGAGCATATAGTACACACCAAGTAAAGGTGTTCTGATCAATGATGGACTGTGTGTGCAACGGTGGTTCTGTAACATGCTGAAACTGGAACCATCCTGTCTGGTGACATCATAGTCATGATGACATCACAGCATAAGCATCATTCACATTCACGTGTGTCGATGTTGGTGTGACAGATGGCCTACAGGGCCAATTGCATAAAGCACAGCACACACTGGATGATGATAATAAAGGCAGTTTCTGGTTCAGGGATGTGCTGTAGGATCCACTTAGTCTCTATGCTAAATTGTGCCTTTCTGCTGTCACACAAGTTCACTGGAAGACAGTGTGCTGTGCTCGCAGTGCTGGCCTCCATGGCTCGTAGTCCCCTCCGCTCTGGATTGCATCATTTTCCTTTGTTCTTGGTTCGGTCCCATGCTCTAGGAGCAATAGTGGCAACATGTGCTGCACAGACGGCAGGGACCAGGGCATGTTTCCAGGGGTGCAAAGCCATCTCTGTATTGGAAAGTCAATGAATGTCCAACACCACGTTCCTAGACTGAAGAAGAAAAGTCATATGATCTTATCAACTGATGCTGTTCAGCATTCGACAAAGTTGAATGATTTTAAAAGGTTCATAAACATAGGAATATAAGAACTTCCTCATCTCGATAAAATGGATCTACAAATTCTACAACTAGCATCACACTTAATTGTAAAAGACAGCATGCATTCTCCTAAGATTAGAAATAAGACAAGAATGTCTGTTCTCATCATGCTTATTCAACACAGGACGATAAGTTCTAGCCAGTGCAATGAGGCCAGGAAAAAAAGGGATAGGGATGAGAGAGAGAGAGAGAGAGAGAGAGAGAGAGAGAGAGAGAGAGAGAGAGACTTTCTGATGATTCACATAGTAAACCCCAACATGCCTACAAATGCTACACTTTATAAGTGAGTTCAGCAAGATTTCAGGATATGAGGACCATATTTAAGGATTGGAAGACAACACTAAACACGTCAATTCTCCACAAATTGATTTATAGTTTTGATGTGATACCTAACAACTTACAGAAAAATTTAATAGGTATAGATGGGGTTATTCTAAAATTTATATGGAAATGCAAAGGAATTGAATGACTAAAATAATTTTGGAAAAGCATAAAGAGAGAAGAGTCAGTCTGCCTGATTTCAAGACCTACTGTATACCCTCACTAACCAAGACTCCGGAGTTAGGGGTGCAACAGTCAGACAGATTCATGGGACTGAGACGTGAAGCCAGCTGTGTTCTGGAAAAAGTGCAAAAGCAATTCAAGGTGGGAGGGATAGCTTTTCTAACCACTGGTGTTAGAACAACTGGACCTCTCTGGACCAAAATATGAGCCAGGACCTAACACACACCCACTTTATACAAGAATTGATTCATCAGACTTAAATGTAAAATTGGAACTACAAAACTTACAAAAAAAATGTAGAAGAAAATCCTTGGTATTTAGGATAGGCAAAAGGATGTTAGAGTTAATTGTGAAATTACAATATGTAGACGGAAAAAGCAATAAACTTCATTAAAATGTCCAACTTCTACCATGCGAAGGACCCAGGTAGGGTGAAAATACAACCTGTATCCTTGGAGAAAATATTGGAAAACTGAATTTTTATAAAAGTTCTAGTATCTATACAGACTGCATACAAATTCTCAACTCTTACTTGTAAATAACTCAAGAAGAAAATATGCAGACATAAATAGAAATCTTACCAAAGAGGACATGCAGATGGCAAAGAAACAAATGCAAAGATGTTTAGCATCTTTAGCCATTAGAGAAGTGCGAATTCAGACCACAACAGGATTCTGCTACAGGACTTGCCAGAATCACTAGAGTAATGGTGCAGCACCAAGTGGTGTGAGGATGCACAGCACCTCCACCCGCCCTACCAGGTCTCTGTGCAAGCTCTGCATACAGTGACACACACAGGCATGAAGTCATGCTTGCAGTAACATACAATGGTACCGCTACACCAGAAAATAGCGTGCCACTCTGGGGTGCACAGGAGCACAGGCTGGTTAGCCGTGCTATCCTGGAATGTGCCAGAATTCCAGAGTCCCAGGAGAAGAGCAAGCTGGTTCCAGACCACTTCACAGCCTCAAAGCTCCACCTAGCCAGGGACGCCCCAGGTCAGGAGTTTCCAGAGTGTGTCCCAGGGCCCCAAATCTGCACCATTCTGCTGGGAGTGGTCCAGACGCCAAGGGAGAGCTTACTCTCTTTAAGTGTCTGTGAAAGAATCAAAAGTAGGGTAATATTTCATGATGTGAGACAATTACAGGAAGCCAAACTTTCTATCCATAAACAAAGGGTTTGGGTCCCTTGTTGTGCCCGTTTATTTGCAGACTGTCTACAGCTGGTTTTGCACTGTAATTCAGGACTGGGTGGTGACAACAGACTGCCTGCCGCTGAAGCCCGAGGGGTTTGCTGAGTTGAATGGTAGGGGACAGGTTTGTGACCGCCCCTCTAGATGGATATTATAAATAAGTTCAAATGTTTCATCAGATGGAAAGATTTCTCCCAGAAATCTGAAAATGTTCGGCTCTATCAAACTGTTTCATTACTTCAAATAATAGCAGCAGCTGTAAGTGTCCACCCAAGACCAGTGATTTCTGCTCTTTGGGGCTGGAGTTGCACGTTCCCAGTTTGTGTAAATAGAGGTCATGATATGTCACTTCATGTTATGTCATTTACATGGGAGGATGCTGCTCTCACTGCCGAAAGGCTCAAGGCTTAGACCTCAAGTACTCTTGTCTCCAACATACAGAATGACTCTTTTAAATCATGGGCGAAAGGAAGTGTCCAAGGCCAGCATGCCTGGTTTTGGAAGCTGGAATCGGAGGGAGAGGTGATTCTTGATACTGGACCTCAGGCCCAGGGCCAGAGTTTGAGTGTTACATTAAAACAACGTAGCACCATTAGACTGCTTGAAGGAGGGAAGTAACATAACATGACCTCTATTTACACAATTAGTTGGCCTTTCACAGAAGAGTGGAAAGGGGCCTAGTTGGAGGCCTTGCAACAAACCAAGTAAGAGATGTCGGGGCTGGTGGTCGGAGGACACAGCCAAGGGAGGTGAGTGGGCAGAGTTGAGACACTTCTTGGAGGAGAATTGAAAGCAGTTGAGAAAGTGGGTGAATAGTGATGCCGTGTACTGGCCTTATCTAGGCATGGAGGAGGAGTGTTGATGGAAAATTCCACAAGTCTGCTTTTAGGTATCCAGTGTATGGCCCTAGACATTAAAATGGCATATTAAGTAAATAGTCTAACCTGAAAGAAAACCCAATCAGAAACTGGAACACAGACCTGCATGTTGTTCCTGGCTGCCTGGAGAGAGCCAATGTGGTGAGAATCAAGGTGGGCAGGGGTGTGGCGCAGCTGCAGAGGGCCTGCCTCACAGCCCAAGGCCCTGGGTTCAAGCCCAGCACCACCAGCTTGGGTGTTAGTGGCCACACAGGGCTGAGAGCCCAGGCCTCCATCGAAGCGGGCTGTGTTGCTGGGTGTGAGATCCTCCATGACTGTTGGATTTTGGACCACCACATATCATAATGAAATAGTGAATAAAAATGTACTTTGGCACACAGATGAAAATGTCTCTTGTAACAAGAGTTCTGGATACAAAGAATTGTACCTGAGAATTTGTAACCACAGGCCGATTCTCATGTGGTTTGTGGTTTGAATATTTATTGCCTACTTGATCTGGTAAACCATAAACCCATCAACCAGTTAATATTTAAGCAGAATTCTTGGAGATTCAGATGCAGAAATAGTGAAATATCCTTATCAGATTAACCTTCTTACACATAACAATGACAATCTCCGAATGAAATATTTTTTAAAACCACAACTATTAGAAGCTACTGAAGAATTAAAAAAAAAAAAGGCTGAAACTGGAGAAATTTTGACCCTTGGAAAAAAAATAAAGCACTGGTGAGAGCTATATCCATACTACCTTTCTCTGAAAACGGTCCAGTCCATACACTGCAGGGATAGCTGGAATCGAAGCAGAAAAACATTGGTATTCATTGGAATGAAGGGTCAAAGCATGGAATCCAAGGTGTGAGAACATGCAGGCAAACACATTGGCACCCTGGACTTTTCTCCTCTGAGTGTCTTTAATAGCTAATTGATAATATGTTGAATAAATATGTCATAATTTGGGATCTATATTAGGTAAAATATAAAACAAATGGTAACATGGCAGAAAACTAGGCAAATGTTGGGCAAGGTAGGCAAACAGAATTACGCTGTTGCAAGATTTCTGAATTTTATATAAATGGTATACTCTTAACTCTAAGTTGACTATGATGGATTATAGATGTATATTATATGTAACCCTTTAAGTGTCTCTAAAGTAGTAAAAAAGATGTATGGAAAACCCGTTAGAAGAAATATGTGAAATAATAAAAATTCAATCATACCAAAAGAATTCATGGTAGGAGTAACTGAAGAACAACAACAACAAAACAATAAATAAATCATATAAAGCATGTAAAGTACTTAGGTGACTGACACACAGCAAACAATTTAGTCATTTCCTACCCAGGACATTTTTGAAAAATATAAAAAAAACTCAGAATCAAATCCAGGTAGATTATAATGGTTATAGCACATTTTGTTTTCTTTAAATTAGAGATTGAAAAGTTACGACACCGTTTGACCCTGAAGAAACAAAGTCAAAACCAAAAAACAGATGAGAAAGAATAAAAAATACAAGATGGCAGTCCTGAGATTAACTGTATTACTATCAACATCAGGGACACTGGAAACCTTTGAATCAAAGGCACATGTTATCAGATTGGATTAAAAAAATGGAAGGTCCAACTGTATGCTTTTTTTAAGAAACTCTGAGTAATTCTAAAAAACTCTAAATGAAATGTCCATAATACACGGAGAAAAAAAATACAAAAATGGAGAAAAATATATTTGGCAAACAATAAACATAATAAAATCTGGGTCTATACATTATATCATACAAAATATATTTGTATCTTAAACTAGTGTAGACATAAATATTGCACAAATATATTTCTAGCTAAGAATTATTAAGATAAAGAACAATATTTTATAATGATGAAAAGATAACTAAACAACGAAGATGCAAAAATCCTAAATGTGTATGCACTTACTAATAAAGCTTTAAAAATGAAGCAAAAATGAACAGAATTTAAAGAAGTATATGAAATCCAAAACGGTGTGAGATATTTTTTACAACACATTCTCAGTAATTGAAAGGACAATTAAATGAAATGTCCATAATATAATAATCCAACTTGATCTGATTGACATCCATGGATCACCAGACTGAGTAATATCATTCTGTACATTTTTAGTGCAAAAGAGCACTCAACAATGTAAGATGTGGACTATGCCATAAAAATAAGTACCAACACATTTCATAAGACTAATATATTATCAAATATACAACATGACAAAAATACAAGGAAATTAAATTTTTAAAAAATATTTATTTTTTATTTATTTTTTTTTTAGTTTTCGGCAGACACATCTTTATTTGTATGTGGTGCTGAGGATCGAACCCCAGCCGCATGCATGCCAGGTGAGCACGCTACCCCTTGAGCCACATCCCCAGCCTGTAAATTAGATATTAACATAAAGAAAGATATAGAAAAGTCCCTCAATATTTGCCAACTAGATAGCACAGTCTGAGGAGGAAAGCCCATGTAAGGTCATGAGACATTTACAGTGAACAATGAAAATGCAAACCATAAAGGTTGTCAAGGTGAAAACTGAGTGATACTTAGAGAAGGATTTAGTTTTTAGAGAAAATAACCACAAACTACAGTTATCTGTATCTAATTTACATTTTAAGATTAAAGATGAAATAAGGACATTTTCAGGCAAGGAATGGGATTCATTGACCAGTTACAGACTCTCACTGAAATAACGGTTGGAAGCCCTTATGCAGGAAGAAGCGTCAGTCAGGAAAGTCTTGGATGAGATGAAGCTAGCACTCATATGGATAAATCTAAATATGTATTCACTATATATTTTGACTTGCTATTTGAAATTTTTTGCTGTAACCACTTACAAGAAATTACCAACAGAAGTTACTTCTGAAAAAATATTTTGCAATAAAAATGGAAGAAATAATTTTAATTTTCTTTATTACTATTATAAAATAAAAGGAAATGAAGGTAAAAAAATTGACCTTAGAGAACTTATTTGAATTACAAATTTTTTTCTTTAAGAAATTGAATTTTTATCCTAGATACCTCAAAAAAAGCCTTTAGATAGTAGAGCTTTTAAAAAAAATCATTGAACCTGGAGATTATGCAACTTAAAAAAACCCTAATAACAAAAGTTTAAAGAAAAAACCAACCAAGCCTCAGGAGTTTGTGAAGATATATCAAGAGATCCAACATATGTAAAAGTGGAGCTTCAGAAGATAGGAAAGAGAATGGGAGATAAAATATTTGGAAAAAAAAACAATAGCTGAAATGCCTAAATTTGATGAAAATCTTTAACTTCCAGATCTCAGAGCTCAATCAATCCTGAAGACACTCAACAAAGAAACCAGACTAAGCACATCACAGTCAAATTCCCCAAACCCCCAAAGGAAGGGAAGAAACAAATAAGCCAACCTTCAAAGCAGCAAGAAAAATGACATTACATGCAGATGGAGAGTGATAAGGTGAATGGACAGCGTTCCAACAGCAGCAATGCAAGACAGATGGTGGACTGAAAGGACAGACTTAGAACAGCGAGGGAAAAAGGCTGTGGCCGAGAACTCCGTATCCACCAAACCGTCTTCTACTGTGGAAGTGTCGAGACATTTTCAGATGAATGGCAGAATTCACCCGCAGCCAACTTGATCCTTGGGACGTGCTAAAGACAGTCTTTCAGACCCAGGAACAATGTTGCCCCAGAGCAACTCGATCCTCGACACAGAAGCGAGAGCGTCAGAGAGGGCAAACGTGTGTGCACACGTGTGTGTCGATATGCCTGCATTTCCTTCTCCTCGATTTTGTGAACTTCTGTGGCATGGCTTCTGCATTTCATCAGAAGTAATTAAAAATTAACTCTAAGTAGGTTTGTGATAAATTAAAGATGCCTGTTGTAATCCCTAAAGCAATCTCTAAAAATAATTTGAAGAAATGATATCAAAAATGTCAGCAACATGTCCTTCCGCTGACTGGATGTTTGACAAAAGCCCTTGATTGCCAACCCGTGATGGCCACTCAATATTTCATATTAGGAAATGGTCTGAGGTGGTTGCCAGAGAGCCTCTTTTTGAGAGACAACTACAATCCTGTTGTTGATCACTGATTGAGACTCGATTACTAAATGACCCAAATTTTGTGGAGACCTGAAATACTCTACATGTAATGGACCATGTCAGAAAATTACTCCGATGGGGAGGTCATTCCCTAGAATTGCTTCGGAGCCAATGAACAAACAAAACAAGCATGGTGGGTTCAGGAATCTGTGGCAGGGAACCCACCCAAGGAACCATGGCAAACAGGAGCCAGTAGCTGTTCCATCTCTGAGCCAGGAATAAGTCTCCCTGAAGAGTGATTTAACCCACAGCTGGACTTGGGCACCCGTAGGATTGAACTGGAGGGCCACACCCACAGCTGGACTCAGGTGCCCGTAGGGTTGATACTGGAGGGCCACACCAAGGCAGCCTCCCTTACAGAAAGCACTCTCCCGTGGAGGCCAGTTGTCTTCCCAGGGTGACTGTGCTGTGCTTGCCAATGGCCAGTGACTGAAGAAGGACAGCTCAGTCCTCTCATGGGAGACAAGTTAGAGTGGTATTCTTCAAGTTATTGGAAAAACCAAATGACATTGACAAAAATGTGGCATGGGTTGATTTGTTCTTGGAACACAGCCAATAACTTTGTGAAATGGTCTAGAATAGGGGGCCTTAGTTGATGGAAAGTGGTAGAATCCCTGGCACAGGCCCAATATTCTAGACAGACATTACAGACTTCGTGGTAGCCCTCTTTCCAGACGGTCTCCAAATTGCTCCTACTTCCTGGTACTTACAACCTTGTGCTGTCCTCTGCTCCCCGTCAGGGCTGCTCCACGTGACAGAGGTGACTCACACCAGTGCTTCCTTGTGTCACTCACTCTGGGGAAAGCCAGCTGCAGGGTGACAGGTAGCTTTCTAACAGAGGCCAGAGTGGTGAGGGACAGCAGCCATGCCAGGGAGATCTAGTGCAGGTCCACCCGCCACCATACTGAAGCCGCCAGATGACAGTAGTCGTGGTAGGCCAGCTTCTCTGCCAGTTCATGCAGAGTCTAAGCCAGAGCCACCCAATTCACCCTGCTCATGAGTTCCTTATACTTGGAAACTAAGATGATAAGTGTCCGTTGTTTAACACAAAGCAAGGGTGGCTGAGAGTCCACCACAACGCTCATCTAGGTGCTTTGGGAGAACGGCAGGCCCTCAGAAAGCAGTCCCGCAGTTGGTCTCAAGTTTCACATAACTTACTTCATGATTCAGCAACCCCAACTCTAGCCCTTTCCCCATGAGGAATATGTGCATCTAAGACCCGTATGCATTCAAACCAAGTGATTTATCATAGTGAAAACCCAAACCACCCATGTCCGTCAACTGGACACTGCATAAGGGAAGCAGGAACTTCATAAGTAGGAAGAAGGGTCAGCAATCCAACCCGAGGCACACACAGCTGGGACGTTGCAAGTTACCATGATCCCACTAAGAAGGGGTTTGAAAAAATTAGGGGGGCCAAAAGCAGATCAGACCTTGCCCAAAACCAAGATGGCAATGGGGCTGGGGCCAGGGGAGGCCTGGGCTGCGTGACTGGGAAGACCCTCAGTTGTCTGAGCGTGGCTGTGGGTGCATGTCAGAAATTCGTCTGCTGAAACCCATCAGACTGGGCTTATCAATTACTAGGCTGTGGTAAGTATTTATGTATTTTTGGTACTGGGTTTGAGTGGTACTGATTTGTACCACTGAGCTACACTCTGGCCCTTCTTTTTTTTAATTATTAATTTTATTTAGCTGTAGTCACACACAATACCTTTATTTTATTTATTTTTATGTGGTGCTGAGGATAGAACCCAGGGCCTCACATGTGCTAGGCCAGCGCTCCACTGCTGAGCCCCAGCCCCAGCCCACACCCCAGCCCTTCTTATTTTTTATTTTGAGACAGAGTCTTGCTAAGTTTTCCAGGGTGACTTTGAACTTGCAATCCTCCTGCTCAGCCTTTGGAGTAGCTGGGATGACAGGCAAGCGCCACTGTCCCCGGGAGTAAAGCCAGAGAGGAGCCAGAAGAGTTTACCGTGCTGAAAACAGGGAATGTTAAAACCTGACAGTTGCCACTACAGCGACGCTACCAGAATTTTCATAGAATTAAAAGGTTAAGACTATGGAACAAAGAACCACTGTGGACCCTGGGCTCCTGAGCTGGTTTGTGCGGGTGCAGTGGGCACCAGGGCTGCCCACCAGGCACTGGGGGGTGCATTCTCCTCCTCTGCTCCTGCCAGCTCCAGTTCTTTTGAGGAGCTCTGAGGAACCCCCCAGTCCTGTGAATCAGCTTTCAATGGCCACTGCAAGAGGACAGAGTCCACCTCATCCCTGAAGGGCCTGAACCTCGGAAGGGCCGCTCATCTGGAGGGGCAGGAGGGAGGGGCAGGAGGGAGGGGCAGCGAAGGTGGATAGGAGCAGAGGGAATCCAAGGGGCTTAGGAGGCAGAGACGCAGCTAGCTGGCTTGGCCATGTGTGTTGGGGTGATTCCAGGTGCTGCTGGTACCCGCAGCGTGGAATGTCTGGAATCATGCAGCAGCAGCCTGTGGAGGTGGGGATGAGGAAGAGGAGGAGAACTGGCAACTGTGCCTCCAGGACTCTAGCCTGCACTGGGAAGCAGCTGGGGGCAGAGCCCAGAAGGACAGCTAGCAGAGAAGACCCACAGGCAGGCACCCCTGGGGGTGGTCCGAGGCTTTTACCTCGACACTGTGCGCCCTCTCCCTGATAGGAGCGCCCGGGTTGCAGTCTACTCGGTGGCTCATTTTAAAATTGGGGCAGACAGAGTAAGGCCAGTACTGAGAATGGCCATCATGGGATCCTGCAACCCAGTGAAGGCTACAGGCTGTATTTTGAACATGGAGCACTGGCCTTTCTCTTTCTCACACACTGGGCACCCTGCAGTGTGGAAGTCCAGAGGGAGCTCCCCAGCAAGTCCTGGGCAGTGGAGGTCTGGACAAGGCCACAGAGGGCGAGTGAGGTCTTGGAGATTGATCTGTGTGGATAAGAGGGGGCAGTGATTGACAGGAAGATGGGGAGGCATAGGTCAGCAGGGTGGAGGTGGCCTGGCAGAGCACCCAGGCCAGCTAGACACAGAGGCTGAATTCACCAGGGGGTGAAGAGGAAAGGGCAGGCAGGAGGAAGTGCCCAAGGAAGAGGGAGGTAGATAGAGACTAGGACTCACCCACAAAATGGCACGAACTTGGAACAAGTTATTCACGGCTCTGCACCTCTGTTTCCTCATCAGGAGGTTTTGGGTGGGAAAGTCTCTTAGATTCCCTCCAGTTTTACAAGTCTATCATCAGGCAAGAAAAGCAGTGTGGAGTGGACCCACTTGGTAACATTTTCCTTAGAAGACTGACCCCAGGGTCACTAGGGCCAAAGCGCACAGCACCCGGGGCTGGAGCTAGGCTCCCCAGTGTGGCCAGTCTCAGGGGAGTGGCCAGAGCAGGTGGAGAGACAAATTGGCCAGTTAATTAAAAGTATCCCCTGAATTACTTCAGGGTGAGCAAACCACAGGGAACAGGCAGAGGCAGAGCTGGCTGGCCCTGGGGAACCCAGAGGGCAGAACCCACACAGAGGCTGGTGGCCGTGGGCCTTACCCTGCGGAGGGCTCCAGGGCCCTGAATCCCATATGGAAAGCTGGATTTTAAATATGAAATAAAAGTGATACTCAGCTCCTCGCTGACTGATTAATGGGTTCAGCCCACACCTACTGGGCAAGCTGCCCTAATCAGTATATGTCACAAATTTACAATGTCTTTCAATCAAGCCCCTGGCGGAGACTGGTGGGGGATCTAAGATGGCTAGTGCCCGGACTGTCTCGCTCTCCTTGGCGCGGTCTCGCTTCTCCCCACCTGCTGCCTTCACTGCTGATGCTTTCCCACCGATGACCACATTTTCCCGTCAACCAATAATGTAATCATCATCTTTTTCTTTTTCTTTTTCTTTGCTAGGACCGAATGCCTGCTGAGTGGCCTTTAAGAATTGCCCAGAAATGCTGGAAGCCGTAGATTCCAGACTCAGCATCCTGGTGTGCTCCAGCCAGTCCTCAGAGCCCTCCACCCTTCTTCCAAACTTCTAGACTAATAAAGAGAAGTGGGATGAGAACTCCCAGTGGACTCCACATCCTAGCACAAACTTGGAGAGGCTCTGGTAGTCTTTAAACAAATGGACGTTAGAAGGGAAAGTCTTCGCGGGATCTCCAAGAGTTGAGTCCTGGGGGACACGGGTGGGACACTGGACCATCTATCCTGGCTCCCCTCCCCACCCTCCATTTCCTGCACCATCTCTGGCATTTTTCTCTTCTCCCCATCATATAATGGAATGTGCATTCTGGATCTTTTCCCAGCCTGGCTTCTTTCACTTTGCCGTGCACACTGAAGAAGCAGCCATTCCTCGGTGTGGATGGATGCTTCATTATTGAGATTGCTAAGCGTGTCGCCATGTGTGAAGGGACCACAGTTTGCTCCTCCACGGACCTGCCCGATCTTTACCCCGGTTGCTTCGGGCTTTTGGTGACTGTGAATGGATGTGCGTGGCATTGGCATGCGGGTTTGTGAGGACGTGTTTTAGAGCCAGCTGGGTAATCACCTAAGCACTGGGATTGCTGTGTTCAGCTCTGTAAGAAGCTGCCAAGTTGCCCTCCAAATGGGTGAGATCACTTGCCCTCTCAGGAGCAGTGAGAAAGAGTTCCAGTTGCTTTGCATCCTCACCAGCACTCACTTTTCTTTTTTCAACATTTTAAAAATTTTTTTGTCATTCTAATAGGTGCAAATGGTGTGGCATTGTTTTAACTCACAGTTGCCTTCTGGCCCATGATGCTAAACATCTCTCCAGGCCTGTCCACCTTCTCCCTACCCTCTCAGGTGAGGCATCTGCTCAGATCTCTGCCTGGTTTTTAACTGGATTACCGTTTTTTATTGTTGTTGGATTTTAGAATCCTCCCCACCAATTTTAAAAAGGAGATTATAAAAGAATACATCAGAGCAAAGAAAGCTTAGAAATGTTATAGCCATTTGATGTCTATTAAGGCCAGGAATAAACTTGTGTTTATATTTTAGATATATACTTTTTCATTTTATTTGGCAGTAATTCATCTTACTTTACAAAATTATTTGCCACTGTAGGTTTGAAATTTAAAAAATAAAACATAGAAAACCAGCCCTTCTCCCAGAGTTTGAAAAGCACCGCATTAGAAGACTGAGAGGAATTTCAGAGAGACCAGGAGATTGCTCAGGTCAGGACTGACTCGTCCGTAACGGCGGGCCCCCACGTGCACTGGCAGAACCCTCCAGAAGTCTGTGCTTTGGTTCATGAGTGTTGAGGCCAGTGCTCTGGGCAGCTGAACACGTCTCCACACAGGGACCCACTCTCTTGCCTGCAGCCTGCTAAAACCTGGGCCTCAGAGTCCCCGGTTGGACATGGCTTCCAGACCTTGGTCAGAACGGGAGATGCGGTGGGGAGTTGGATGGCCAGGCTTGGAGGGGTGCCCACCATTTCTGTTTCTCATCCCCCTGGACACCACTGTCACATGCTAGCACCTAGAGCAGTGTCCCCCCAGTGCCTGGGGAGAAGGGAGAGCCGCTGTGGTGGACCTCTGCTGGTCTTCACCTCACTCCTCCACCAGGGGCTATCTGACTTGCCATCTTACTGTCTGAAGCTGTTATTAATGCTCCCATCCTTGCAGCTGGGCCAGCCAGAGCACATGGCCACAGGGACATGAGGGGCAGAGCAGGAGGTGGAAAACATAGCTGTCCCCCTCTGCCGGTTTCTTTCTTCACCCCGTGTCCTGAAATGGGTGGTTTTTGTTGGGTCCTGCCTCCCTCTACCACCTCCGTGGTGAGGTCCTAGCCGCTAGGATTCCTCAGCACTGTGGGATTTTATCTCCTCAGGAGAGGAGCTGGTGGGGACTGAGCAAAGCCGTGCACACCCCTGTCCTCTTGGGACTGACATTGCAGGCGAGCACCCCTGGGCGGTCATCGGACAGCCGGTCCAGACTCCAGACATAATAATTCATGTTAGGACAACTTTAGAATCCGTGTAATGTTTTCTGATCTGTTGGCATCAGCTTTTTGCAAGTTTCTTAAATGGCCTTAACTAAGTGGGGAGGCTGCCACGGCATCTGGCAGCGGGTGTGTCAGTCACTGAGGCCAGAGCTCACTTCAGCAGTGGCCAAGCCTTTCTGGTCTTGACTCTAGGATTGCTTGTGTTCTTTTATCCAGTGACCAGAAGAGGGGAGTGGAGGAGTCAGCTCACTCCCAAGGCTTTGCCACGGAGGACGAGGTCCACGGGCTGCTTTGCAGGGGCTTCCCCTTGCCTGGGGCATGAGCGTCCCACGTTACCGTGCCAGCACTGCACAGAGCCTGCTGCAGTCCTGCCAAGTGGTGTCCTTGCAGTGAACATTTCAGGGCCCCATTCCCAGCAGTGTGGAGAGCCTCAGAAGACTGGAACCACCAGACCAGTTGCCCACCCTCCGTACACATCCAAAGCTCCAATAGCAACACACTATGGTGACACAGCCACACCACTGTGTATAGCAGCACAGTTTACAGTAGCTCAGCTGCGGACCCAACCCAGGTGCCCTTCAACAGATGAATGGACAAAGAAAATGTGCTGCAGGTACACAATGGAGCATAACTCAGCCATAAAGTAAAAAGAAATGATGGCGTTTGCTGGTAGATACATGGAACTGGAGACTATCGTGCTAAGTGAAATAAGCTAGTTCCCCAAATCAAAGGTTGAATAACTTTTCTAATATGCAGAAGCTAATCCGATATAAACAGGAGGGGAATAAAACAAATGGGAGAAAGATCAGTGGAGTTGACAAAGGGAGTGAAGGGAAGGGCGGAGGGGTGGGGTAGGGAAACACAGTGGGATTCGTCTGAGCTGACTCTCCGTGTACAGGTGTGAACAGTGAGCTCAGCATCACGTACATCCACAAGACACTAAGTTCAAAAAAACCTAAACGGTAAATAAATAGAAGAAAGATCAATAGAGCGGAGGAAAGGGAACAGAGGGAGGGGGGAGGAGAGGAGGAGGGGAAGTCCTGGGCACTGAATTAGAACAAATCATATTTCATGATTTTATAATTGTGTCAGATTGAATCCTATTGTTATGTATAAGTAAAAAGAACCAATAAAAACTTACCAAATAGCACTATTTTTTAAAAGGCCCTGTTCCAACTCCCTCTGGCCCTGCACTATTTTATCTGAGGACTTTCTCTGGCCACCAAACCCAGTTTGGGGCTCCTGCAGCAGAGCAGAGAGGAATTACTGGGGACCAACACCGGCTGACAGTGGAGTCCGCTGTTGCTGAGGGCTAGTGCATTTGTACCCCAGCTGGGGCTTCACCCCTTGGTGAGCCGTCTCTGAGCACCTCTTCTTCTCTGTCTCCCAGAAGTCCCCAGGACCCTCAGTGGTGACTGGGTTAACCTAGAATTTAGTGGCCACTTGGCTGCCCACCTCAGGTCCCTACCCACGTGGCCATGTTTTCCTCACCTGCCCAGTAACCTAGTTGTACACAAATTCTCATCTGGAGATCTACTCCCCAGAAAACCCAGTAGACAACCCTGTGCCAGTCAAATCATCTTCAGTGGAAATCTGGCTGTGTAGCTATAGATAGGGCAGAAAAAATCCGCAGAAAAAGTCCGAAGACTTCCAAGTTGTACTGAAGAAGAGTAAGGCCCTCCTAGGATCCGCTCTGAAGGATCTTGGCGGTTTTCAGTACGTCCTCAAGTGAAACTTGGCTGTCTCCATGAGGATTTACGCTGCCCTCTTGAGAATCCCAGGATCATTCTGTATTTTAGATAAAAATTCACACATAATGTGATGAGTTCTTTTTTATTTTTTCAGTGTTTTTCTCATTAACTTTTGGAGTAAAGATTAATGAGAAAATTAATCTTTACTGCCTCCCCAATCCATGCCCTCTACTGTGCTGATCTACCTTCTATCATCATTTTAATTAGTGCGTTATAATTATAACTGTGATCCTGTGATCCAGAAGAGTGGAGCATGTGGGAAAGTACTGGGGAACAAATCTACCAAATTGTGCTGTTAAGATTTTTTTTTTGACAATACAACCCACCCCCCTCAGTAGGAAGTGTATTTTCTGTTTCCCAAACGCCACCCCATTTACTTGTATCTTTCTAATGCCACTCACGTTTCAGCTCACAAAAAATATTTGGAGATATTTTCTGTAAATAGTCTCTACTAAACTCCAATCTCCCTAATGTGATTGTAGTGTTAGAAGGCAGCACGTGCTTCATTTTTCTCAAATCATCTAAAATATGCTCCAGGTCAAACAGAATTCAAATACGACCATGTGACTTTTGGACAGCCTTCCCCTCCAGCCCTGAGTGCCCTTGGCCAGCCCCGAGTGTCCTCAGTGAGGGCGTCTGCGCTTTGCTGTCCACTCGTGGTTTCTGCAGTCCTCGGTCTCCTCTTCACTGGGCATTCAGAGGAACAAAGCCCATGAGACCCAATGTCCTTCTCCTTCTGCAGAGTTCCCCTGTACCAGAACAGGAAGGCCCCAGATGATCTTCTGCTTTAAATTGGTAGGAGTGCAGGTTTTCCTCCCAAGGCTGAAGTTCCATGAATTACTTAGTAGAGGAAATACACTTAATGACCCCGAGCAAGACCACTGGAGAGGTTTCTTTGCTATTAAGAATACATCCCACTCTGCTTACCTCAGTGGTCATAAAAAGCCTTCCCAGACGAAGATCTGCATCTAGATGCTTCTGCTAAAAGTCCATGTCAGTGCCAGTGTGCGGTTTAACCATTTAAGTCCTGTGAACTTTGGTGAGATCCCACGGCTAGCTGGATTGTCTGTGGTACTTAAATTTAAGATTCCTCGTAAGTGCATGGAGGACACGTGTGTTTTTATGCATCTGGACTCTTGAGAGAGGCCGCAGCCTGGCCCAGGCTCTGCTGGGCTCTGGGGAGGTGGTGATCTGGAGGTGGGTGGCAGAGTTGGGAGTGTGGGCTGGTTACTGTGAGCTTTCTTCTGTGCTGCACTCTTTACGCTGGCCGTCTGGATTGCCACAGGAGAGTGCAGTTCTCCCGTGAACCAGCAAATTACCAGAGGTGATGTTGCCTGTGCTTTTCTCTAGCTTGGTTCTAAGTTCTGCATCTGCAGAGTGACCGTCAGCCACGCTAGCACTGTCCTGAAGGCCCTGGCCAGCAGGAGGGTTGGGGTCAGGGCTGTCAGGTGACATGGAGTGGGTGGCACATCAGAACCTATGGGTGACAGAGGCAGTGCTCTTACAGGTCCAGAAGGCCCCTGAGGGCCAACGGGAGGTCAGGAGCAGCAGGGTGCCCCACGGGGAGAGAGAGAGGGGGTCTGTGGGACTGTGCCTCGTTGGTGATCCTGGGCATCATCCCTCGGACTCTCCCCAGGGTTGCCACGGCAGCACAGAGAAGACGTGGTGAGGGGGACGTGCTCACAGCCTGGTGCTGACCATTGGGTTCCTTCATGGCCAGCAGCTGCAGGGTGTGTTGGGTTTGAGCCACTGGGATGGGGAACACCAGGCTAGATGGCAGACCACCTCGTGGAGAGAGGAGTTCTGGGCTGGAGATGACGTTATGACAGGCTTCCAACTACTCAGGGGGAAAGCAGGCCTCACGGCAGCATGAAATGGCAAGATGTGTGACCACGCCAGGTGTAAGGGGAGCAGGTGCTGGGCTTCTCAGACGCTGTCTCAGGCAGGGGAAGGAGACACCAGGTCCAGGGATCAGCCATCGGGAGAGAGGCATCTGGGATGGGCTCTGGTCTGGACCTGGCTGGGCACTTTCCCACATGCAATTATATTTGGTCCTCACAGAAACTCTGCTGGCAGGTGTCTCTCCAGGGGATCTGCGGAGCCTTCTCAGGGCAGATGGTTGGGGAGGCTGTCCATGACAGAGCTGCAGAGCAAAGGCCTGCCTGCCACCAAAGTCCTGGGCCTGCACAGGAGGGAGGGAAGGAGTAGGGAGGGGCGGGGATGGAGGGGAGGGAGCTGAGAGGATGCACTATATACAAGGGGAAGGAGGCTGGTGAGAGAGGGCAGTGAGAGGCCGGAGGACAGTGTGAGGGCAGGAAAACAGGCCACAAGACGGTGGAGTGTCCTGAGCTTCCCTGCAGTCACAGGGACCCCGGTGTGGGTCTCATGGTGGTGGCTGCTTTCCTAAAATCACCTAAGTTGAGCCTAAATAACTGTTATTTCAAACCAGTTATTGGGGGAAAATGAGTGCAGAAACATTGGGATTGGGCTGGGGTGTGGCTCAGTGGGTTCTACCCACAACTGCCAAAAAAAAAAAAAAAAGAATTAGAATTGTCTTGAAATAGTGACCCAGATGCTCTATGGAGAAAGCTGTATTTCGTTTGCCACACATTTTAACTTTTAGAGACTGCCCGCAGGGTGTAACTTGCTGGCCTGGCATTCCAGTGCTACAATATAACCAGTCACGCTGGGAAAGTCATTATTAAAATCCCCTTTCTCGAAGGAGGAAATCTGATAGGCCCTGAGCTGGCGCCTCCAGGGGGCCCATGGGGCAGTGGGCAGCTCTGGGTTTAGCAGGCCCCGGCAGGGCTGGGCCGAGGTGGGCCCCATCCGTCTTTGCCTGGGGCTGTGCATCAACTGAAGAAATAGTAATGTACCAGTGTTGAATAAAAATGGACGTCAAAATACACATCATGTCCCATAGGAATCTACTTGCATTGATGTTAAACTGGGTCAGTTCCTATAGAAATATTAGGATCTCTATGCACCATTCTGTGAAGTTAGTTTTCAGCACTAAGAAACAAATACGTATTTCAGGTGGATGAATATTTCTGAGAATAATCTTGTGAAAAGTTGATTATAAATCCACATATATGAACATGGATGAATTTAGGGAGTGTATAATAAGACATATATATTTCATATTTTGAAAAATGTGGAGAGTTTCTGTATATTGTGTGTGTGTGTGTATATACACACATACACACAGAACACACACACAGACATTAAAAAGTAGAAATATATATGCCAATCGAAATTCATCATGCAATATATATCATCCAAAGATCCAAAAATATTTATGTTACTGAACATGGATTTATGTATCATGTTGTTCAAGTAGGAAGCTCACCCGTAGGTTGAATTTTCAGTACCAACAGCGTTTAGGAGGTGTGATCTCTTCTCACAATTTGTATCTGCAAAGTCATCCACCTCACAAGAATGGACGTGGGATAGCAGGTAGGATTCTATATGTGCATGTAAAAATACATGTTGCTGAATAGGCTACAGAGAAAGGGAGACAGGAATTCACACATTTGTTAACTCTCAAAACACATGGAGAACTACTTCTATTCAATTGGACAAGATTTATAACACCTACCCTTTGTAATGCTAAAGGCAAGTCCAACTATACACCATGCCTGCTCTGAACTGCCTGTATTTCTATTCTGTTTGGGTTATTTTTCTCCATCATATTAGTATTTGTAGTCAGAATCTAGTAGGGTATGGGTTAGTGTCAGGGATTCAGTATTTCGAACGGAAAATAGGAAAATGAATCCAATGTGTAGGCAAATATGTGCTACACAAAAACCTTCTCACTCTCATCCAGAACATTGCCTTGACATTACCTTCGCAACAAGTAAGACGCAATTCGAGGAGAAGAGTTAGAAAAGCTGTGAATACGTATGTGGAATGGAAAATGCTCAGGAGTTCACAACCTTGGAGGTGGTAGAGGAGTTTCCATAAGTAAGGGAGACAGGGTAAACACTCCACAAACATGGAGCTCTGCTGGCCTAAAGACTTTGTGAGAAACTGCCTCTGAGTTTGGGCACTTGAAATATATGTTGTTGTCAGGAGCTTTAGCTTCCTATGTAGTGAGACCATCAAAGCTGAGTCTGCATCTATGTGACCTGGAGGACATGGTTTCTGATTTTCCAATGAACATGAGGCAGAAGTGCTGAATTCTCTCTTTGCAGGTAAACTGTGGCCACTGGGGTCTAAGTGTCTCCCTGTGTGGACTGCGAAGCCATTTGGTCATCCTCCACTTTTCGTGGTGTTTCTTGCTGCTGCACTGGGAGTTTGCAACTTGCTTCAGGAAATACAAAAAGTTCAACTGGGACACCGTGATGGAGGGAGTTCTGTCACATGTGGTGGGTCAAGGTCCTAGGAGAATGCACCAGCCAGGCTTCTATCCCACAGAGCTTGCCCCCTTGACCATAGCAACCTGATTCTGAACACTGCCCTAAAACCTCTCCATATAACAAGATGCCTTTACATAGAAGGGTCTGCTCACTGCACCATGTCAGTCACAAGCCATTTGGAAGCCAGTGGCAGATCCACATGGCACCGCCACATATGTTTTATCACACACCTGCACACCACTTCTCTAGGCCTGCTACACAGCAGGCCCCAACTTACTGGCATCTCTGTTTTACACCATTTTCATGAAACCCAGTCAATCAAGGCACTGTCTGGTACACTCATGATCAGCAACAGGACATCCAAAGGTTCTCCAGTGCCACCTGGTCATGGGAATTTCAAAAATGTCATGGTATTTATCTAGCTAGCCATTTTTAAAGGATGAAGTTGGAGGCACTGTGGGTTTCCATTCCTTCAGGAACCATTACATGGTGAGGAAGCTCATTTCAATGAAAGCTCTGGAGAACTCTCACAAACAAGGCTTCCCAAAGAGTGGCCAAAAGGTCACACGAAGCCAGGCCCATTGAGGTCTACAAATGTGAGGTCCATGTGTGTTTTGACTCTCAACTATGGCTGCCAGGTCATTAAGAATAAACTCATGTGATATCCGGGCTGAGATTCCCAGTGCTCTGTGGAAAGCCAGCCTGGGCCTAGATCTCACTTTCCAAGGGCAACCCTCATGCATGGCCTCCTCAAATCCCAACACAATTCACGGCAATACTTCTCTGAGGTCAGTTCCAGAACTCAGTCTCCAAGGGGAATCACACCAGAGTTCAAGCCCAGGTGGACCCAGTCATCTCTTCCCACCGCCACACCAATGACCACAATTCAAACCAAAACACTGCCACATGGCCCTCATCTCCTTCCATATAGACACTCATCATAACCTCTGCCTGAGGTTTCCATGAGGGGCACAGCCCAAGACAGTGTCCACAATAAGGTCCCTTGCCCCTCATTTGCCTAATGTCAGGGTGGCCTGGACACCCTTCCTGTGAACCTGGAGTGATCCAATAGGCCTGCCGATAATACTGGATCTGCTTCTCCAATTAGAGGCCTACTGACTGCAGGGTATGGATTATTTGTGTGAATTGGAGTCATGAGAAAACCCAAGCACCTATGGGCTAGCCTCTGCAGGGCTATGAAGAACTCGTTTTACCCGAAGGATCCCTATTCTCACTTGATGGAGGTCAGGAAACTTACAGAGGAAGGCGAGAGACTTCATCCACAATGACTGCTTTTGTGCCAATTAGGCTTTGGATGCACACATGGGATCTCTCTTTGGATCCCTCAGGTGCTAACAACCTAAGCCACAGCCTCACACAGGGCCAAGAGGCTGATTCAGACACATCCCTTTGCAAAGCCATTAAGCAAAGAGCCACAGGTGATGCCCATTCATTTCCATTTGAAAACTGTTTTCTTCAGGCTTCACAAAGGGGTGCCCTGAGGCAAAGGCCTTCCTGACTTTCAGGGCAACAGACCAATAGGTAAGCAAAAGGCCCAAAGCAAGGTTTCTCCAGGGAGACTTTACTGGTCACACTGATATCTGAGTTTTCTGAGATGCTCACCATTCCTTTCAGCTCTCCAGTACATGGCCATGTCACCGAGCTTGGAGGTGGTACATATCTTGGACAAAAAACCATGAGCCTACTCTGGAGAGTGGCCAGAATTCAGGAAGAAAACAGGAACTTAGGAAGATAGTAGGTGTTGCCCATCCATAAGGCAAGCCGCAGTCCATTCATAAATTGGGCAGGATGAATGCTGGGAAGCTTTCTACTAGACAGGACACATCCATTGATGCATTCTCTTTTCTAATGTCTACAACCAGGGACACAGTGGGATACACAAGCATAGAAACACTCGCCTTGTCAAAAGACTTACTAGAAACAGTCCACTCCAAACCAAACAAACCGCCTTTCCTACCTATTCTCAGAACATGAGACAAAACCACAAACTCACACCCACACCCACAAAGGCACATCCTTCTTCCAAGTTGGTCTGTGACGACCTGGAGTGCCGTCTGACTGGTGGGCCATACTATGTTCCCCCGCAATGGCCTGTCCTGTCTCACATCTGGCCTCCTTGGCCAACTCTCTGAAGTTGTCAGGAGCCAGCGGTGAGCCACTACCTGCTTTCTCAGGAAAGGCCCCTCTGCAGAGCTTTCCTGGCATTTGGCCATCCTCACATCAGTAGGTACCAAGAAAGACTGACTCTGTCCTTGGTAAATCCAAACAAGTGAGCCCACTGGGACTGGGACTGGGACTGGCTCTGGGTGCCTGGCTTCCTGGATCCCAAGTTCAGAGAGTTCCATCACCAAGGAAGTGAGGTGAGGTCACTTCCTTCAGGAACTGAATGAGGTCACTGCCTTGGCAACCACTGTGTCCTAACAGTTGCTTCCAGGGCTCCCATGAGATGGAGGCTGCCCCTCCTTCCTGTGACACTTTCACAAGTTAGAATGGAAAATCAACCATTCGCACCAAGGAACAGCTCTCCACACAGGCCTGCTTTGGTCCATCTTGTCTACATTAAGAAGAGAGAGGCTCATTCAGACACATCCCTTCATCCTGACCAGGTTGTTTGCCATGGAAGATGACTTCTGCTCCCTCAGGTCCTTCACAGTGGCCTAAATCTTCTCCAGGGATCATTTCTGCATGGACATTTGAGGTTCTCAGCAGGTGGAAGATCCCCTACATTCCTGTATTGTAAGACCAACTCTGTCCCTGCTCTTCTGTAAAGTTAGATTGAGGGAAAAGTGTATGGTTAGGGTTACGAACCTGTTCGTTTTGGGTTAGGAATCACTCTGCTGGATGATGAATGGTATTGGGAACCTGTGATATTTATAATAATATATAGGTGAAATATATGTATGAAAACAGAAATCCAAGTAAGATTTGAAGGCCAGAAGGGCATTGGGCCCTTGATTGGGATACTTAGCTTTGAATGACTTTCTGCACAGATGTCTCAGATAAATCGATATACAATGGCATAGGACCTTGTACCTTGGATGATTGAATGTAGAAGAGAACATCCAGTCAAAAAGGGATAGTAGGTAGGATTAGGAAGATAGTTGGTAGGGTTAGGAAGAAGAGTGAGTATAAAATTTGGACCAAAAGTTCTTTAGCAATAGGGTGTCGGTTAGAGAGTGAATGTAAACGTCAGCACATGTGAAGAGTCAGTCACAATGATGAACTGGGGAACATATGTAGGAAAGCAGATATCAATAGAGACATTAGGAAATCAGGCAAAGTATAAAGTGAGTGAGAGGATTAGACATTTTCAACAGGGTTGAGGTTGAATATATCATCTTAGGAAGAAACAAATGTGTAGTCACCAATAGGATTGACATTTGAGAGCATTAGGCAACCTGGACAAGGATGTTTTGAGTAATCCATGCTCACTTTCCAATGAGGCTTTGGTACAATCATAAGTGTGACCTTTGCATTTTGTGTCCAGAATATCACTGTGATAAAATGTATATGGAGGGACCGAGGGAAGATGGCGGCGAAGGGAGTGCAGCTCCCCAGTGCGCTGCGCCACTGTACAGGAGTAAGAGGAGGTGAAACGGCTAAAGGCTACCTTGGTGGGTATCCCCAGTGAAATTGAGGTGCTCCAGAATTTAGAGAACAGACTTCCAGCGCGCGGGTTTCGGCTGTAGGTGCTTGGTCGCGGGAGATTTCTCCGCACGGAGGGAAGCAGTACCTGGTTGGCGGCCGCCCCGTAGATGGAGTCTGGGATGCGCCCTAGTTAATTAGCAGCGAGGTTCCAGAGCAGGAATACAGCGAAGCGGATTCTGGGGTTCCTGCCAGTGGCGCACTGGCCGCGCTGAGTGCTGAGTTCCAGCCTTGAAACAGAGGAGAGAACCGGTCCAGTTCGATTCCCAACACCGGTCGGAAAACGGAGGAGGACAGCAGCCGCCATCATGGAGAGCTGATGCAATCATCCCTGTTTTCTACTAATCTCAGCTCATTCAACTACAGAACAGGTGATTCCAGGCTGGTGTTTGCCTGCGTCACGCAGACAGATCGCTCAGGCTCAGGACGGGAATACCTGAGGAGAATACTCTTCGGGCTTCACCCCTGGAAAGGCGGGCACCGGACTTTGAGCGGCCAGATTCTAGTTCCCCGGGTTGCTTTGGCCCAGGGCGGGAGAACTTTCGGGGACTCCGGGCGGAGGCCAGTTACAAGTGGATTGTGCGCTGAGGGGCGGCGTGGCTCTAACTACCAGAACAGTTTTGGCCCGGGGCTAGGGAACCCGAGGGAACTGCGTCTTTGACCCTGCCCCTGGCTGAGCGTACACTGAGCTGGGAGAGGTTAGAGCTGCCAAGCTCGGGCTCCCGGGGCCGCTTGGGCCTGAGGCTGGGGTACCTCTGTGGAGCCTGCTCCTAGCAGAGTGTGGCAGGGATCGGAGAGGCTGGGTTCTGGCTCCCGTGGCTGTTGAGCCCAGGGCCGCGGAGCCTGCGGGGACCCCGAGCTGAGGCCAGCCTCAAGTGAAACTTGCGACGAGGGGCAGCGAGACTCTGTCTCCCTGAACAGTTTTGGCCTGGAGCTGGGGAACCCGCGGGAAGTGCGTTTTACACTCTGCTCCCAGTGGAGCGTGCACCGAGCAGGGAGAGTCTGGTGCGGCCAGGCCTGGGCACCGAGCAGGGAGAGTCTGGTGAGGCCAGGATTGGGCTCCCGGGGCTGCTTAGGCCTGGGATTGGGGAACGCGCGGCGGTTGCTCTGAGGAGCCTGTTCCTAGCAGAACGTAGCGGGGATCGGAGAGACCGGCTCCTGGCTCCCGAAGCGGCTTTGGCTCAGGGTTGGGGATCCTACAGGGTCTGCTTCTTGGTCCGGGTCCTGCTGGGTGCTGCGGGGGCCTGGGGGGCAGAGTGGAGCTGCCTCCTGCGCCCAGAGCAGGCTAAGGGTCCCGCCGGTGTGGTATCGCGACACCCCAACTGCAGCTGGGGCCGAGGAGAGTAGCTGCCCACGCCTGGAACAGGACCAGTGACCCGACGGCAGGGTAGCCAAGTCAACCCACTTGGAGTGTAGGCCGTGAAGAGCCGCCGTCTGATCCTGCAGGGTAGGCAGTCCTGCGTCCCACTGGCAGGACAGGCTCGGCAGCCTGCCAGTGTGGTGGACGAGTAGCATCGAGGCAGTCACGTCACACTGGTTGGAGTGGGGGTTGAACACAGCCGCCGTCAGCGTCCGGAAGGAGCCCAGAGACCCATTCGAGAGGCAGTTAGGTACCCCCACTGGGAGTGGGGGTTGAGCAGAACTGCCGCCCAGGCCCGCAGGGTGGGCAGATCTGAGACCCACCGGCGGAACAGGCTTGGAGGCCGACCAGTGTGGTAGACACGTCACATCAATTGGAGTAGGGGTGGAGAAGAGCTGCCGCCCATATCCGGATCAGGACCAACGATCTGAGGACGTGGTAGGAACGCCATCGCAATTGGAGTGGGGGCAGAGTAGAGCAGCCACCCGTGCCCGCAGGGTGGGCAGTCCTACTACCAAACAGCGTAGTGGATAGATCACCCTGATTAGAGGAGGAGCACAACCACTACCCGCCCTACAAGAGAGATATCCCAAGTATACAAGAGCAATATAAATAAACAGGGGGAAAAATTTCAAAAACACAAGAGTTTCACCAAGCAGAAAGAAACACAAGCAATATGAAAAGACAAGGAAAGAAAGGACCACAAGCATTGCAGGTCAACTCAACTCTAGAAGAGGTAATAGCTGCAACAGATGGAATGTCAGATAAAGAGTTCAGGATATACATGCTTCAGATGATCTGGACTCTCAAGGAAGACATGAGACAGCAAAATCAGACAATAAAAGATCACATTGACAAGGAACTACAGAAACAAATCCAGGAAGTAAAAGATCAATTTCACAGGGAGATACAGGTAATAAAAAACAAACAAATAGAAATCCTAGAAATGCAGGAAGCAATAAACCAACTTAAAACCTCAATTGACAATACTACCAGCAGAATAGATCACTTAGAAGATAGAACATCAGACAATGAAGACAAAGTATTTCAACTTGAGAAGAACATAGACAGTTCAGCAAGACTGCTAAGAAACCATGAACAGAACATTCAAGAATTATGGGATAACATTAAAAGACCAAACTTAAGAGTCATTGGGATACAGGAGGGCACAGAGCTCCAAACCAGAGGAATGAACCATCTATTCAATGAAATAATATGAGAAAACTTCCCAGACTTGAAGAATGAAACAGAATCCCATATCCTAGAAGCCTACAGGACGCCGAAAGTGCAAAATCATAAGAGATCCACACCTAGACACATTATAATGAAGATGCCCAACATACAGAATAAGGAGAGAATTTTAAAAGCTACAAGAGAAAGAAAGCAGATTACATTTAGGGGCAAACCAATCAGGATAACAGCTGATCTCTCAACACAGACTCTGAAAGCTAGAAGATCCTGGAATAACATTTTTCAAACACTGAAAGAAAATGGGCTCCAACCAAGAATCGTGCATCCGGCGAAATTAAGCTTCAGGATGGAAGATGAAATTAAAACCTTTCACGATAAACAAAAGTTAAAAGAATTTGCAGCTAGAAAACCATCTCTTCAAAAAATCCTTGGCAAAACATTACAGGAAGAGGAAACTGAAAATAATATTGATAACCATCAGTGGGAGTTAGCACAGTAAAGGGGGGAAAGTAATCAAAGAGGAAAACTATCAGGTTTAGTATCATAAATAAACAAATATGACTGGAGGAAAAACCAAATCTCAATAATAACCCTAAATGTTAATGGCTTAAACTCACCAATTAAGAGACACAGGCTAGTCGAATGGATCACAAAACAAGATCCAACAATATGTTGCCTACAGGAGACGCATTTGATAGGAAAAGATATACATAGACTGAAGGTGAAAGGCTGGGAAAAATCATTCCACACATATGGACTGCGGAAACAAGCAGGAGTGTCCATACTCATATCAAACAAAATAGATTTCAAGCCAAAGTTAATCAAAAAGGATAAAGAGGGAACTGCATACTGGTCAAGGGAACCATACACCAACAAGGCATAACAATCATAAATATATATGCCCCAAACAACGGTGCAGCTACGTTCATCAAGCAAACTCTTCTCAAGTGCAAGAGTCTAATAGACCACCATACAATAATCATGGGAGACTTCAACACACCTCTCTCACCACTGGACAGATCTTCCAAACAAAAGTTAAATAAGGAAACTATAGAACTCAACAACACAATTAACAACCTAGACTTAATTGACATATATAGAATATACCACCCAACATCAAGTAGTTACACTTTTTTCTCAGCAGCACATGGATCCTTCACAAAAATAGATCATATATTATGTCACAGGGCAACTCTTAGACAATATAAAGGAGTAGAAATAATACCATGCATCTTATCTGATCATAATGGAATGAAACTGAAAATCAACGATAAAAGAAGGATGGAAAAATCATGCATCACTTGGAGAATGAACAATAGGTTACTGAATGATCAATGGGTTATAGAAGACATTAAGGAGGAAATTAAAAACTTCTTAGAGTTAAATGAAACCACAGACACAACATATAGGAATATATGGGACACATTGAAAGCAGTTTTAAGAGGAAAATTCACTGCTTGGAGCGCATTCCTTAAAAAAAGAAAAAACCAACAAATAAACGATCTCATATATCATCTCAAAATCCTAGAAAAAGAAGAGCAAAATAACAGCAAAAGAAGTAGAAGGCAAGAAATAATTAAAATCAGAGCTGAAATTAATGAAATCGAAATAAAAGAAACAATTGAAAAAATTGACAAAACCAAAAGCTGGTTCTTTGAAAAAATAAATAAAATCGACAGACCCTTAGCCATGCTAACGAAGAGAAGAAGAGAGAGAACCCAAATTACTAGCATACGGGATGAAAAAGGCAATATCACAACAGACACTTCAGAAATACAGAAGATAATCAGAAATTATTTTGAATCCTTATACTCCAATAAAATAGAAGATAGTGAAGGTATCGATAAATTTCTTAAGTCATATGATCTTCCCAGATTGAGTCAGGAAGATATAGACAGCCTAAACAGACCAATAACAATAGAGGAAATAGAAGAAACCATCAAAAGACTACCAACTAAGAAAAGCCCAGGACCGGACGGGTATACAGCAGAGTTTTACAAAACCTTTAAAGGGGAACTAACACCAATACTTTTCAAGCTATTTCAGGAAATAGAAAAAGAGGGAGAACTTCCAAAGACATTCTACGAGGCCAACATCACCCTGATACCTAAACCAGACAGAGACACTTCAAAGAAAGAAAACTACAGACCAATATCTCTAATGAACCTAGATGCAAAAATCCTCAATAAAATTCTGTCGAATCGGATTCAAAATCGCATCAAAAAAATTATACACCATGATCAAGTAGGATTCATCCCTGGGATGCAAGGCTGGTTCAATATACGGAAATCAATAAATGTTATACACCACATCAATAGACTTAAAAATAAAAACCATATGATCATCTCGATAGATGCAGAAAAAGCATTCGACAAAGTACAGCATCCCTTTATGTTCAAAACTCTAGAAAAATTAAGGATAACAGGATCATACCTCAACATTGTTAAAGCAATCTATGATAAGCCACAGGCCAGCATCATTCTGAATGGAGAAAAATTGAAGGCATTCCCTCTAAGATCTGGTACAAGACAGGGATGCCCTCTCTCACCACTTCTGTTCAACATAGTCCTCGAAACACTGGCCAGAGCAATTAGACAGACGAAAGAAATTAAAGGCATAAAAATAGGAAAAGAAGAACTTAAATTATCACTATTTGCAGACGATATGATTCTATACCTAACAGACCCAAAAGGGTCTACAAAGAAACTATTAGAGTTAATAAATGAATTCAGCAAAGTGGCAGGATATAAAATCAACACGCATAAATCAAATGCATTCCTGTATATCAGCGACAAATCCTCTGAAACGGAAATGAGGACAACTACTCCATTCACAATATCCCCCCAAAAAATAAAATACCTGGGAATCAACCTAACAAAAGAGGTGAAAGACCTATACAATGAAAACTACAGAACCCTAAAAAGAGACATAGAAGAAGACCTCAGAAGATGGAAAAATATACCCTGTTCATGGATAGGCAGAACTAACATCATCAAAATGGCGATATTACCAAAAGTTCTCTATAAGTTCAATGCTATCCCAATCAGAATCCCAACAGCATTTCTTGTAGAAATAGATAAAACAATCAGGAAATTCATATGGAATAATAAAAGACCCAGAATAGCAAAAACAATGCTAAGCAGGAAGTGTGAATCAGGCGGTATAGCGATACCAGACTTCAAACTATACTACAGAGCAATAGTCACAAAAACAGCATGGTACTGGTACCAAAACAGGCGAGTGGACCAATGGTACAGAATAGAAGACACAGTAACCAATCCACAAAACTACAACTATCTTATATTTGATAAAGGGGCTAAAAGCATGCAATGGAGGAAGGATAGCATCTTCAACAAATGGTGCTGGGAAAACTGGAAATCCATTTGCATCAAAATGAAACTGAATCCCTTTCTCTCGCCATGCACAAAAGTTAACTCAAAATGGATTAAGGAGCTCGATATTAAATCAGAGACACGGCGTCTGATAGAAGAGAAAGTTGGCTATGATCTACATACTGTGGGGTCAGGCTCCAAATTCCTCAATAGGACACCCATAGCGCAAGAGTTAACAACCAGAATCAACAAATGGGACTTACTCAAACTAAAAAGTTTTCTCTCAACAAAAGAAACAATAAGAGAGATAAACAGGGAGCCTACATCCTGGGAACAAATCTTTACCCCCACACACTTCAGATAGAGCCCTAATATCCAGAGTATACAAAGAACTCAAAAAATTAGATAATAAGATAACAAATAACCCAATCAACAAATGGGCCAAGGATCTGAACAGACACTTCTCAGAGGAGGACATACAATCAATCAACAAGTACATGAAAAAATGCTCAACATCGCTAGCAGTCAGAGAAATGCAAATCAAAACCACCCTAAGATACCATCTCACTCCAGTAAGATTGGCAGCCATTAAGAAGTCCAACAACAACAAGTGCTGGCGAGGATGCTGGGAAATGGGTACACTTGTTCATTGTTGGTGGGACTGCAAAATGGTGCAGCCAATTTGGAAAGCAGTGTGGAGATTTCTTGGAAAGCTGGGAATGGAACCACCATTTGACCCAGCTATTCCCCTTCTCGGTCTATTCCCTAAAGACCTAACAAGAGCATGCTACAGGGACACTGCTACATCGATGTTCATAGCAGCACAATTCACGATAGCAAGATTGTGGAACCAACCTAGAAGCCCTTCAATAGATGAATGGATTAAAAAATGTGGCATTTATACACAATGGAGTATTACTCTGCATTAAGAAATGACAAAATCATAGAATTTGGAGGGAAATGGATGGCATTAGAGCAGATTATGCTAAGTGAAGCTAGCCAATCCTTAAAAAACAAATGCCAAATGTCTTCTTTGATATAAGGGGAGTAACCAAGGACAGGGTAGAGACGAAGAGCTTGAGAAGAAGATTAACACTAAACAGGGATGATAGGCGGGAGGGAAAGGGAGAGTAAAGGGAAATTGCATGGAATTGGAAGGTGAGCCTCAGGGTTATACACAATTACATATAAGAGGAAAGGAGGAGTAGGATAAAAATTATATAAGCGGAAGAAACGATTTATAGTAGAGGGGGTGGAGAGAGAGAAGGGGAGGGGAGGGGAGGGGAGGGGAGGGGGGATAGTGGAGAATGGGATAGACAGCAGAATACATCAGTCACTACAAAGGCAATTTATAAATCAATGGAAATGTAACTGATGTGACACTGCAATCTGTATACGGGGTAAAAAGGGGAGTTCATAACCCACTTGAATCAATCTGTGAAATATGGTATATTAAGAACTATGTAATGTTTTGAACAACCAACAATAAAATAATATTAAAAGAATAAATAAATAAATAAATAATAAAAAATAAAATGTATATGGAGATCAGGTGACATGAGTATTTCTTCCACCATTTCTGGGAGTAATATGTTGAAGACATATAAATGAGCCTTTGGGGGTACAAATAGGTGTACCCTGGGTCTATGAATATAGAGATAATGCATGAATAGACCCTACTGTGAATAAATATTATAACTGGTTCCAATTTAAATAATGGATTAAATTGATATCTGAAAATGTATAGGAAATCTAATATTGATACACAACCATTCATTCCAACCAGTTATACATCCAATGGTGATATTAGGGTTATGGTTTACCATGAAGGGGGTGTGAGTTTTGCTTCAAAAGGGATTATGGAAATGGAAAAGAATGTGTTTGGAAAGAAGTCTCATGAAAAGACCACTCAAGAACGTGGAGGAATACATGTGTTCTGAAGCAGGAAGTGATTGAAAGGGAAATAAATGCCTAGAAATTTGTGAACTTGAGGATGAAATACATATCCTATGATGTGCATCAACTGAAGAAATAGTAATGTACCAGTGTTGAATAAAAATGAACGTCAAAATACACATCATGCCCCATAGGAATCTACTTGCATTCATGTTAAACTGGGTCAGTTCCTGTAGAAATATTAGGATCTCTATGCACCATTCTCTGAAGTTAGTTTTCAGCACTAGGAAACAAATATGTATTTCATGTGGATGAATATTTCTGAGAATAATCTTGTGAAAAGTTGATTATAAATCCACATACATGAAGATGGAAGAATTTAGGGAGTGTATAATAAGACACATATATTTCATATTTTGAAAAATCTGGAGAGTTTGTGTATATTGTGTGTGTGTGTGTGTGTATATATATATATATATATATATATATATGCACACACACACACACATACAGAACACACACACAGACATTAAAAAGTAGAAATATATATGCCAATCGAAATTCATCATGAAATATATATCATCCACAGATCCAAAAATATTTATGTTACTAAACATGGATTTATGTATCATGTTGTTCAAGTAGGAAGCTCACCCGTAGGTTGAATTTTCAGTTCCAACAGCATTTAGGAGGAGTGATCTCTTCTCACAATTTGTATCTGCCAAGTCAGCCACCTCACAAGAATGGACGTGGGATAGCAGGTAGGATTCTATATGTGCATGTAAAAATACATGTTGCTGAATAGGCTACAGAGAAAGGGAGACAGGAATTCACACATTTGTTAACTCTCAAAACACATGGAGAACTACTTCTATTCAATTGGACAAGATTTATAACACCTACCCTTTGTAATGCTAAAGGCAAGTCCAACTATACACCATGCCTGCTCTGAACTGCCTGTATTTCTATTCTGTTTGGGTTATTTTCTCCATCATATTAGTATTCGTAGTAAGAATCTAGTAGGGTATTGGTTAGTGTCAGGGATTCAGTATTTTGAACGGAAAATAGGAAAATGAATCCAATGTGTAGGCAAATATGTGCTACACAAAAACCTTCCCACTCTCATTTAGAACAATGCCTTGACATTACCTTAGCAACAAGTAAGACGCAATTCGAGGAGAAGAGTTAGAAAAGCTGCGAATACGTATGTGGAATGGAAAATGCTCAAGAGTTCACAACCTTGGAGGTGGTAGAGGAGTTTCCATAAGTAAGGGAGACAGGGTAAACACTCCACAGACATGGAGCTCTGCTGGACTAAAGACTTTGTGAGAAACTGCCTCTGAGGATGGGCACTTGAAATATATGTTGTTGTCAGGAGCTTTAGCTTCCTTTGTAGTGAGACCGTCAAAGCTGGGTCTGCATCTATGTGACCTGGAGGACATGGTTTCTGATTTTCAATGAACATGAGGCAGAAGTGCTGAATTCTCTGTTTGCCGGTAAACTGTGGCCACTGGGGTCTAAGTGTCTCCCTGTGTGGACTGTGAAGCCATTTGGTCATCCTCCACTTTTCGTGGTGTTTCTTGCTGCTGCACTGGGAGTTTGGAATTTGCTTCAGGAAATACAAGGAGTTCAAGTGGGACACCGTGCTGGAGGGAGTTCTGTCACGTGTGGTGGGGCAAGGTCCTAGGAGAATGCACCAGCCAGGCTTCTATCCCACAGAGCTTGCCCCCTTGACCATAGCAACCTGATTCTGAACACTGCCCTGAAACCTCTCCATATAACAAGATGCCTTTACATAGAAGGGTCTGCTCACTGCACCATGTCAGTCACAAGCCATTTGGAAGCCAGTGGCAGATCCACATGGCCCCACCACAGATGTTTTATCACACACCTGCACACCGCTGCTCTAGGCCCGCTACTCAGGAGGCCCCAACTTACTGGCATCTCTGTTTTACACCATTTTCATGAAACCCAGTCAATCAAGGCACTGTCTGGTACACTCATGATCAGCAACAGGACATCCAAAGGTTCTCCAGTGCCACCTGGTCATGGGAATTTCAAAAATCTCATGGCATTTATCTAGCTAGCCATTTTGAAAGGATGAAGTTGGAGGCACTGTGGGTTTCCATTCCTTCAGGAACCATTAAATGGTGAGGAAGCTCATTTCAACGAAAACTCTGGAGTTCTCTCACAACCAAGGCTTCCCAAAGAGTGGCCAAAAGGTCACAGGAATCCAGGCCCATTGAGGTCTACAAATGTGAGGTCCATGTGTGTTTGGACTCTCAATTATGTCTGCCAGGTCTTTAAGAATAAAATCATGTGATATCCGGGCTGAGATTCACAGTGCTCTGTGGAAAGCCAGCCTGGGCCTAGATCTCAGTTTCCAAGGGCGACTCTCATGCATGGCCTCCTCAAATTCCAACAGAATTCACAGCAATACTTCTCTGAGGTCAGTTCCAGAACTCAGTCTCCAAGGGGAATCACACCAGAGTTCAAGCCCAGGTGGACCCAGTCATCTCTTCCCACCGCCACACCAATGACCACAATTCAAACCAAAACACTGCCACATGGCCCTCATCTTCTTCCATATACACACTCATCATAACCTCTGGCTGGAGGTTTCCATGAGGGGCACAGCCCAAGACATTGTCCACAATAAGCTCCCTTGCCCCTCATTTGCCTAATGTCAGGGTGGCCTGGACACCCTTCCTGTGAACCTGGATTGATCCAATAGGCCTGCTGTTAATACTGGCTCCGCTTCTCCAATTGGAGGCCAAATGACTGCCGGGTATAGATTCTTTGTGTGAATTGGAGTCATGAGAAAACCCAAGCACCTATGGGCAAGCGTCTGCAGGGCTTTGAAGAACTCGTTTGACCCGAAGGATCCCTATTCTCACTAGATGGAGGTCAGAAACCTTACAGAGGAAGGCGAGAGACTTCATCCACAATGACTGCTTCTGTGCCAATTTGGCATTGGATGCACACATGGGTTCTCTCTTTGGATCCATCAGGTGCTGACAATCTAAGCCACAGCCTCACACAGGGACAAGAGGCTGATTCAGACACATCCCTCTGCAAAGCCATTAAGCAAAGAGCCACAGGTGATGCCCATTCATTTCCATTTGAAAACTGTTTTCTTCAGGCTTCACAAAGGGGTGCCCTGAGGCAAAGGCCTTCCTGACATTCAGGGCAACAGAACAATAGGTAAGCAAAAGGCCCAAAGCAGGGTTTCTCCAGGGAGACTTTACTGGTCACACTGATATCTGAGTTTTCTGAGATGCTCACCATTCCTTTCAGCTCTCCAGTACATGGCCATGTCACCGAGCTTGGAGTTGGTACATATCTTGGACACAAAACCATGAGCCTATTCTGGAGAGTGGCCAGAATTCAGGAAGAAAACAGGAACTTAGGAAGATAGTAGGAGTTGCCCATCCATAAGGCAAGCTGCAGTCCATTCATAAATTGGGCAGGATGAATGCTGGGAAGCTTTCTACTAGACAGGACACATCCATTGATGCATTCTCTTTTCTAATGTCTACAACCAGGGACACAGTGGGATACACAAACATAGAAACACTCGCCTCGTCAAAAGACTTACTAGAAACAGTCCACTCCAAACCAAATAAACCGCCTCTCCTACCTATTCTCAGAACAGGAGACAAAACCACAAACTCACACCCACACCCACAAAGGCACCTCCTTCTTCCAAGTTGGTCTGTGACCTCCCGGAGTGCCGTCTGACTGGTGGGCCATACTATGTTCCCCCGAAATGGCCTGTCCTGTCTCACATCTGGCCTCCTTGGCCAACTCTGTGAAGTTGCCAGGAGCCAGCGGTGAGCCACTACCTGCTTTCTCAGGAAAGGCCCCTCTGCAGAACTTTCCTGGCATTTGGCCATCCTCACATCAGTAGGTACCAAGAAAGACTGACTCTGTCCTTGGTAAATCCAAACAAGTGAGCCCACTGGGACTGGGACTGGGACTGGCTCTGGGTGCCTGGCTTCCTGGATCCCAAGTTCAGAGAGTTCCATCACCAAGGAAGTGAGGTGAGGTCACTTCCTTCAGGAACTGAATGAGGTCACTGCCTTGGCAACCACTGTGTCCTAACAGTTGCTTCCAGGGCTCCCATGAGATGGAGGCTGCCCCTCCTTCCTGTGACACTTTCACAAGTTACAATGGAATATCAACCATAGGCACCAAGGAACAGCTCTCCACACAGGCCTGCTTTGGTCCATCTTGTCTACATTAAGAAGAGAGAGGCTCATTCAGACACATCCCTTCATCCTGACCAGGTTGTTTGCCATGGAAGATGACTTCTGCTCCCTCAGGTCCTTCACAGCAGCCTACATCTTCTCCAGGGATCATTTCTGCATGGACCTTTGAGGTTCTCAGCAGGTGGAAGATCCCCTACATTCCTGTATTGTAAGACCAACTCTGTCCCTGCTCTTCTGTAAAGTTAGATTGAGGGAAGATTGTATGCTTAGGGTTAAGAAGAGTGAGGATAAAATTTGGACCAAAAGTTCTTTAGCAATAGGGTGTCGGTTAGAGAGTGAATGTAAATGTCAGCACATGTGAAGAGTCAGTCATAATGATGAGCTGGGGAACATATGTAGGAAAGCAGATATCAATAGAGACATTAGGAAATCAGGCAAAGTATAAAGTGAGTGAGAGGATTAGACATTTTCAACAGGGTTGAGTTTGAATATATCATCTTAGGAAGAAAAAAATGTGTAGTCACCAACAGGATTGACGTTTGAGTGCATTAGACAACCTGGACAAGGATGTTTTGAGTAATCCATGCTCACTTTCCAATGAGGCTTTGGTACAATCATAAGTGTGACCTTTGCATTTTGTGTCCAGAATATCACTGTGATAAAATGTATATGGAGGGACCGAGGGAAGATGGCGGCGAAGGGAGTGCAGCTCCCCAGTGCACTGTGCCACTGTACGGGAGTAAGACGAGGTGAAACGGCTGAAGGCTACCTTGGTGGGAATCCCCAGTGAAATTGAGGTGCTCCAGAATCTAGAGAACAGACTTCCAGCGTGCGGGATTCGGCTGTAGGGGCTTGGTCACGGGAGATTTCTCTGCACGGAGGGAAGCAGGACCTGGTTGGCGGCCGCCGCGTAGATGGAGTCTGGGACGCGCCCTAGTTAATTAGCAGCGAGGTTCCAGAGCGGGAATACAGCGAAGCGGATTCTGGGGTTCCTGCCAGTGGCGCACTGGCTGCGCTGAGTGCTGAGTTCCAGCCTTGAAACAGAGGAGAGAACCGGTCCAGTTCGATTCCCAACACCGGTCGGAAAACGGAGGAGGACAGCAGCCGCCATCATGGAGAGCTGACGCAATCATCCCTGTTTTCTACTGATCTCAGCTCATTCAACTACAGAACAGGTGATTCCAGGCTGGTGTTTGCCTGCGTCATGCAGACAGATCGCTCAGGCTCGGGACGGGAATACCTGAGGAGAATACTCTTCGGGCTTCACCCCTGGAAAGGCGGGCGCCGGACTTTGAGCAGCCAGATTCTAGTTCCCCGGGTTGCTTTGGCCCAGGGCGGGAGAACTTTCGGGGACTCCGGGCGGAGGCCAGTTACAAGTGGATTGTGCGCTGAGGGGCGACGTGGCTCTAACTACCAGAACAGTTTTGGCCCGGGGCTAGGGAACCCGAGGGAACTGCGTCTTTGACCCTGCCCCTGGCTGAGCGTACACTGAGCTGGGAGAGGTTAGAGCTGCCAAGCTCGGGCTCCCGGGGCCGCTTGGGCCTGAGGCTGGGGTACCTCTGTGGAGCCTGCTCCTAGCAGAGTGTGGCAGGGATCGGAGAGGCTGGGTTCTGGCTCCCGTGGCTGTTTGAGCCCAGGGCCGCGGAGCCTGCGGGGACCCCGAGCTGAGGCCAGCCTCAAGTGAAACTTGCGACGAGGGGCAGCGAGACTCTGTCTCCCTGAACAGTTTTGGCCTGGAGCTGGGGAACCCGCGGGAAGTGCGTTTTACACTCTGCTCCCAGTGGAGCGTGCACCGAGCAGGGAGAGTCTGGTGCGGCCAGGCCTGGGCACCGAGCAGGGAGAGTCTGGTGAGGCCAGGATTGGGCTCCCGGGGCTGCTTAGGCCTGGGATTGGGGAACGCGCGGCGGTTGCTCTGAGGAGCCTGTTCCTAGCAGAACGTAGCGGGGATCGGAGAGACCGGCTCCTGGCTCCCGAAGCGGCTTTGGCTCAGGGTTGGGGATCCTACAGGGTCTGCTTCTTGGTCCGGGTCCTGCTGGGTGCTGCGGGGGCCTGGGGGGCAGAGTGGAGCTGCCTCCTGCGCCCAGAGCAGGCTAAGGGTCCCGCCGGTGTGGTATCGCGACACCCCAACTGCAGCTGGGGCCGAGGAGAGTAGCTGCCCACGCCTGGAACAGGACCAGTGACCCGACGGCAGGGTAGCCAAGTCAACCCACTTGGAGTGTAGGCCGTGAAGAGCCGCCGTCTGATCCTGCAGGGTAGGCAGTCCTGCGTCCCACTGGCAGGACAGGCTCGGCAGCCTGCCAGTGTGGTGGACGAGTAGCATCGAGGCAGTCACGTCACACTGGTTGGAGTGGGGGTTGAACACAGCCGCCGTCAGCGTCCGGAAGGAGCCCAGAGACCCATTCGAGAGGCAGTTAGGTACCCCCACTGGGAGTGGGGGTTGAGCAGAACTGCCGCCCAGGCCCGCAGGGTGGGCAGATCTGAGACCCACCGGCGGAACAGGCTTGGAGGCCGACCAGTGTGGTAGACACGTCACATCAATTGGAGTAGGGGTGGAGAAGAGCTGCCGCCCATATCCGGATCAGGACCAACGATCTGAGGACGTGGTAGAAACGCCATCGCAATTGGAGTGGGGGCAGAGTAGAGCAGCCACCCGTGCCCGCAGGGTGGGCAGTCCTACTACCAAACAGCGTAGTGGATAGATCACCCTGATTAGAGGAGGAGCACAACCACTACCCGCCCTACAAGAGAGATATCCCAAGTATACAAGAGCAATATAAATAAACAGGGGGAAAAATTTCAAAAACACAAGAGTTTCACCAAGCAGAAAGAAACGCAAGCAATATGAAAAGACAAGGAAAGAAAGGACCACAAGCATTGCAGGTCAACTCAACTCTAGAAGAGGTAATAGCTGCAACAGATGGAATGTCAGATAAAGAGTTCAGGATATACATGCTTCAGATGATCTGGACTCTCAAGGAAGACATGAGACAGCAAAATCAGACAATGAAAGATCACATTGACAAGGAACTACAGAAACAAATCCAGGAAGTAAAAGATCAATTTCACAGGGAGATACAGGTAATAAAAAACAAACAAATAGAAATCCTAGAAATGCAGGAAGCAATAAACCAACTTAAAACCTCAATTGACAATACTACCAGCAGAATAGATCACTTAGAAGATAGAACATCAGACAATGAAGACAAAGTATTTCAACTTGAGAAGAACATAGACAGTTCAGCAAGACTGCTAAGAAACCATGAACAGAACATTCAAGAATTATGGGATAACATCAAAAGACCAAACTTAAGAGTCATTGGGATACAGGAGGGCACAGAACTCCAAACCAGAGGAATGAACCATCTATTCAATGAAATAATACGAGAAAACTACCCAGACTTGAAGAGTGAAACAGAATCCCATATCCTAGAAGCCTACAGGACGCCGAAAGTGCAAAATCATAAGAGATCCACACCTAGACACATTATAATGAAGATGCCCAACATACAGAATAAGGAGAAAATTTTAAAAGCTACAAGAGAAAGAAAGCAGATTACATTTAGGGGCAAACCAATCAGGATAACAGCTGATCTCTCAACACAGACTCTGAAAGCTAGAAGATCCTGGAATAACATTTTTCAAACACTGAAAGAAAATGGGTTCCAACCAAGAATCGTGTATCCGGCGAAATTAAGCTTCAGGATGGAAGATGAAATTAAAACCTTTCACGATAAACAAAAGTTAAAAGAATTCGCAGCTAGAAAACCATCTCTTCAAAAAATCCTTGGCAAAACATTACAGGAAGAGGAAACTGAAAATAACATTGATAACCATCAGTGGGAGTTAGCACAGTAAAGGGGGGAAAGTAATCAAAGAGGAAAACTATCAGGTTTAGTATCATAAATAAACAAATATGACTGGAGGAAAAAACCAAATCTCAATAATAACCCTAAATGTTAATGGCTTAAACTCACCAATTAAGAGACACAGGCTAGTCGAATGGATCACAAAACAAGATCCAACAATATGTTGCCTACAGGAGACGCATTTGATAGGAAAAGATATACATAGACTGAAGGTGAAAGGCTGGGAAAAATCATTCCACTCATATGGACTGCGGAAACAAGCAGGAGTGTCCATACTCATATCAAACAAAATAGATTTCAAGCCAAAGTTAATCAAAAAGGATAAAGAGGGACACTGCATACTGGTCAAGGGAACCATACACCAACAAGACATAACAATCATAAATATATATGCCCCAAACAACGGTGCAGCTACTTTCATCAAGCAAACTCTTCTCAAGTACAAGAGTCTAATAGACCACCATACAATAATCATGGGAGACTTCAACACACCTCTCTCACCACTGGACAGATCTTCCAAACAAAAGTTAAATAAGGAAACTATAGAACTCAACAACACAATTAACAACCTAGACTTAATTGACATATATAGAATATACCACCCAACATCAAGTAGTTACACTTTTTTTTCTCAGCAGCACATGGATCCTTCACAAAAATAGATCATATATTATGTCACAGGGCAACTCTTAGACAATATAAAGGAGTAGAAATAATACCATGCATCTTATCTGATCATAATGGAATGAAACTGAAAATCAACGATAAAAGAAGGAAGGAAAAATCATGCATCACTTGGAGAATGAACAATAGGTTACTGAATGATCAATGGGTTATAGAAGACATTAAGGAGGAAATTAAAAACTTCTTAGAGTTAAATGAAACCACAGACACAACATATAGGAATATATGGGACACATTGAAAGCAGTTTTAAGAGGAAAATTCACTGCTTGGAGCGCATTCCTTAAAAAAAGAAAAAACCAACAAATAAACGATCTCATATATCATCTCAAAATCCTAGAAAAAGAAGAGCAAAATAACAGCAAAAGAAGTAGAAGGCAAGAAATAATTAAAATCAGAGCTGAAATTAATGAAATCGAAATAAAAGAAACAATTGAAAAAATTGACAAAACCAAAAGCTGGTTCTTTGAAAAAATAAATAAAATCGACAGACCCTTAGCCATGCTAACGAAGAGAAGAAGAGAGAGAACCCAAATTACTAGCATACGGGATGAAAAAGGCAATATCACAACAGACACTTCAGAAATACAGAAGATAATCAGAAATTATTTTGAATCCTTATACTCCAATAAAATAGAAGATAGTGAAGGTATCGATAAATTTCTTAAGTCATATGATCTTCCCAGATTGAGTCAGGAAGATATAGACAGCCTAAACAGACCAATAACAATAGAGGAAATAGAAGAAACCATCAAAAGACTACCAACTAAGAAAAGCCCAGGACCGGACGGGTATACAGCAGAGTTTTACAAAACCTTTAAAGGGGAACTAACACCAATACTTTTCAAGCTATTTCAGGAAATAGAAAAAGAGGGAGAACTTCCAAAGACATTCTACGAGGCCAACATCACCCTGATACCTAAACCAGACAGAGACACTTCAAAGAAAGAAAACTACAGACCAATATCTCTAATGAACCTAGATGCAAAAATCCTCAATAAAATTCTGTCGAATCGGATTCAAAATCGCATCAAAAAAATTATACACCATGATCAAGTAGGATTCATCCCTGGGATGCAAGGCTGGTTCAATATACGGAAATCAATAAATGTTATACACCACATCAATAGACTTAAAAATAAAAACCATATGATCATCTCGATAGATGCAGAAAAAGCATTCGACAAAGTACAGCATCCCTTTATGTTCAAAACTCTAGAAAAATTAAGGATAACAGGATCATACCTCAACATTGTTAAAGCAATCTATGATAAGCCACAGGCCAGCATCATTCTGAATGGAGAAAAATTGAAGGCATTCCCTCTAAGATCTGGTACAAGACAGGGATGCCCTCTCTCACCACTTCTGTTCAACATAGTCCTCGAAACACTGGCCAGAGCAATTAGACAGACGAAAGAAATTAAAGGCATAAAAATAGGAAAAGAAGAACTTAAATTATCACTATTTGCAGACGATATGATTCTATACCTAACAGACCCAAAAGGGTCTACAAAGAAACTATTAGAGTTAATAAATGAATTCAGCAAAGTGGCAGGATATAAAATCAACACGCATAAATCAAATGCATTCCTGTATATCAGCGACAAATCCTCTGAAACGGAAATGAGGACAACTACTCCATTCACAATATCCCCCCAAAAAATAAAATACCTGGGAATCAACCTAACAAAAGAGGTGAAAGACCTATACAATGAAAACTACAGAACCCTAAAAAGAGACATAGAAGAAGACCTCAGAAGATGGAAAAATATACCCTGTTCATGGATAGGCAGAACTAACATCATCAAAATGGCGATATTACCAAAAGTTCTCTATAAGTTCAATGCTATCCCAATCAGAATCCCAACAGCATTTCTTGTAGAAATAGATAAAACAATCAGGAAATTCATATGGAATAATAAAAGACCCAGAATAGCAAAAACAATGCTAAGCAGGAAGTGTGAATCAGGCGGTATAGCGATACCAGACTTCAAACTATACTACAGAGCAATAGTCACAAAAACAGCATGGTACTGGTACCAAAACAGGCGAGTGGACCAATGGTACAGAATAGAAGACACAGTAACCAATCCACAAAACTACAACTATCTTATATTTGATAAAGGGGCTAAAAGCATGCAATGGAGGAAGGATAGCATCTTCAACAAATGGTGCTGGGAAAACTGGAAATCCATTTGCATCAAAATGAAACTGAATCCCTTTCTCTCGCCATGCACAAAAGTTAACTCAAAATGGATTAAGGAGCTCGATATTAAATCAGAGACACGGCGTCTGATAGAAGAGAAAGTTGGCTATGATCTACATACTGTGGGGTCAGGCTCCAAATTCCTCAATAGGACACCCATAGCGCAAGAGTTAACAACCAGAATCAACAAATGGGACTTACTCAAACTAAAAAGTTTTCTCTCAACAAAAGAAACAATAAGAGAGATAAACAGGGAGCCTACATCCTGGGAACAAATCTTTACCCCCACACACTTCAGATAGAGCCCTAATATCCAGAGTATACAAAGAACTCAAAAAATTAGATAATAAGATAACAAATAACCCAATCAACAAATGGGCCAAGGATCTGAACAGACACTTCTCAGAGGAGGACATACAATCAATCAACAAGTACATGAAAAAATGCTCAACATCGCTAGCAGTCAGAGAAATGCAAATCAAAACCACCCTAAGATACCATCTCACTCCAGTAAGATTGGCAGCCATTAAGAAGTCCAACAACAACAAGTGCTGGCGAGGATGCTGGGAAATGGGTACACTTGTTCATTGTTGGTGGGACTGCAAAATGGTGCAGCCAATTTGGAAAGCAGTGTGGAGATTTCTTGGAAAGCTGGGAATGGAACCACCATTTGACCCAGCTATTCCCCTTCTCGGTCTATTCCCTAAAGACCTAACAAGAGCATGCTACAGGGACACTGCTACATCGATGTTCATAGCAGCACAATTCACGATAGCAAGATTGTGGAACCAACCTAGAAGCCCTTCAATAGATGAATGGATTAAAAAATGTGGCATTTATACACAATGGAGTATTACTCTGCATTAAGAAATGACAAAATCATAGAATTTGGAGGGAAATGGATGGCATTAGAGCAGATTATGCTAAGTGAAGCTAGCCAATCCTTAAAAAACAAATGCCAAATGTCTTCTTTGATATAAGGGGAGTAACCAAGGACAGGGTAGAGACGAAGAGCTTGAGAAGAAGATTAACACTAAACAGGGATGATAGGCGGGAGGGAAAGGGAGAGTAAAGGGAAATTGCATGGAATTGGAAGGTGAGCCTCAGGGTTATACACAATTACATATAAGAGGAAAGGAGGAGTAGGATAAAAATTATATAAGCGGAAGAAACGATTTATAGTAGAGGGGGTGGAGAGAGAGAAGGGGAGGGGAGGGGAGGGGAGGGGAGGGGGGATAGTGGAGAATGGGATAGACAGCAGAATACATCAGTCACTACAAAGGCAATTTATAAATCAATGGAAATGTAACTGATGTGACACTGCAATCTGTATACGGGGTAAAAAGGGGAGTTCATAACCCACTTGAATCAATCTGTGAAATATGGTATATTAAGAACTATGTAATGTTTTGAACAACCAACAATAAAATAATATTAAAAGAATAAATAAATAAATAAATAATAAAAAATAAAATGTATATGGAGATCAGGTGACATGAGTATTTCTTCCACCATTTCTGGGAGTAATATGTTGAAGACATATAAATGAGCCTTTGGGGGTACAAATAGGTGTACCCTGGGTCTATGAATATAGAGATAATGCATGAATAGACCCTACTGTGAATAAATATTATAACTGGTTCCAATTTAAATAATGGATTAAATTGATATCTGAAAATATATAGGAAATCTAATATTGATACACAACCATTCATTCCAACCAGTTATACATCCAATGGTGATATTAGGGTTATGGTTTACCATGAAGGGGGTGTGAGTTTGGCTTCAAAAGGGATTATGGAAATGGAAAAGAATGTGTTTGGAAAGAAGTCTCATGAAAAGACCAGTCAAGAACGTGGAGGAATACATGTGTTCTGAAGCAGGAAGTGATTGAAGTGAACCAAATGCCTAGAAATTTGTGAACTTGAGGATGAAATACATATCCGATGATGTGCATCACCTGAAGAAATAGTAATCTACCAGTGTTGAATAAAAATGAACGTCAAAATACACATCATGTCCCATAGGAATCTACTTGCATTGATGTTAAACTGGGTCAGTTCCTGTAGAAATATTAGTATCTCTATGCACCATTCTCTGAAGTTAGTTTTCAGCACTAGGAAACAAATATGTATTTCATGTGGATGAATATTTCTGAGAATAATCTTGTGAAAAGTTGATTATAAATCCACATATATGAACATGGATGAATTTAGGGAGTGTATAATAAGACACATATATTTCATATTTTGAAAAATCTGGAGAGTTTGTGTATATTGTGTGTGTGTGTGTATATATATATATATATATATATATATATGCACACACACACACACATACAGAACACACACACAGACATTAAAAAGTAGAAATATATATGCCAATCGAAATTCATCATGAAATATACATCATCCACAGATCCAAAAATATTTATGTTACTGAACATGGATTTATGTATCATGTTGTTCAAGTAGGAAGCTCACCCGTAGGTTGAATTTTCAGTTCCAACAGCATTTAGGAGGAGTGATCTCTTCTCACAATTTGTATCTGCCAAGTCAGCCACCTCACAAGAATGGACGTGGGATAGCAGGTAGGATTCTATATGTGCATGTAAAAATACATGTTGCTGAATAGGCTACAGAGAAAGGGAGACAGGAATTCACACATTTGTTAACTTTCAAAACACATGGAGAACTACTTCTATTCAATTGGACAAGATTTATAACACCTACCCTTTGTAATGCTAAAGGCAAGTCCAAGTATACACCATGCCTGCTCTGAACTGCCTGTATTTCTATTCTGTTTGGGTTATTTTTCTCCATCATATTAGTATTCATAGTCAGAATCTAGTAGGGTATGGGTTAGTGTCAGGGATTCAGTATTTCGAACGGAAAATAGGAAAATGAATCCAATGTGTAGGCAAATATGTGCTACACAAAAACCTTCCCACTCTCATCCAGAACAATGCCTTGACATTACCTTAGCAACAAGTAAGACGCAATTCGAGGAGAAAAGTTAGAAAATCTGTGAATAGGTATGTTGAATGGAAAATGCTCAGGAGCTCACAACCTTGGATGTGGTAGAGGAGTTTCCATAAGTAAGGGAGACAGGGTAAACACTCCACAAACATGGAGCTCTGCTGTCGCGTCTACCCGCCAGCAGGAATGACGACAACAACAGGATTCTTCTTTAACTCGCTTTATTGGGAGCATCCATTAGGTATAGATGAAAGGAAAGACCCCGAGCCCGAAAAAAACACCCCTTATATACTTCAACTGCAGCCCTGCTCCTACACCATTGGACAAAGAGCGCATAGCAACACAGCAGCAGCCAATAGAATGATAGACCCGGCACTTGTACACAAGGCAAGACACACCCAGTTCCAGCTTGTGCTCAAAACAACAAGCACTTCTTGAAAACAGTTTGTTCCAGGAATTAACCAACTGATACTTCCATTCTAGGGAATGAAACAAAACAAAGAACTGGGTCTCCGCCCAAGAATTAGGCTCACGCCCACACAAGGCAGTACAGCAAAATAGGTCACCACAGTTCCCCCTTTTTTGTTTTGTTCGAGCCATTTGAAATTCTCCCGATCCAGGAAGTGTCCTCATGATGACCCCTCCGATCAAGGATGGCATTATAAGGCCAAACAAGGAAGTCACCTTTCTGAGTGCAATGGGCAACATTCACCCTTCAGAGTGCAAAGGCTGTCTTCCTAAGACATGGAAGCCTTCCAAGGTGCAATGACAACAAGGTCACTTGGTGTGCAAAGGCCATCCACATCAAAACAGGGGTTTTAGGATTTTGCCACCTGGCTAGCCAAATTTGTGGGGAGGCCCCAGGTTCCAGTGCAGCAAGCGCCTGAACTACCTTGACTCTATTACTCTGCTGCGTGCATCGCATACGACAAATCATCCAAAGGCATAAGACAAGGCCACAAAGAAGCATAGCACTAAATAACCCAACCCCTACCCACTCTTTAAAGTAGGAAAATATAGAAGAAGCCCAGGAGGCGAAGTCTGCAACAGAAAGAGGTTCCACGCGTGTTCCATTTAAGTTGGCAATCTGAGACAGCAGTTCTTGAGTGAGTCGCTCTCCTTCCTGGGTCCAGTTTCCCTGTAAAAATCTAGACAATCTATTACTCTATTCCACGGAAGCAGTCATATTGTAATATAAAGGAGTAACACACACATACTTATAATGAGATACACATCCTAACTGAGTAATTTTATTAACTTCCTCTACTTGTTCTTGTATTATATCTACTCTTTGATTAAGCAAGTAAATACCAGCAGTAAGATGTCTATTGATTTCTTCCACCGTAGTTAAGGCTTTAGCTGTTTGTTCTACTACACTATTAATGACTTGAGCTGTTTGTACCTGAGAGGCCATAGCCATGGCTGCAGTGGTAGCTGCTGCGGCAGACGCCACAATAGCTGTAACTACAGCAGCTGTAATGCCAAAATCTCTCCTTTCCCTGACCAACTGTACCAGGGGAAAAGAACTAGGATCGGCCTCAACTGGCATGGGCACAAAGGTCGGAACCTTTACCACCAAAGCCAATGACAAGGAAGTATTCCAACACTGGGTTAAATAACACTCTTTTACAGTACAATCAACTATAGTAGAATTGTCAGTATGATTAACAAGTAAGAACATGAATGGCGGCTGAACACATATTTCAGCAGCAGGAAAAGAAATATTATAGAATTCTTTGTTGATAGTGATATTTGATAAGTATTTTTTGATCCCAAATTGACATGCATTTCCAGAAACATTTTTAATCCAATGAACTCCCTCGTTTAAATAGGCTATAGCGGAGAAGTCTGTTCCCGCTCCCACCTCATTATATAATACCCAAGAGTACCAAGGCCATCCTGCCCCGTATCCCCCAAAATTTTTGAAGCTGCTTGAAGCATTTGGGTGACAAAATCTGAAAATGGCTCAGCTGGGCCCTGTATGACTTTTGTAAGATTCCCTGTTGTTTCACCTCTATTGGGGAGAGCCTTCCAGGCACGTAAGGCCAAAATATTAATTTGTTGATATACTACTAATGGATAAACATTTTGATTTTGGGCCCACTGACCTGTCCCGGTCAGCATCTCCACATCCCAGGCTTGTTGACCATCAGCCGCATTCGCATGAGCCTGTTGTATAGCGGCATCCAAGTACAATGCCTTAAAATCAAGATATTGTCCCATGGAGAGACAAGCCTTTGCAAGATGATACCAATCCATTGGTGCCATAGCATTAAGATGTAAGCGTTCAAGCAATGCAATTGTAAAAGATGCTGTGACACCATTAGTCCTGACAAATTCAGCTATGTCTTTAACTAATATATAAGGCACAGGCTCAAAATACCTCTGACCCTGTGCATCCTCAAAAACAGGAAACGCACCCTCCTCCTCTAATTTCCTCCAAGTACTGCACTTTATGAAGCCACAAGCTCCGCCTGGAGCAGTGGGTGGAGACCCTTTACGTGGCAACAGATGTTTAGCTACAGGATACGCCGGAGGCTTCGGAGGAAGAAGGGCGGCGGCCATTGCCACGTCATAGCGGCCATGCTCATATTCAGCCGCCATTTTCTCTAAGCTTTGTTCTTCTTCTGGGGTAAAGCCTTCTGACTCACCTTCCGATTCACACTCATCTGAATCAACTATCTTTAATTTACGGAAGGCAGATAAATCTGGATAGAGTTTTGGGCGTGCTCCTAACGCTGGAGTCACGTCCTTTTGTTCCTTGAGTGCACTTTCACTTAACTTTGCATTAGATCCCCTTTTTTGTTTTGTTTCATGTCTTTCTTGCTTAGATTCCTCTGACTCTGACCCAGTATCCTGATGCTCCACCAAAATCTCCTGTCCCCTTTTTTCAGGAAAACAGACGGATATTGACCCATGATAGAGCACTATACTAAGCCAGAGCCACCGGATCAGGGGATTACTTACCGGCGCCACCGCTCCGCGTGTAAAGTTCTGAATCCTCCCGCAAAATATCGGGGGTCCCCTCGTAGCCGACAGATGACAATTCCCGGGATTTCGGCACCACTTGTCGCGTCTACCCGCCAGCAGGAATGACGACAACAACAGGATTCTTCTTTAACACGCTTTATTGGGAGCATCCATTAGGTATAGATGAGAGGAAAGACCCCGAGCCCGAAGAAACCACCCCTTATATACTTCAACTGCAGCCCTGCTCCTACACTATTGGACAAAGAGTGCATAGCAACACAGCAGCAGCCAATAGAATGATAGACCCGGCACTTGTACACAAGGCAAGACACACCCAGTTCCAGCTTGTGCTCAAAACAACAAGCACTTCGTGAAAACAGTTTGTTCCAGGAATTAACCAACTGATACTTCCATTCTAGGGAATGAAACAAAACAAAGAACTGGGTCTCCGCCCAAGAATTAGGCTCACGCCCACACAAGGCAGCACAGCAAAATAGCTCACCACACTCTGCTGGCCTAAAGACTTTGTGAGAAACTGCCAATGAGGTTGGGCACTTGAAATATATGTTGTTGTCAGGAGCTTTAGCTTCCTTTGTAGTGAGACCATCAAAGCTGGGTCTGCATCTATGTGACGTGGAGGACATGGTTTCTGATTTTCCAATGAACATGAGGCAGAAGTGCAGAATTCTCTCTTTGCAGGTAAACTGTGGCCACTGGGGTCTAAGTGTCTCCCTGTGTGGACTGTGAAGCCATTTGGTCATCCTCCACTTTTCGTGGTGTATCTTGCTGCTGCACTGGGAGTTTGGAATTTGCTTCAGGAAATACAAGGAGTTCAACTGGGACACCGTGCTGGAGGGAGTTCTGTCACGTGTGGTGGGGCAAGGTCCTAGGAGAATGCACCAGCCAGGCTTCTATCCCACAGAGCTTGCCCCCTTGACCATAGCAACCTGATTCTGAACACTGCCCTGAAACCTCTCCATATAACAAGATGCCTTTACATAGAAGGGTCTGCTCACTGCACCATGTCAGTCACAAGCCATTTGGAAGCCAGTGGCAGATCCACATGGCCCCACCACAGATGTTTTATCACACACCTGCACACCGCTGCTCTAGGCCCACTACTCAGCAAGCCCCAACTTACTGGCATCTCTGTTTTCCACCATTTTCATGAAACCCAGTCAATCAAGGCACTGTCTGGTACACTCATGATCAGCAACAGGACATCCAAAGGTTCTCCAGTGCTACCTGGACATGGGAATTTCAAAAATCTCATGGTATTTATCTAGCTAGCCATGTTTAAAGGATGAAGTTGGAGGCACTGTGGGATTCCATTCCTTCAGGAACCATTAAATGGTGAGGAAGCTCATTTCAATGAAAGCTCTGAAGAACTCTCACAAACAAGGCTTCCCAAAGAGTGACCAAAAGGTCACACGAAGCCAGGCACATTGAGGTCTACAAATATGAGGTCCATGTGTGTTTTGACTCTCAACTATGGCTGCCAGGTTTTTAAGAATAAAATCATGTGATATCCAGGCTGAGATTCCCAGTGCTGTGTGGAAAGTCAGCCTGGGCCTAGATCTCAGTTTCCCAGGGCGACTCTCATGCATGGCCTCCTCAAATCCCAACACAATTCACGGCAATACTTCTCTATGGTCAGTTCCAGAACTCAGTCTCTAAGGGGAATCACACCAGAGTTTAAGCCCAGGTGGACCCAGTCATCTCTTCCCACTGCCACACCAATGACCACAATTCAAACCAAAACACTGCCACATGGCCCTCATCTTCTTCCATATACACACTCATTATAACCTCTGGCTGGAGGTTTCCATGAGGGGCACAGCCCAAGACAGTGTCCACAATAAGCTGCCTTGCCCCTAATTTGCCTAATGTCAGGGTGGCCTGGACACCCTTCCTGTGAACCTGGAGTGATCCAATAGGCCTGCCGTTAATACTGGCTCCGCTTCTCCAATTGGAGGCCTACCGACTGCCGGGTATAGATTCTTTGTGTGAATTGGAGTCATGAGAAAACCCAAGCACCTATGGGCTAGCCTCTGCAGGGCTTTGAAGAACTCGTTTGACCCGAAGGATCCCTATTCTCACTTGATGGAGGTCAGGAACCTTACAGAGGAAGGCGAGAGACTGCATCCACAATGACTGCTTTTGTGCCAATTTGGCTTTGGATGCACACATGGGATCTCTCTTTGGATCCTTCAGGTGCTGACAATCTAAGCCACAGCCTCACACAGGGCCAAGAGGCTGATTCAGACACATCCCTTTGCAAAGCCATTAAGCAAAGAGCCACAGGTGATGCCCATTCATTTCCATTTGAAAACTGTTTTCTTCAGGCTTCACAAAGGGGTGCCCTGAGGCAAAGTCCTTCCTGACATTCAGGGCAACAGAACAATAGGTAAGCAAAAGGCCCAAAGCAGGGTTTCTCCAGGGAGACTTTACTGGTCACACTGATATCTGAGTTTTCTGAGATGCTCACCATTCCTTTCAGCTCTCCAGTACTTGGCCATGTCACCGAGCAAGGAGGTGGTACATATCTTGGACACAAAACCATGAGCCTATTCTGGAGAGTTACCAGAATTCAGGAAGAAAAGAGGAACTTAGGAAGATAGTAGGTGTTGCCCATCCATAAGGCAAGCCGCAGTCCATTCATAAATTGGGCAGGATGAATGCTGGGAAGCTTTCTACTAGACAGGACACATCCATTGATGCATTCTCTTTTCTAATGTCTACAACCAGGGACACAGTGGGATACACAAACATAGAAACACTCGCCTCATCAAAAGACTTACTAGAAACAGTCCACTCCAAACCAAACAAACCGCCTTTCCTACCTATTCTCAGAACATGAGACAAAACCACAAACTCACACCCACACCCACAAAGGCACCTCCTTCTTCCAAGTTGGTCTGTGACTACCGGGAATGCCGTCTGACTGGTGGGCCATACTATGTTCCCCCAAAATGGCCTGTCCTGTCTCACATCTGGCCTCCTTGGCCAACTCTGTGAAGTTGTCAGGAGCCAGCGGTGAGCCACTACCTGCTTTCTCAGGAAAGGCCCCTCTGCAGAGCTTTCCTGGCATTTGGCCATCCTCACATCAGTAGGTACCAAGAAAGACTGACTCTGTCCTTGGTAAATCCAAACAAGTGAGCCCACTGGGACTGGGACTGGGACTGGCTCAGGGTGCCTGGCTTCCTGGATCCCAAGTTCAGAGAGTTCCATCACCAAGGAAGTGAGGTGAGGTCACTTCCTTCAGGAGCTGAATGAGGTCACTGTCTTGGCAACCACTGTGTCCTAACAGTTGCTTCCAAGGCTCCCATGAGATGGAGGCTGCCCCTCCTTCCTGTGACACTTTCACAAGTTAGAAAAAAATATCGACCATAGGCACCAAGGAACAGCTCTCCACAAAGGCCTGCTTTGGTCCATCTTGTCTACATTAAGAAGAGAGAGGCTCATTCAGACACATCCATTCATCCTGACCAGGTCCTTTGCCATGGAAGATGACTTCTGCTCTCTCAGGTCCTTCATAGCTGCCTACATCTTCTCCAGGGATCATTTCTGCATGGACCTTTGAGGTTCTCAGCAGGTGGAAGATCCCCTACATTCCTGTATTGTAAGACCCACTCTGTCCCTGCTCTTCTGTAAAGTTAGATTAAGGGAACAGTGTATGGTTAGGGTTAAGAACCTGTTCGGTTTGGGTTAGGAATCACTCTGCTGGATGATGAATGGTATTGGGAACCTGCGATATTTATAATAATATATAGGTGAAATATATGTATGAAAACAGAAATCCAAGTAAGATTTGAAGGCCAGAAGGGCAATGGGCCCTTGATTGGGATACTTAGCTTTGAATGACTTTCTGCACAGATGTCTCAGATAAATCGATATACAATGGCATAGGACCTTGTACCTTGGATGATTGAATGTAGAAGAGAACATCCAGTCAAAAAGGGATAGTAGGTAGGATTAGGAAGATAGTTGGTAGGTTTAGGAAGAAGAGTGAGTATAAAATTTGGACCAAAAGTTCTTTAGCCATAGGGTGTCGGTTAGAGAGTGAGTGTAAATGTCAGCACATGTGAAGAGTCAGTCACAATGATGAACTGGGGAACATATGTAGGAAAGCAGATATCAATAGAGACATTAGGAAATCAGGCAAAGTATAAAGTGAGTGAGAGGATTAGACATTTTCAACAGGGTTGAGGTTGAATATATCATCTTAGGAAGAAACAAATGTGTAGTCACCAATAGCATTGATATTTGAGAGCATTAGGCAACCTGGACAAGGATGTTTTGAGTAATCCATGCTCACTTTCCAATGAGGCTTTGGTACAATCATAAGTGTGACCTTTGCATTTTGTGTCCAGAATATCACTGTGATAAAATGTATATGGAGATCAGGTGACATGAGTATTTCTTCCAACATTTCTGGGAGTAATATGTCGAAGACATATAAATTAGCCTTTGGGGGTACAAATAGGTGTACCCTGGGTCTATGAATATAGCGATAATGCATGAATAGACCCTACTGTGAATAAATATTATAACTGGTTCCAATTTAAATAATGGATTGAATTGATATCTGAAAATATATAGGAAATCTAATATTGATACACAACCATTCATTCCAACCAGTTATACATCTAATGGTGATATTAGGGTTATGGTTTACCATGAAGGGAGTGTGAGTTTGGCTTCAAAAGGGATTATGGAAATGGAAAAGAATATGTTTGGAAAGAAGTCTCATGAAAAGACCAGTCAAGAAACGTGGAGGAATACATGTGTTCTGAAGCAGGAAGTGATTGAAAGTGAACCAAATGCCTAGAAATTTGTGAACTTGAGGATGAAGTACATATCCTATGATGTGCATCAACTGAAGAAATAGTAATGTACCAGTGTTGAATAGAAATGAACATCAAAATACACATCATGTCATATAGGAATCTACTTGCATTGATGTTAAACTGGGTCAGTTCCTGTAGAAATATTAGGATCTCTATGCACCATTCTCTGAAGTTAGTTTTCAGCACTAGGAAACAAATATGTATTTCAGGTGGATGAATATTTCTGAGAATAATCTTGTGATAAGTTGATTATAAATCCACATATATGAACATGGATGAATTTAGGGAGTGTATAATAAGACACATATATTTCATATTTTGAAAAATCTGGAGAGTTTGTGTATATTGTGTGTGTGTGTGTGTGTATATATATATATATATATATATATATATATATATATATATATATAAACACATACACACAGAACACACACACAGACATTAAAAAGCAGAAATATATATGCCAATCGAAATTCATCATGAAATATATATCATCCACAGATCCAAAAATATTTATGTTACTGAACATGGATTTATGTATCATGTTGTTCAAGTAGGAAGCTCACCCGTAGGTTGAATTTTCAGTTCCAACAGCGTTTAGGAGGAGTGATATCTTCTCACAATTTGTATCTGCCAAGTCAGCCACCTCACAAGAATGGACGTGGGATAGCAGGTAGGATTCTATATGTGCATGTAAAAATACATGTTGCTGAATGGCTACAGAGAAAGGGAGACAGGAATTCACACATTTGTTAACTTTCAAAACACATGGAGAACTACTTCTATTCAATTGGACAAGATTTATAACACCTACCCTTTGTAATGCTAAAGGCAAGTCCAAGTATACACCATGCCTGCTCTGAACTGCCTGTATTTCTATTCTGTTTGGGTTATTTTTCTCCATCATATTAGTATTCATAGTCAGAATCTAGTAGGGTATGGGTTAGTGTCAGGGATTCAGTATTTCGAATGGAAAATAGGAAAATGAATCCAATGTGTAGGCCAATATGTGCTACAAAAAAATCTTCCCACTCTCATCCAGAACATTGCCTTGACATTACCTTCACAATAAGTAAGACACAATTTGAGGAGAAGAGTTAGAAATGCTATGAATACATATGTGGAATGGAAAATGCTCAGGAGTTCACAACCTTGGAAGTGGTAGACTAGTTTCCATGAGTAAGGGACAGGGTAAACACTCCACAAACGTGGAGCTCTGCTGGCCTAAAGACTTCCTGAGAAACTGCCTCTGAGGTTGGGCACTTGAAATATATGTTGTTTTCAGGAGCTTTAGCTTCCTTTGTAGTGAGACCATCAAACCTGGTCTGCATCTATGTGACCTGGAGGACATGGTTTCTGATTTTCCAATGAACATGAGGCAGAAGTGCTGAATTCTCTCTTTGCAGGTAAACTGTGGCCACTGGGGTCTACGTGTCTCCCTGTGTGGTCTGTGAAGCCATTTGGTCATCCTCCACTTTTCGTGGTGTTTCTTGCTGCTGCACTGGGAGTTTGGAATTTGCTTCAGGAAATACAAGGAGTTCAACTGGGACACAGTGCTGGAGGGAGTTCTGCCACTTGTGGTGTGTCAAGGTCCTAAAAGAATGCACCAGCCAGGCTTCTATCCCACAGAGCTTGCCCCCTTGACCATAGCAACCTGATTCTGAACATTGCCCTGAAACCTCTCCATATAACAAGATGCCTTTACATAGAAGGGTCTGCTCACTGCACCATGTCAGTCACAAGCCATTTGGAAGCCAATGGCAGATCCACATGGCCCCACCACAGATGTTTTATCACACACCTGCACACCACTGCTCCAGGCCCACTACTCAGCAGGCCCCAACTTACTGGCATCTCTGTTTTACACCATTTTCATGAAACCCAGTCAATCAAGGCACTGTCTGGTACACTCATGATCAGCAACAGGACATCCAAAGGTTCTCCAGTGCCACCTTGTCATGGGAATTTCAAAAATGTCATGGTATTTATCTAGCTAGCCATTTTTAAAGGATGAAGTTGGAGGCACTGTGGGTTTCCATTCCTTCAGGAACCATTAAATGGTGAGGAAGCTCATTTCAACGAAAGCTCTGGGGAACTCTCACAAACAAGGCTTCCCAAAGAGTGGCCAAAAGGTCACAGGAAGCCAGGCCCATTGAGGTCTACAATGTGAGGTCCACGTGTGTTTGGACTCTCCATGATGGCTGCCAGGTCTTTAAGAATAAACTCATGTGATATCCGGGCTGAGATTCCCAGTGCTCTGTGGAAAGCCAGCCTGGGCCTAGATCTCAGTTTCCAAGGGCGACTCTCAAGCGTGGCCTCCTAACATCCCGACACAATTCAGGGCAATACTTCTCTGAGGTCAGTTCCAGAACTCAGTCTCCAAGGGGAATCACACCAGAGTTCAAGCCCAGGTGGACCCAGTCATCTCTTCCCACTGCCACACCACAATTCAAACCAAAACACTGCCACATGGCCCTCATCTTCTTCCATATAGACACTCATCATAACCTCTGGCTGGAGGTTTCCATGAGGGGCACAGCCCAAGACAGTGTCCACAATAAGCTCCCTTGCCTCTCATTTGCAAAATGTCAGGGTGGACTGGACACCCTTCCTGTGGACCTGGAGTGATCAAATAGGCCTGCCTTTAATACTGCTCTACTTCTCCAATTGGAGGCCTACTGACTGCCGGGTATAGATTCTTTGTGTGAACTGGAGTCATGAGAAAACCCAAGCACCTATGGGCTAGCCTCTGCATGGCTTTGAAGGACTCATTTGACACAAAGGATCCCTATTCTCACTTGATGGAGGTCAGGAACCTTACAGAGGAAGGCGAGAGACCTCATCCAGGATGACTGCTTTTGTGCCAATTTGGCTTTGGATGCACACATGGGATCTTTCTTTGGATCCACCAGGTGCTGACAATCTAAGCCACAGCCTCACACAGGGCCAAGAGGCTGATTCAGACACATCCCTTTGCAAAGCAATTAAGCAAAGAGCCACAGGTGATGCCCATTCATTTCCATTTGAAAACTGTTTTCTTCAGGCTTCACAAAGGGGTGCCCTGAGGCAAAGGCCTTCCTGACATTCAGGGCCACAGAAAGATAGGTAAGCCAAAGGCCCAAAGCAGGGTTTCTCCAGGGAGACTTTCCTGGTCACACTGATATCTGAGTTTTCTGAGATGCTCACCATTCCTTTCAACTATCCAGTACATGGCCATGTCACCGAGCTTGGAGGTGGTACATATCTTGGACACAAAACCATGAGCCTATTCTGGAGAGTGGCCAGAATTCAGGAAGAAAACAGGAACTTAGGAAGATAGTAGGTGTTGCCCATCCATAAGGCAAGCCGCAGTCCATTCATAAATTGGGCAGGATGAATGCTGGGAAGCTTTCTACTAGACAGGACACATCCATTGATGCATTCTCTTTTCTAATGTCTACAACCAGGGACACAGTGGGATACACAAACTTAGAAACACTTGCCTTGTCAAAAGCCTTACTAGAAACAGTCCACTCCAAACCAAACAAACCGCCTTTCCTACCTATTCTCAGAACATGAGACAAAACCACAAACTCACACCCACACCCACAAAGGCACCTCCTTCCAAGTTGGTCTGTGACTACCCGGAGTGTCGTCTGACTGGTGGGCCATACTATGTTCCCCCGAAAGGGCCTGTCCTGTCTCACATCTGGCCTCCTTGGCCAACTCTGTGAAGTTGTCAGGAGCCAGCGGTGAGCCACTACCTGCTTTCTCAGGAAAGGCCCCTCTGCAGAGCTTTCCTGGCATTTGGCAATCCTCACCTCAGTGGGTACCAAGAAAGACTGACTCTGTCCTTGGTAAATCCAAACAAGTGAGCCCACTGGGACTGGGACTGGGACTGGCTCTGGGTGCCTGGCTTCCTGGATCCCAAGTTCAGAGAGTTCCATCACCAAGGAAGTGAGGTGAGGTCACTTCCTTCAGGAACTGAATGAGGTCACTGCCTTGGCAACCACTGTGTCCTAACAGTTGCTTCCAAGGCTCCCATGAGATGGAGGCTGCCCCTCCTTCCTGTGACACTTTCACAAGTTAGAATGGAATATCAACCATAGGCACCAAGGAACAGCTCTCCACACAGGCCTGCTTTGGTCCATCTTGTCTACATTAAGAAGAGAGAGGCTCATTCAGACACATCCCTTCATCCTGACCAGGTTGTTTGCCATGGAAGATGACTTCTGCTCTCTCAGGTCTTTCATAGCTGCCTACATCTTCTCCAGGGATCATTTCTGCATGGACCTTTGAGGTTCTCAGCAGGTGGAAGATCCCCCACATTCCTGTATTGTAAGACCCACTCTGTCCCTGCTCTTCTGTAAAGTTAGATTGAGGGAAGAGTGTATGGTTAGGGTTAAGAACCTGTTTGATGTGGCTTAGGAATCACTCTGCTGGATGAAGAATGGTATTGGGAACCTGCGATATTTATAATAATATATAGGTGAAATATATGTATGAAAACAGAAATCCAAGTAAGATTTGAAGGCCAGAAGGGCATTGGGCCCTTGATTGGGATACTTAGCTTTGAATGACTTTCTGCACAGATGTCTCAGATAAATCGATACACAATGGCATAAGACCTTGTACCTTGGATGATTGAATGTAGAAGAGAACATCCAGTCAAAAAGGGATAGTAGGTAGGATTAGGAAGATAGTTGGTAAGTTTTGGAAGAAGGGTGAGTATGCAATTTGGACCAAAAGTTCTTTAGCAATAGGGTGTCGGTTAGAGAGTGAATGTAAACGTCAGCACATGTGAAGAGTCAGTCACAATGATGAACTGGGGAACATATGTAGGAAAGCAGATATCAATAGAGACATTAGGAAATCAGGCAAAGTATAAAGTGAGTGAGTGGATTAGACATTTTCAACAGGGTTGAGGTTGAATATATCATCTTAGGAAGAAACAAATGTGTAGTCACCAATAGCATTGACATTTGAGAGCATTAGGCAACCTGGACAAGGATGTTTTTAGTAATCCATGCTCACTTTCCAATGAGGCTTTGGTGCAATCATAAGTGTGACCTTTGCATTTTGTGTCCAGAATATCACTGTGATAAAATGTATATGTAGATCAGGTGACATGAGTGTTTCTTCCACCATTTCTGGGAGTAATATGTTGAAGACATATAAATTAGCCTTTGGGGGTACAAATAGGTGTACCCTGGGTCTATGAATATAGAGATAATGCATGAATAGACCATACTGTGAATAAATATTATAACAGGTTCCAATTTAAATAATGGATTGCATTGATATCTGAAAATATATAGGAAATCTAATATTGATACACAACCATTCATTCTAACCAGTTATACATCTAATGGTGATATTGGGGTTATGGTTTACCATGAAGGGGGTGTGAGTTTTGCTTCACAAGGGATTATGGAAATGGAAAAGAATGTGTTTGGAAAGAAGTCTCATGAAAAGACCAGTCAAGAAACGTGGAGGAATACATGTGTTCTGAAGCAGGAAGTGATTGAAAGGGAAATAAATGCCTAGAAATTTGTGAACTTGAGGATGAAATACATATCCTATGATGTGCATCAACTGAAGAAATAGTAATGTACCAGTGTTGAATAAAAATGAACGTCAAAATACACATCATGTCCCATAGGAATCTACTTGCATTCATGTTAAACTGGGTCAGTTACTGTAGAAATATTAGGATTTCAGCACTAGGAAACAAATATGTATTTCAGGTGGATGACTATTTCTGAGAATAATCTTGTGAAAAGTTGATTATAAATCCACATATATGAACATGAATGAATTTAGGGAGTATATAATATGACACATACATTTCATATTTTGAAAAATCTGAAGAGTGTGTGTATGTGTGTGTGTGTGTGTGTATATATATACACAAAAAAAAACAACACACACACACAAACACAGACATTAAAGAGTAGAAATATATATGCCAATCGAAATTCATCATGAAATATTTATCATCCACAGATCCAAAAATATTTATTTTACTGAACATGTATTTATGTATCATGTTGTTCAAGTGGGAAGCTCACCTGGAGGTTGAATTCTCAGTTCCAACACCGTTTAGGAGGAGTGATCTCTTCTCACAACTTGTATCTGCCAAGTCAGCCACCTCACAAGAATGGACGTGGGATAGGAGGTAGGATTCTATATGTGCATGAAAAATGCATGTTGCTGAATAGGCTACAGAGAAAGGGAGACAGGAATTCACATATTTGTTAACATTCAAAACACATGGAGAACTATTTCTATTAAATTGGACTAGATTTATAACACCTACCCTTTATAATGCCAAAGGCCAGTCCAACTATACACCAGGCCTCCTCTGAACTGCCTGTATTTGTATTCTGTTTGAGTTATTTTTCTCCATCATATTAGTATTCGTAGTCAGAATCTAGTAGGGTATGGGTTACTGTCAGGGATTCAGTATTTCGAACGGAAAATAGGAAAATGAATCCAGTGTGTAGGCCAATATGTGCTACAAAAAAATCTTCCCACTCTCATCCAGAACATTGCCTTGACATTACCTTCGCAATAAGTTAGACACAATTTGAGGAGAAGAGTTAGAAATGCTGTGAATACATATGTGGAATGGAAAATGCTCAGGAGTTCACAACCTTGGAGGTGGTAGACTAGTTTCCATGAGTAAGGGACAGGGTAAACACTCCACAAACGTGGAGCTCTGCTGGCCTAAAGACTTCGTGAGAAACTGCTTCTGAGGTTGGGCACTTGAAATATATGTTGTTGTCAGGAGCTTTAGCTTCCTTTGTAGTGAGACCATCAAACCAGGTCTGCATCTATGTGACCTGGAGGACATGGTTTCTGATTTTCCAATGAACATGAGGCAGAAGTGCTGAATTCTCTCTTTGCAGGTAAACTGTGGCCACTGGGGTCTAAGTGTCTCCCTGTGTGGACTGCGAAGCCATTTGGTCATCCTCCACTTTTCGTGGTGTTTCTTGCTGCTGCACTGGGAGTTTGGAATTTGCTTCAGGAAATACAAGGAGTTCAACTGGGACACAGTGCTGGAGGGAGTTCTGTCACGTGTGGTGGGTCAAGGTCCTAGGAGAATGCACCAGCCAGGCTTCTATCCCACAGAGCTTGCCCCCTTGACCATAGCAACCTGATTCTGAACATTGCCCTGAAACCTCTCCATATAACAAGATGCCTTTACATAGAAGGGTCTGCTCACTGCACCATGTCAGTCACAAGCCATTTGGAAGCCAATGGCAGATCCACATGGCCCCACCACAGATGTTTTATCACACACCTGCACACCACTGCTCTAGGCCCACTACTCAGCAGGCCCCAACTTACTGGCATCTCTGTTTTACACCATGTTCATGAAACCCACTCAATCAAGGCACTGTCTGGTACACTCATGATCAGCAACAGGACATCCAAAGGTTCTCCAGTGCCACCTGGTCATGGGAATTTCAAAAATGTCATGGTATTTATCTAGCTAGCCATTTTTAAAGGATGAAGTTGGAGGCACTGTGGGTTTCCATTCCTTCGGGAACCATTAAATGGTGAGGAAGCTCATTTCAACAAAAGCTCTGGGGAACTCTCACAAACAAGGCTTCCCAAAGAGTGGCCAAAAGGTCACAGGAAGCCAGGCCCATTGAGGTCTACAATGTGAGGTCCACGTGTGTTTGGACTCTCCACGATGGCTGCCAGGTCTTTAAGAATAAACTCATGTGATATCCGGGCTGAGATTCCTAGTGCTCTGTGGAAAGCCAGCCTGGGCCTAGATCTCAGTTTCCAAGGACGACTCTCATGCGTGGCCTCCTAACATCCCGACACAATTCACGGCAATACTTCTCTGAGGTCAGTTCCAGAACTCAGTCTCCAAGGGGAATCACACCAGAGTTCAAGCCCAGGTGGACCCAGTCATCTCTTCCCACTGCCACACCACAATTCAAACCAAAACACTGCCACATGGCCCTCATCTTCTTCCATATAGACACTCATCATAACCTCTGGCTGGAGGTTTCCATGAGGGGCACAGCCCAAGACAGTGTCCACAATAAGCTCCATTGCCTCTCATTTGCCTAATGTCAGGGTGGACTGGACACCCTTCCTGTGGACCTGGAGTGATCAAATAGGCCTGCCTTTAATACTGCTCTACTTCTCCAATTGGAGGCCTACTGACTGCCGGGTATAGATTCTTTGTGTGAACTGGAGTCATGAGAAAACCCAAGCACCTATGGGCTAGCCTCTGCATGGCGTTGAAGGACTCATTTGACACAAAGGATCCCTATTCTCACTTGATGGAGGTCAGGAACCTTACAGAGGAAGGCGAGAGACCTCATCCAGGATGACTGCTTTTATGCCAATTTGGCTTTGGATGCACACATGGGATCTTTCTTTGGATCCACCAGGTGCTGACAATCTAAGCCACAGCCTCACACAGGGCCAAGAGGCTGATTCAGACACATCCCTTTGCAAAGCAATTAAGCAAAGAGCCACAGGTGATGCCCATTCATTTCCATTTGAAAACTGTTTTCTTCAGGCTTCACAAAGGGGTGCCCTGAGGCAAAGTCCTTCCTGACATTCAGGGCAACAGAACAATAGGTAAGCCAAAGGCCCAAAGCAGGGTTTCTCCAGGGAGACTTTCCTGGTCACACTGATATCTGAGTTTTCTGAGATGCTCACCATTCCTTTCAACTATCCAGTACATGGCCATGTCACCGAGCTTGGAGGTGGTACATATCTTGGACACAAAACCATGAGCCTATTCTGGAGAGTGGCCAGAATTCAGGAAGAAAACAGGAACTTAGGAAGATAGTAGGTGTTGCCCATCCATAAGGCAAGCCGCAGTCCATTCATAAATAGGGCAGGATGAATGCTGGGAGCTTTCTACTAGACAGGACACATCCATTGATGCATTCTCTTTTCTAATGTCTACAACCAGGGACACAGTGGGATACACAAACATAGAAACACTCGCCTTGTCAAAAGCCTTACTAGAAACAGTCCACTCCAAACCAAACAAACCGCCTTTCCTACCTATTCTCAGAACATGAGACAAAACCACAAACTCACACCCACACCCACAAAGGCACCTCCTTCCAAGTTGGTCTGTGACTACCCGGAGTGTCGTCTGACTGCTGGGCCATACTATGTTCCCCCGAAAGGGCCTGTCCTGTCTCACATCTGGCCTCCTTGGCCAACTCTGTGAAGTTGTCAGGAGCCAGCGGTGAGCCACTACCTGCTTTCTCAGGAAAGGCCCCTCTGCAGAGCTTTCCTGGCATTTGGCAATCCTCACCTCAGTGGGTACCAAGAAAGACTGACTCTGTCCTTGGTAAATCCAAACAAGTGAGCCCACTGGGACTGGGACTGGGACTGGCTCTGGGTGCCTGGCTTCCTGGATCCCAAGTTCAGAGAGTTCCATCACCAAGGAAGTGAGGTGAGGTCTTGGCAACCACTGTGTCCTCACAGTTGCTTCCAAGGCTCCCATGAGATGGAGGCTGCCCCTCCTTCCTGTGACACTTTCACAAGTTAGAATGGAATATCAACCACAGGCACCAAGGAACAGCTCTCCACACAGGCCTGCTTTGGTCCATCTTGTCTACATTAAGAAGAGAGAGGCTCATTCAGACACATCCCTTCATCCTGACCAGGTTGTTTGCCATGGAAGATGACTTCTGCTCTCTCAGGTCCTTCATAGCTGCCTACATCTTCTCCAGGGATCATTTCTGCATGGACCTTTGAGGTTCTCAGCAGGTGGAAGATCCCCCACATTCCTGTATTGTAAGACCCACTCTGTCCCCGCTCTTCTGTAAAGTTAGATTGAGGGAACAGTGTATGGTTAGGGTTAAGAACCTGTTTGATGTGGCTTAGGAATCACTCTGCTGGATGAAGAATGGTATTGGGAACCTGCGATATTTATAATAATATATAGGTGAAATATATGTATGAAAACAGAAATCCAAGTAAGATTTGAAGGCCAGAAGGGCATTGGGCCCTTGAATGGGATACTTAGCTTTGAATGACTTTCTGCACAGATGTCTCAGATAAATCGATATACAATGGCATAGGACCTTGTACCTTGGATGATTGAATGTAGAAGAGAACATCCAGTCAAAAAGGGATAGTAGGTAGGATTAGGAAGATAGTTGGCAAGTTTTGGAAGAAGAGTGAGTATGCAATTTGGACCAAAAGTTCTTTAGCAATAGGGTGTCGGTTAGAGAGTGAATGTAAACGTCAGCACATGTGAAGAGTCAGTCACAATGATGAACTGGGGAACATATGTAGGAAAGCAGATATCAATAGAGACATTATGAAATCAGGCAAAGTATAAAGTGAGTGAGTGGATTAGACATTTTCAACAGGGTTGAGGTTGAATATATCATCTTAGGAAGAAACAAATGTGTAGTCACCAATAGCATTGACATTTGAGAGCATTAGGCAACCTGGACAAGGATGTTTTTAGTAATCCATGCTCACTTTCCAATGAGGCTTTGGTGCAATCATAAGTGTGACCTTTGCATTTCGTGTCCAGAATATCACTGTGATAAAATGTATATGTAGATCAGGTGACATGAGTGTTTCTTCCACCATTTCTGGGAGTAATATGTTGAAGACATATAAATTAGCCTTTGGGGGTACAAATAGGTGTACCCTGGGTCTATGAATATAGAGATAATGCATGAATAGACCATACTGTGAATAAATAATATAACAGGTTCCAATTTAAATAATGGATTGCATTGATATCTGAAAATATATAGGAAATCTAATACTGATACACAACCATTCATTCTAACCAGTTATACATCTAATGGTGATATTGGGGTTATGGTTTACCATGAAGGGGGTGTGAGTTTTGCTTCACAAGGGATTATGGAAATGGAAAAGAATGTGTTTGGAAAGAAGTCTCATGAAAAGACCAGTCAAGAAACGTGGAGGAATACATGTGTTCTGAAGCAGGAAGTGATTGAAAGGGAAATAAATGCCTAGAAATTTGTGAACTTGAGGATGAAATACATATCCTATGATGTGCATCAACTGAAGAAATAGTAATGTACCAGTGTTGAATAAAAATGAACGTCAAAATACACATCATGTCCCATAGGAATCTACTTGCATTCATGTTACACTGGTTTAGTTACTGTAGAAATATTAGGATTTCAGCACTAGGAAACAAATATGTATTTCAGGTGGATGACTATTTCTGAGAATAATCTTGTGAAAAGTGGATTATAAATCCACATATATGAACATGAATGAATTTAGGGAGTATATAATATGACACATACATTTCATATTTTGAAAAATCTAGAGAGTGTGTGTATGTGTGTGTGTATATATATATATATATATATATATACACAAAAAAAAACACACACACACAAACACAGACATTAAAGAGTAGAAATATATATGCCAATCGAAATTCATCATGAAATATTTATCATCCACAGATCCAAAAATATTTATTTTACTGAACATGTATTTATGTATCATGTTGTTCAAGTGGGAAGCTCACCTGGAGGTTGAATTCTCAGTTCCAACACCGTTTAGGAGGAGTGATCTCTTCTCACAGTTTGTATCTGCCAAGTCAGCCACCTCACAAGAATGGACGTGTGATAGGAGGTAGGATTCTATATGTGCATGTAAAAATGCATGTTACTGAATAGGCTACAGAGAAAGGGAGACAGGAATTCACATATTTGTTAACATTCAAAACACATGGAGAACTATTTCTATTAAATTGGACTAGATTTATAACACCTACCCGTTATAATGCCAAAGGCCAGTCCAACTATACACCAGGCCTCCTCTGAACTGCCTGTATTTCTATTCTGTTGGAGTTATTTTTCTCCATCATATTAGTATTCGTAGTCACAATCTAGTAGGGTATGGGTTAGTGTCAGGGATTCAGTATTTCGAATGGAAAATAGGAAAATGAATCCAATGTGTAGGCCAATATGTGCTACAAAAAAATCTTCCCACTCTCATCCAGAACATTGCCTTGACATTACCTTCGCAATAAGTAAGACACAATTTGAGGAGAAGAGTTAGAAATGCTGTGAATACATATGTGGAATGGAAAATGCTCAGGAGTTCACAACCTTGGAGGTGGTAGACTAGTTTCCATGAGTAAGGGACAGGGTAAACACTCCACAAACGTGGAGCTCTGCTGGCCTAAAGACTTCGTGAGAAACTGCTTCTGAGGTTGGGCACTTGAAATATATGTTGTTGTCAGGAGCTTTAGCTTCCTTTGTAGTGAGACCATCAAACCAGGTCTGCATCTATGTGACCTGGAGGACATGGTTTCTGATTTTCCAATGAACATGAGGCAGAAGTGCTGAATTCTCTCTTTGCAGGTAAACTGTGGCCACTGGGGTCTAAGTGTCTCCCTGTGTGGACTGTGAAGCCATTTGGTCATCCTCCACTTTTCGTGGTGTTTCTTGCTGCTGCACTGGGAGTTCGGAATTTGCTTCAGGAAATACAAGGAGTTCAACTGGGACACAGTGCTGGAGGGAGTTCTGTCACGTGTGGTGGGTCAAGGTCCTAAAAGAATGCACCAGCCAGGCTTCTATCCCACAGAGCTTGCCCCCTTGACCATAGCAACCTGATTCTGAACATTGCCCTGAAACCTCTCCATATAACAAGATGCCTTTACATAGAAGGGTCTGCTCACTGCACCATGTCAGTCACAAGCCATTTGGAAGCCAATGGCAGATCCACATGGCCCCACCACAGATGTTTTATCACACACCTGCACACCACTGCTCTAGGCCCACTACACAGCAGGCCCCAACTTACTGGCATCTCTGTTTTACACCATTTTCATGAAACCCAGTCAATCAAGGCACTGTCTGGTACACTCATGATCAGCAACAGGACATCCAAAGGTTCTCCAGTGCCACCTGGTCATGGGAATTTCAAAAATGTCATGGTATTTATCTAGCTAGCCATTTTTAAAGGATGAAGTTGGAGGCACTGTGGGTTTCCATTCCTTCGGGAACCATCAAATGGTGAGGAAGCTCATTTCAACGAAAGCTCTTGGGAACTCTCACAAACAAGGCTTCCCAAAGAGTGGCCAAAAGGTCACAGGAAGCCAGGCCCATTGAGGTCTACAATGTGAGGTCCATGTGTGTTTGGACTCTCCACGATGTCTGCCAGGTCTTTAAGAATAAACTCATGTGATATCCGGGCTGAGATTCCCAGTGCTCTGTGGAAAGCCAGCCTGGGCCTAGATCTCAGTTTCCAAGGGCGACTCTCATGCGTGGCCTCCTAACATCCCGACACAATTCACGGCAATACTTCTCTGAGGTCAGTTCCAGAACTCAGTCTCCAAGGGGAATCACACCAGAGTTCAAGCCCAGGTGGACCCAGTCATCTCTTCCCACTGCCACACCACAATTCAAACCAAAACACTGCCACATGGCCCTCATCTTCTTCCATATAGACACTCATCATAACCTCTGGCTGGAGGTTTCCATGAGGGGCACAGCCCAAGACAGTGTCCACAATAAGCTCCCTTGCCTCTCATTTGCCTAATGTCAGGGTGGACTGGACACCCTTCCTGTGGACCTGGAGTGATCAAATAGGCCTGCCTTTAATACTGCTCTACTTCTCCAATTGGAGGCCTACTGACTGCCGGGTATAGATTCTTTGTGTGAACTGGAGTCATGAGAAAACCCAAGCACCTATGGGCTAGCCTCTGCATGGCTTTGAAGGACTCATTTGACACAAAGGATCCCTATTCTCACTTGATGGAGGTCAGGAACCTTACAGAGGAAGGCGAGAGACCTCATCCAGGATGACTGCTTTTGTGCCAATTTGGCTTTGGATGCACACATGGGATCTTTCTTTGGATCCACCAGGTGCTGACAATCTAAGCCACAGCCTCACACAGGGCCAAGAGGCTGATTCAGACACATCCCTTTGCAAAGCAATTAAGCAAAGAGCCACAGGTGATGCCCATTCATTTCCATTTGAAAACTGTTTTCTTCAGGCTTCACAAAGGGGTGCCCTGAGGCAAAGGCCTTCCTGACATTCAGGGCCACAGAAAGATAGGTAAGCCAAAGGCCCAAAGCAGGGTTTCTCCAGGGAGACTTTCCTGGTCACACTGATATCTGAGTTTTCTGAGATGCTCACCATTCCTTTCAACTATCCAGTACATGGCCATGTCACCGAGCTTGGAGGTGGTACATATCTTGGACACAAAACCATGAGCCTATTCTGGAGAGTGGCCAGAATTCAGGAAGAAAACAGGAACTTAGGAAGATAGTAGGTGTTGCCCATCCATAAGGCAAGCCGCAGTCCATTCATAAATTGGGCAGGATGAATGCTGGGAAGCTTTCTACTAGACAGGACACATCCATTGATGCATTCTCTTTTCTAATGTCTACAACCAGGGACACAGTGGGATACACAAACATAGAAACACTCGCCTTGTCAAAAGCCTTACTAGAAACAGTCCACTCCAAACCAAACAAACCGCCTTTCCTACCTATTCTCAGAACATGAGACAAAACCACAAACTCACACCCACACCCACAAAGGCACCTCCTTCCAAGTTGGTCTGTGACTACCCGGAGTGTCGTCTGACTGCTGGGCCATACTATGTTCCCCCGAAAGGGCCTGTCCTGTCTCACATCTGGCCTCCTTGGCCAACTCTCTGAAGTTGTCAGGAGCCAGCGGTGAGCCACTACCTGCTTTCTCAGGAAAGGCCCCTCTGCAGAGCTTTCCTGGCATTTGGCAATCCTCACCTCAGTGGGTACCAAGAAAGACTGACTCTGTCCTTGGTAAATCCAAACAAGTGAGCCCACTGGGACTGGGACTGGGACTGGCTCTGGGTGCCTGGCTTCCTGGATCCCAAGTTCAGAGAGTTCCATCACCAAGGAAGTGAGGTGAGGTCACTTCCTTCAGGAACTGAATGAGGTCACTGCCTTGGCAACCACTGTGTCCTAACAGTTGCTTCCAAGGCTCCCATGAGATGGAGGCTGCCCCTCCTTCCTGTGACACTTTCACAAGTTAGAATGGAATATCAACCATAGGCACCAAGGAACAGCTCTCCACACAGGCCTGCTTTGGTCCATCTTGTCTACATTAAGAAGAGAGAGGCTCATTCAGACACATCCCTTCATCCTGACCAGGTTGTTTGCCATGGAAGATGACTTCTGCTCTCTCAGGTCCTTCATAGCTGCCTACATCTTCTCCAGGGATCATTTCTGCATGGACCTTTGAGGTTCTCCGCAGGTGGAAGATCCCCCACATTCCTGTATTGTAAGACCCACTCTGTCCCTGCTCTTCTGTAAAGTTAGATTGAGGGAAGAGTGTATGGTTAGGGTGAAGAACCTGTTTGACTTGGGTGAGGAATCACTCTGCTGGATGAAGAATGGTATTGGGAACCTGCGATATTTATAATAATATATAGGTGAAATATATGTATGAAAACAGAAATCCAAGTAAGATTTGAAGGCCAGAAGGGCATTGGGCCCTTGATTGGGATACTTAGCTTTGAATGACTTTCTGCACAGATGTCTCAGATAAATCGATATACAATGGCATAGGACCTTGTACCTTGGATGATTGAATGTAGAAGAGAACATCCAGTCAAAACGGGATAGTAGGTAGGATTAGGAAGATAGTTGGTAAGTTTTGGAAGAAGAGTGAGTATACAATTTGGACCAAAAGTTCTTTAGCAATAGGGTGTCGGTTAGAGAGTGAATGTAAACGTCAGCACATGTGAAGAGTCAGTCACAATGATGAACTGGGGAACATATGTAGGAAAGCAGATATCAATAGAGACATTAGGAAATCATGCAAAGTATAAAGTGAGTGAGTGGATTAGACATTTTCAACAGGGTTGAGGTTGAATATATCATCTTAGGAAGAAACAAATGTGTAGTCACCAATAGCATTGACATTGGAGAGCATTAGGCAACCTGGACAAGGATGTTTTTAGTAATCCAAGCTCACTTTCCAATGAGGCTTTGGTGCAATCATAAGTGTGACCTTTGCATTTTGTGTCCACATATCACTGTGATAAAATGTATATGTAGATCAGGTGACATGAGTGTTTCTTCCACCATTTCGGGGAGTAATATGTTGAAGACATATAAATTAGCCTTTGGGGGTACAAATAGGTGTACCCTGGGTCTATGAATATAGAGATAATGCATGAATAGACCATACTGGGAATAAATATTATAACAGGTTCCAATTTAAATAATGGATTGAATTGATATCTGAAAATATATAGGAAATCTAATATTGATACACAACCATTCATTCCAACCAGTTATACATCTAATGGTGATATTAGGGTTATGGTTTACCATGAAGGGGGTGTGAGTTTTGCTTCACAAGGGATTACGGAAATGGAAAAGAATGTGTTTGGAAAGAAGTCTCATGAAAAGACCAGTCAAGAAACCTGGAGGAATACATGTGTTCTGAAGCAGGAAGTGATTGAAAGGGAAATAAATGCCTAGAAATTTGTGAACTTGAGGATGAAATACATATCCTATGATGTGCATCACCTGAAGAAATAGTAATGTACCAGTGTTGAATAAAAATGAACGTCAAAATACACATCATGTCCCATAGGAATCTACTTGCATTCATGTTAAACTGGGTCAGTTACTGTAGAAATATTAGGATTTTAGCACTAGGAAACAAATATGTATTTCAGGTGGATGACTATTTCTGAGAATAATCTTGTGAAAAGTTGATTATAAATCCACATATATGAACATGAATGAATATAGGGAGTATATAATATGACACATACATTTCATATTTTGAAATCTGGAGAGTGTGTGTATGTGTGTGTATATATATATATATATATATATATATATATATATATATATATATACACACAAAAAAAAAAAACACACACACAAACACAGACATTAAAGAGTAGAAATATATATGCCAATCGAAATTCATCATGAAATATTTATCATCCACAGATCCAAAAATATTTATTTTACTGAACATGTATTTATGTATCATGTTGTTCAAGTGGGAAGCTCACCTGGAGATTGAATTTTCAGTTCCAACAGCGTTTAGGAGGAGTGATCTCTTCTCACAATTTGTATCTGCCAAGTCAGCCACCTCACAAGAATGGACGTGGGATAGGAGGTAGGATTCTATATGTGCATGTAAAAATGCATGTTGCTGAATAGGCTACAGAGAAAGGGAGACAGGAATTCACATATTTGTTAACTTTCAAAACACATGGAGAACTATTTCTATTAAATTGGACTAGATTTATAACACCTACCCTTTACAATGCAAAAGGCAAGTCCAACTATACACCAGGCCTCCTCTGAACTGCCTGTATTTCTATTCTGTTTGAGTTATTTTTCTCCATCATATTAGTATTCGTAGTAACAATCTAGTAGGGTATGGGTTAGTGTCAGGGATTCAGTATTTCGAATGGAAAATAGGAAAATGAATCCAATGTGTAGGCCAATATGTGCTACAAAAAAATCTTCCCACTCTCATCCAGAACATTGCCTTGACATTACCTTCACCATAAGTAAGACACAATTTGAGGAGAAGAGTTAGAAATGCTATGAATACATATGTGGAATGGAAAATGCTCAGGAGTTCACAACCTTGGAAGTGGTAGACTAGTTTCCATGAGTAAGGGACAGGGTAAACACTCCACAAACGTGGAGCTCTGCTGGCCTAAAGACTTCCTGAGAAACTGCCTCTGAGGTTGGGCACTTGAAATATATGTTGTTGTCAGGAGCTTTAGCTTCCTTTGTAGTGAGACCATCAAACCTGGTCTGCATCTATGTGACCTGGAGGACATGGTTTCTGATTTTCCAATGAACATGAGGCAGAAGTGCTGAATTCTCTCTTTGCAGGTAAACTGTGGCCACTGGGGTCTAAGTGTCTCCCTGTGTGGACTGTGAAGCCATTTGGTCATCCTCCACTTTTCGTGGTGTTTCTTGCTGCTGCACTGGGAGTTTGGAATTTGCTTCAGGAAATACAAGGAGTTCAACTGGGACACAGTGATGGAGGGAGTTCTGTCACGTGTGGTGGGTCAAGGTCCTAGGAGAATGCACCAGCCAGGCTTCTATCCCACAGAGCTTGCCCCCTTGACCATAGCAACCTGATTCTGAACATTGCCCTGAAACCTCTCCATATAACAAGATGCCTTTACATAGAAGGGTCTGCTCACTGCACCATGTCAGTCACAAGCCATTTGGAAGCCAATGGCAGATCCACATGGCCCCACCACAGATGTTTTATCACACCTGCACACCACTGCTCTAGGCCCACTACTCAGCAGGCCCCAACTTACTGGCATCTCTGTTTTACACCATTTTCATGAAACCCACTCAATCAAGGCACTGTCTGGTACACTCATGATCAGCAACAGGACATCCAAAGGTTCTCCAGTGCCACCTGGTCATGGGAATTTCAAACATGTCATGGTATTTATCTAGCTAGCCATTTTTAAAGGATGAAGTTGGAGGCACTGTGGGTTTCCATTCCTTCAGGAACCATTAAATGGTGAGGAAGCTCATTTCAACGAAAGCTCTGCAGAACTCTCACAAACAAGGCTTCCCAAAGAGTGGCCAAAAGGTCACAGGAAGCCAGGCCCATTGAGGTCTACAATGTGAGGTCCACGTGTGTTTGGACTCTCCACGATGGCTGCCAGGTCTTTAAGAATAAACTCATGTGATATCCGGGCTGAGATTCCCAGTGCTCTGTGGAAAGCCAGCCTGGGCCTAGATCTCAGTTTCCAAGGGCGACTCTCATGCGTGGCCTCCTAACATCCCGACACTATTCACGGCAATACTTCTCTGAGGTCAGTTCCAGAACTCAGTCTCCAAGGGGAATCACACCAGAGTTCAAGCCCAGGTGGACCCAGTCATCTCTTCCCACTGCCACACCACAATTCAAACCAAAACACTGCCACATGGCCCTCATCTTCTTCCATATAGACACTCATCATAACCTCTGGCTGGAGGTTTCCATGAGGGACACAGCCCAAGACAGTGTCCACAGTAAGCTCCCTTGCCTCTCATTTGCCTAATGTCAGGGTGGACTGGACACCCTTCCTGTGGACCTGGAGTGATCAAATAGGCCTGCCTTTAATACTGCTCTACTTCTCCAATTGGAGGCCTACTGACTGCCGGGTATAGATTCTTTGTGTGAACTGGAGTCATGAGAAAACCCAAGCACCTATGGGCTAGCCTCTGCATGGCTTTGAAGGACTCATTTGACACAAAGGATCCCTATTCTCACTTGATGGAGGTCAGGAACCTTACAGAGGAAGGCGAGAGACCTCATCCAGGATGACTGCTTTTGTGCCAATTTGGCTTTGGATGCACACATGGGATCTTTCTTTGGATCCACCAGGTGCTGACAATCTAAGCCACAGCCTCACACAGGGCCAAGAGGCTGATTCAGACACATCCCTTTGCAAAGCAATTAAGCAAAGAGCCACAGGTGATGCCCATTCATTTCCATTTGAAAACTGTTTTCTTCAGGCTTCACAAAGGGGTGCCCTGAGGCAAAGGCCTTCCTGACATTCAGGGCCACAGAAGGATAGGTAAGCCAAAGGCCCAAAGCAGGGTTTCTCCAGGGAGACTTTACTGGTCCCACTGATATCTGAGTTTTCTGAGATGCTCACCATTCCTTTCAACTATCCAGTACATGGCCATGTCACCGAGCTTGGAGGTGGTACATATCTTGGACACAAAACCATGAGCCTATTCTGGAGAGTGGCCAGAATTCAGGAAGAAAACAGGAACTTAGGAAGATAGTAGGTGTTGCCCATCCATAAGGCAAGCCGCAGTCCATTCATAAATTGGGCAGGATGAATGCTGGGAAGCTTTCTACTAGACAGGACACATCCATTGATGCATTCTCTTTTCTAATGTCTACAACCAGGGACACAGTGGGATACACAAACATAGAAACACTCGCTTTGTCAAAAGCCTTACTAGAAACAGTCCACTCCAAACCAAACAAACCGCCTTTCCTACCTATTCTCAGAACATGAGACAAAACCACAAACTCACACCCACACCCACAAAGGCACCTCCTTCCAAGTTGGTCTGTGACTACCCGGAGTGTCGTCTGACTGGTGGGCCATACTATGTTCCCCCGAAAGGGCCTGTCCTGTCTCACATCTGGCCTCCTTGGCCAACTCTGTGAAGTTGTCAGGAGCCAGCAGTGAGCCACTACCTGCTTTCTCAGGAAAGGCCCCTCTGCAGAGCTTTCCTGGCATTTGGCAATCCTCACCTCAGTGGGTACCAAGAAAGACTGACTCTGTCCTTGGTAAATCCAAACAAGTGAGCCCACTGGGACTGGGACTGGGACTGGCTCTGGGTGCCTGGCTTCCTGGATCCCAAGTTCAGAGAGTTCCATCACCAAGGAAGTGAGGTGAGGTCACTTCCTTCAGGAACTGAATGAGGTCACTGCCTTGGCAACCACTGTGTCCTAACAGTTGCTTCCAGGGCTCCCATGAGATGGAGGCTGCCCCTCCTTCCTGTGACACTTTCACAAGTTAGAATGGAAAATCAACCATAGGCACCAAGGAACAGCTCTCCACACAGGCCTGCTTTGGTCCATCTTGTCTACATTAAGAAGAGAGAGGCTCATTCAGACACATCCCTTCATCCTGACCAGGTTGTTTGCCATGGAAGATGACTTCTGCTCTCTCAGGTCCTTCATAGCTGCCTACATCTTCTCCATGGATCATTTCTGCATGGACCTTTGAGGTTTTCAGCAGGTGGAAGATCCCCCACATTCCTGTATTGTAAGACCCACTCTGTCCCTGCTCTTCTGTAAAGTTAGATTGAGGGAAGAGTGTATGGTTAGGGTGAAGAACCTGTTTGACTTGGGTGAGGAATCACTCTGCTGGATGAAGAATGGTATTGGGAACCTGCGATATTTATAATAATATATAGGTGAAATATATGTATGAAAACAGAAATCCAAGTAAGATTTGAAGGCCAGAAGGGCATTGGGCCCTACTTAGCTTTGAATGACTTTCTGCACAGATGTCTCAGATAAATCGATATACAATGGCATAGGACCTTGTACCTTGGATGATTGAATGTAGAAGAGAACATCCAGTCAAAACGGGATAGTAGGTAGGATTAGGAAGATAGTTGGTAAGTTTTGGAAGAAGAGTGAGTATACAATTTGGACCAAAAGTTCTTTAGCAATAGGGTGTCGGTTAGAGAGTGAATGTAAATGTCAGCACATGTGAAGAGTCAGTCACAATGATGAACTGGGGAACATATGTAGGAAAGCAGATATCAATAGAGACATTAGGAAATCATGCAAAGTATAAAGTGAGTGAGTGGATTAGACATTTTCAACAGGGTTGAGGTTGAATATATCATCTTAGGAAGAAACAAATGTGTAGTCACCAATAGCATTGACATTGGAGAGCATTAGGCAACCTGGACAAGGATGTTTTTAGTAATCCAAGCTCACTTTCCAATGAGGCTTTGGTGCAATCATAAGTGTGACCTTTGCATTTTGTGTCCAGAATATCACTGTGATAAAATGTATATGTAGATCAGGTGACATGAGTGTTTCTTCCACCATTTCTGGGAGTAATATGTTGAAGACATATAAATTAGCCTTTGGGGGTACAAATAGGTGTACCCTGGGTCTATGAATATAGAGATAATGCATGAATAGACCATACTGGGAATAAATATTATAACAGGTTCCAATTTAAATAATGGATTGAATTGATATCTGAAAATATATAGGAAATCTAATATTGATACACAACCATTCATTCCAACCAGTTATACATCTAATGGTGATATTAGGGTTATGGTTTACCATGAAGGGGGTGTGAGTTTTGCTTCACAAGGGATTACGGAAATGGAAAAGAATGTGTTTGGAAAGAAGTCTCATGAAAAGACCAGTCAAGAAACCTGGAGGAATACATGTGTTCTGAAGCAGGAAGTGATTGAAAGGGAAATAAATGCCTAGAAATTTGTGAACTTGAGGATGAAATACATATCCTATGATGTGCATCACCTGAAGAAATAGTAATGTACCAGTGTTGAATAAAAATGAACGTCAAAATACACATCATGTCCCATAGGAATCTACTTGCATTCATGTTAAACTGGGTCAGTTACTGTAGAAATATTAGGATTTTAGCACTAGGAAACAAATATGTATTTCAGGTGGATGACTATTTCTGAGAATAATCTTGTGAAAAGTTGATTATAAATCCACATATATGAACATGAATGAATATAGGGAGTATATAATATGACACATACATTTCATATTTTGAAAAATCTGGAGAGTGTGTGTATGTGTGTGTGTGTGTGTATATATATATATATATATATATATATATATATATATATATATATACACACACAAGAAAAAAAACACACACAAACACAGATATTAAAGAGTAGAAATATATATGCCAATCGAAATTCATCATGAAATATTTATCATCCACAGATCCAAAAATATTTATTTTACTGAACATGTATTTATGTATCATGTTGTTCAAGTGGGAAGCTCACCTGGAGATTGAATTTTCAGTTCCAACAGCGTTTAGGAGGAGTGATCTCTTCTCACAATTTGTATCTGCCAAGTCAGCCACCTCACAAGAATGGACGTGGGATAGGAGGTAGGATTCTATATGTGCATGTAAAAATGCATGTTGCTGAATAGGCTACAGAGAAAGGGAGACAGGAATTCACATATTTGTTAACTTTCAAAACACATGGAGAACTATTTCTATTAAATTGGACTAGATTTATAACACCTACCCTTTACAATGCAAAAGGCAAGTCCAACTATACACCAGGCCTCCTCTGAACTGCCTGTATTTCTATTCTGTTTGAGTTATTTTTCTCCATCATATTAGTATTCGTAGTCACAATCTAGTAGGGTATGGGTTAGTGTCAGGGATTCAGTATTTCGAATGGAAAATAGGAAAATGAATCCAATGTGTAGGCCAATATGTGCTACAAAAAAATCTTCCCACTCTCATCCAGAACATTGCCTTGACATTACCTTCACAATAATTAAGACACAATTTGAGGAGAAGAGTTAGAAATGCTATGAATACATATGTGGAATGGAAAATGCTCAGGAGTTCACAACCTTGGAAGTGGTAGACTAGTTTCCATGAGTAAGGGACAGGGTAAACACTCCACAAACGTGGAGCTCTGCTGGCCTAAAGACTTCCTGAGAAACTGCCTCTGAGGTTGGGCACTTGAAATATATGTTGTTGTCAGGAGCTTTAGCTTCCTTTGTAGTGAGACCATCAAACCTGGTCTGCATCTATGTGACCTGGAGGACATGGTTTCTGATTTTCCAATGAACATGAGGCAGAAGTGCTGAATTCTCTCTTTGCAGGTAAACTGTGGCCACTGGGGTCTAAGTGTCTCCCTGTGTGGACTGTGAAGCCATTTGGTCATCCTCCACTTTTCGTGGTGTTTCTTGCTGCTGCACTGGGAGTTTGGAATTTGCTTCAGGAAATACAAGGAGTTCAACTGGGACACAGTGATGGAGGGAGTTCTGTCACGTGTGGTGGGTCAAGGTCCTAGGAGAATGCACCAGCCAGGCTTCTATCCCACAGAGCTTGCCCCCTTGACCATAGCAACCTGATTCTGAACATTGCCCTGAAACCTCTCCATATAACAAGATGCCTTTACATAGAAGGGTCTGCTCACTGCACCATGTCAGTCACAAGCCATTTGGAAGCCAATGGCAGATCCACATGGCCCCACCACAGATGTTTTATCACACACCTGCACACCACTGCTCTAGGCCCACTACTCAGCAGGCCCCAACTTACTGGCATCTCTGTTTTACACCATTTTCATGAAACCCACTCAATCAAGGCACTGTCTGGTACACTCATGATCAGCAACAGGACATCCAAAGGTTCTCCAGTGCCACCTGGTCATGGGAATTTCAAACATGTCATGGTATTTATCTAGCTAGCCATTTTTAAAGGATGAAGTTGGAGGCACTGTGGGTTTCCATTCCTTCAGGAACCATTAAATGGTGAGGAAGCTCATTTCAACGAAAGCTCTGCAGAACTCTCACAAACAAGGCTTCCCAAAGAGTGGCCAAAAGGTCACAGGAAGCCAGGCCCATTGAGGTCTACAATGTGAGGTCCACGTGTGTTTGGACTCTCCACGATGGCTGCCAGGTCTTTAAGAATAAACTCATGTGATATCCGGGCTGAGATTCCCAGTGCTCTGTGGAAAGCCAGCCTGGGCCTAGATCTCAGTTTCCAAGGGCGACTCTCATGCGTGGCCTCCTAACATCCCGACACTATTCACGGCAATACTTCTCTGAGGTCAGTTCCAGAACTCAGTCTCCAAGGGGAATCACACCAGAGTTCAAGCCCAGGTGGACCCAGTCATCTCTTCCCACTGCCACACCACAATTCAAACCAAAACACTGCCACATGGCCCTCATCTTCTTCCATATAGACACTCATCATAACCTCTGGCTGGAGGTTTCCATGAGGGACACAGCCCAAGACAGTGTCCACAGTAAGCTCCCTTGCCTCTCATTTGCCTAATGTTAGGGTGGACTGGACACCCTTCCTGTGGACCTGGAGTGATCAAATAGGCCTGCCTTTAATACTGCTCTACTTCTCCAATTGGAGGCCTACTGACTGCCGGGTATAGATTCTTTGTGTGAACTGGAGTCATGAGAAAACCCAAGCACCTATGGGCTAGCCTCTGCATGGCTTTGAAGGACTCATTTGACACAAAGGATCCCTATTCTCACTTGATGGAGGTCAGGAACCTTACAGAGGAAGGCGAGAGACCTCATCCAGGATGACTGCTTTTGTGCCAATTTGGCTTTGGATGCACACATGGGATCTTTCTTTGGATCCACCAGGTGCTGACAATCTAAGCCACAGCCTCACACAGGGCCAAGAGGCTGATTCAGACACATCCCTTTGCAAAGCAATTAAGCAAAGAGCCACAGGTGATGCCCATTCATTTCCATTTGAAAACTGTTTTCTTCAGGCTTCACAAAGGGGTGCCCTGAGGCAAAGGCCTTCCTGACATTCAGGGCCACAGAAGGATAGGTAAGCCAAAGGCCCAAAGCAGGGTTTCTCCAGGGAGACTTTACTGGTCCCACTGATATCTGAGTTTTCTGAGATGCTCACCATTCCTTTCAACTATCCAGTACATGGCCATGTCACCGAGCTTGGAGGTGGTACATATCTTGGACACAAAACCATGAGCCTATTCTGGAGAGTGGCCAGAATTCAGGAAGAAAACAGGAACTTAGGAAGATAGTAGGTGTTGCCCATCCATAAGGCAAGCCGCAGTCCATTCATAAATTGGGCAGGATGAATGCTGGGAAGCTTTCTACTAGACAGGACACATCCATTGATGCATTCTCTTTTCTAATGTCTACAACCAGGGACACAGTGGGATACACAAACATAGAAACACTCGCCTTGTCAAAAGCCTTACTAGAAACAGTCCACTCCAAACCAAACAAACCGCCTTTCCTACCTATTCTCAGAACATGAGACAAAACCACAAACTCACACCCACACCCACAAAGGCACCTCCTTCCAAGTTGGTCTCTGACTACCCGGAGTGTCGTCTGACTGCTGGGCCATACTATGTTCCCCCGAAAGGGCCTGTCCTGTCTCACATCTGGCCTCCTTGGCCAACTCTGTGAAGTTGTCAGGAGCCAGTGGTGAGCCACTACCTGCTTTCTCAGGAAAGGCCCCTCTGCAGAGCTTTCCTGGCATTTGGCAATCCTCACCTCAGTGGGTACCAAGAAAGACTGACTCTGTCCTTGGTAAATCCAAACAAGTGAGCCCACTGGGACTGGGACTGGGACTGGCTCTGGGTGCCTGGCTTCCTGGATCCCAAGTTCAGAGAGTTCCATCACCAAGGAAGTGAGGTGAGGTCACTTCCTTCAGGAACTGAATGAGGTCACTGCCTTGGCAACCACTGTGTCCTAACAGTTGCTTCCAGGGCTCCCATGAGATGGAGGCTGCCCCTCCTTCCTGTGACACTTTCACAAGTTAGAATGGAAAATCAACCATTCGCACCAAGGAACAGCTCTCCACACAGGCCTGCTTTGGTCCATCTTGTCTACATTAAGAAGAGAGAGGCTCATTCAGACACATCCCTTCATCCTGACCAGGTTGTTTGCCATGGAAGATGACTTCTGCTCTCTCAGGTCCTTCATAGCTGCCTACATCTTCTCCATGGATCATTTCTGCATGGACCTTTGAGGTTTTCAGCAGGTGGAAGATCCCCCACATTCCTGTATTGTAAGACCCACTCTGTCCCTGCTCTTCTGTAAAGTTAGATTGAGGGAAGAGTGTATGGTTAGGGTGAAGAACCTGTTTGACTTGGGTGAGGAATCACTCTGCTGGATGAAGAATGGTATTGGGAACCTGCGATATTTATAATAATATATAGGTGAAATATATGTATGAAAACAGAAATCCAAGTAAGATTTGAAGGCCAGAAGGGCATTGGGCCCTACTTAGCTTTGAATGACTTTCTGCACAGATGTCTCAGATAAATCGATATACAATGGCATAGGACCTTGTACCTTGGATGATTGAATGTAGAAGAGAACATCCAGTCAAAACGGGATAGTAGGTAGGATTAGGAAGATAGTTGGTAAGTTTTGGAAGAAGAGTGAGTATACAATTTGGACCAAAAGTTCTTTAGCAATAGGGTGTCGGTTAGAGAGTGAATGTAAACGTCAGCACATGTGAAGAGTCAGTCACAATGATGAACTGGGGAACATATGTAGGAAAGCAGATATCAATAGAGACATTAGGAAATCATGCAAAGTATAAAGTGAGTGAGTGGATTAGACATTTTCAACAGGGTTGAGGTTGAATATATCATCTTAGGAAGAAACAAATGTGTAGTCACCAATAGCATTGACATTGGAGAGCATTAGGCAACCTGGACAAGGATGTTTTTAGTAATCCAAGCTCACTTTCCAATGAGGCTTTGGTGCAATCATAAGTGTGACCTTTGCATTTTGTGTCCACATATCACTGTGATAAAATGTATATGTAGATCAGGTGACATGAGTGTTTCTTCCACCATTTCGGGGAGTAATATGTTGAAGACATATAAATTAGCCTTTGGGGGTACAAATAGGTGTACCCTGGGTCTATGAATATAGAGATAATGCATGAATAGACCATACTGGGAATAAATATTATAACAGGTTCCAATTTAAATAATGGATTGAATTGATATCTGAAAATATATAGGAAATCTAATATTGATACACAACCATTCATTCCAACCAGTTATACATCTAATGGTGATATTAGGGTTATGGTTTACCATGAAGGGGGTGTGAGTTTTGCTTCACAAGGGATTACGGAAATGGAAAAGAATGTGTTTGGAAAGAAGTCTCATGAAAAGACCAGTCAAGAAACCTGGAGGAATACATGTGTTCTGAAGCAGGAAGTGATTGAAAGGGAAATAAATGCCTAGAAATTTGTGAACTTGAGGATGAAATACATATCCTATGATGTGCATCACCTGAAGAAATAGTAATGTACCAGTGTTGAATAAAAATGAACGTCAAAATACACATCATGTCCCATAGGAATCTACTTGCATTCATGTTAAACTGGGTCAGTTACTGTAGAAATATTAGGATTTTAGCACTAGGAAACAAATATGTATTTCAGGTGGATGACTATTTCTGAGAATAATCTTGTGAAAAGTTGATTATAAATCCACATATATGAACATGAATGAATATAGGGAGTATATAATATGACACATACATTTCATATTTTGAAAAATCTGGAGAGTGTGTGTATGTGTGTGTATATATATATATATATATATATATATATATATATATATATATACACACAAAAAAAAAAAACACACACACAAACACAGACATTAAAGAGTAGAAATATATATGCCAATCGAAATTCATCATGAAATATTTATCATCCACAGATCCAAAAATATTTATTTTACTGAACATGTATTTATGTATCATGTTGTTCAAGTGGGAAGCTCACCTGGAGATTGAATTTTCAGTTCCAACAGCGTTTAGGAGGAGTGATCTCTTCTCACAATTTGTATCTGCCAAGTCAGCCACCTCACAAGAATGGACGTGGGATAGGAGGTAGGATTCTATATGTGCATGTAAAAATGCATGTTGCTGAATAGGCTACAGAGAAAGGGAGACAGGAATTCACATATTTGTTAACTTTCAAAACACATGGAGAACTATTTCTATTAAATTGGACTAGATTTATAACACCTACCCTTTACAATGCAAAAGGCAAGTCCAACTATACACCAGGCCTCCTCTGAACTGCCTGTATTTCTATTCTGTTTGAGTTATTTTTCTCCATCATATTAGTATTCGTAGTAACAATCTAGTAGGGTATGGGTTAGTGTCAGGGATTCAGTATTTCGAATGGAAAATAGGAAAATGAATCCAATGTGTAGGCCAATATGTGCTACAAAAAAATCTTCCCACTCTCATCCAGAACATTGCCTTGACATTACCTTCACCATAAGTAAGACACAATTTGAGGAGAAGAGTTAGAAATGCTATGAATACATATGTGGAATGGAAAATGCTCAGGAGTTCACAACCTTGGAAGTGGTAGACTAGTTTCCATGAGTAAGGGACAGGGTAAACACTCCACAAACGTGGAGCTCTGCTGGCCTAAAGACTTCCTGAGAAACTGCCTCTGAGGTTGGGCACTTGAAATATATGTTGTTGTCAGGAGCTTTAGCTTCCTTTGTAGTGAGACCATCAAACCTGGTCTGCATCTATGTGACCTGGAGGACATGGTTTCTGATTTTCCAATGAACATGAGGCAGAAGTGCTGAATTCTCTCTTTGCAGGTAAACTGTGGCCACTGGGGTCTAAGTGTCTCCCTGTGTGGACTGTGAAGCCATTTGGTCATCCTCCACTTTTCGTGGTGTTTCTTGCTGCTGCACTGGGAGTTTGGAATTTGCTTCAGGAAATACAAGGAGTTCAACTGGGACACAGTGATGGAGGGAGTTCTGTCACGTGTGGTGGGTCAAGGTCCTAGGAGAATGCACCAGCCAGGCTTCTATCCCACAGAGCTTGCCCCCTTGACCATAGCAACCTGATTCTGAACATTGCCCTGAAACCTCTCCATATAACAAGATGCCTTTACATAGAAGGGTCTGCTCACTGCACCATGTCAGTCACAAGCCATTTGGAAGCCAATGGCAGATCCACATGGCCCCACCACAGATGTTTTATCACACACCTGCACACCACTGCTCTAGGCCCACTACTCAGCAGGCCCCAACTTACTGGCATCTCTGTTTTACACCATTTTCATGAAACCCAGTCAATCAAGGCACTGTCTGGTACACTCATGATCAGCAACAGGACATCCAAAGGTTCTCCAGTGCCACCTGGTCATGGGAATTTCAAACATGTCATGGTATTTATCTAGCTAGCCATTTTTAAAGGATGAAGTTGGAGGCACTGTGGGTTTCCATTCCTTCAGGAACCATTAAATGGTGAGGAAGCTCATTTCAATGAAAGCTCTGCAGAACTCTCACAAACAAGGCTTCCCAAAGAGTGGCCAAAAGGTCACAGGAAGCCAGGCCCATTGAGGTCTACAATGTGAGGTCCACGTGTGTTTGGACTCTCCACGATGGCTGCCAGGTCTTTAAGAATAAACTCATGTGATATCCGGGCTGAGATTCCCAGTGCTCTGTGGAAAGCCAGCCTGGGCCTAGATCTCAGTTTCCAAGGGCGACTCTCATGCGTGGCCTCCTAACATCCCGACACAATTCACGGCAATACTTCTCTGAGGTCAGTTCCAGAACTCAGTCTCCAAGGGGAATCACACCAGAGTTCAAGCCCAGGTGGACCCAGTCATCTCTTCCCACTGCCACACCACAATTCAAACCAAAACACTGCCACATGGCCCTCATCTTCTTCCATATAGACACTCATCATAACCTCTGGCTGGAGGTTTCCATGAGGGGCACAGCCCAAGACAGTGTCCACAATAAGCTCCCTTGCCTCTCATTTGCCTAATGTCAGGGTGGACTGGACACCCTTCCTGTGGACCTGGAGTGATCAAATAGGCCTGCCTTTAATACTGCTCTACTTCTCCGATTGGAGGCCTACTGACTGCCGGGTATAGATTCTTTGTGTGAACTGGAGTCATGAGAAAACCCAAGCACCTATGGGCTAGCCTCTGCATGGCTTTGAAGGACTCATTTGACACAAAGGATCCCTATTCTCACTTGATGGAGGTCAGGAAACTTACAGAGGAAGGCGAGAGACCTCATCCAGGATGACTGCTTTTGTGCCAATTTGGCTTTGGATGCACACATGGGATCTTTCTTTGGATCCACCAGGTGCTGACAATCTAAGCCACAGCCTCACACAGGGCCAAGAGGCTGATTCAGACACATCCCTTTGCAAAGCAATTAAGCAAAGAGCCACAGGGGATGCCCATTCATTTCCATTTGAAAACTGTTTTCTTCAGGCTTCACAAAGGGGTGCCCTGAGGCAAAGGCCTTCCTGACATTCAGGGCCACAGAAGGATAGGTAAGCCAAAGGCCCAAAGCAGGGTTTCTCCAGGGAGACTTTACTGGTCACACTGATATCTGAGTTTTCTGAGATGCTCACCATTCCTTTCAACTATCCAATACATGGCCATGTCACCGAGCTTGGAGGTGGTACATATCTTGGACACAAAACCATGAGCCTATTCTGGAGAGTGGCCAGAATTCAGGAAGAAAACAGGAACTTAGGAAGATAGTAGGTGTTGCCCATCCATAAGGCAAGCCGCAGTCCATTCATAAATTGGGCAGGATGAATGCTGGGAAGCTTTCTACTAGACAGGACACATCCATTGATGCATTCTCTTTTCTAATGTCTACAACCAGGGACACAGTGGGATACACAAACATAGAAACACTCGCCTTGTCAAAAGCCTTACTAGAAACAGTCCACTCCAAACCAAACAAACCGCCTTTCCTACCTATTCTCAGAACATGAGACAAAACCACAAACTCACACCCACACCCACAAAGGCACCTCCTTCCAAGTTGGTCTGTGACTACCCGGAGTGTCGTCTGACTGGTGGGCCATACTATGTTCCCCCGAAAGGGCCTGTCCTGTCTCACATCTGGCCTCCTTGGCCAACTCTGTGAAGTTGTCAGGAGCCAGTGGTGAGCCACTACCTGCTTTCTCAGGAAAGGCCCCTCTGCAGAGCTTTCCTGGCATTTGGCAATCCTCACATCAGTGGGTACCAAGAAAGACTGACTCTGTCCTTGGTAAATCCAAACAAGTGAGCCCACTGGGACTGGGACTGGGACTGGCTCTGGGTGCCTGGCTTCCTGGATCCCAAGTTCAGAGAGTTCCATCACCAAGGAAGTGAGGTGAGGTCACTTCCTTCAGGAACTGAATGAGGTCACTGCCTTGGCAACCACTGTGTCCTAACAGTTGCTTCCAGGGCTCCCATGAGATGGAGGCTGCCCCTCCTTCCTGTGACACTTTCACAAGTTAGAATGGAAAATCAACCATTCGCACCAAGGAACAGCTCTCCACACAGGCCTGCTTTGGTCCATCTTGTCTACCTTAAGAAGAGAGAGGCTCATTCAGACACATCCCTTCATCCTGACCAGGTTGTTTGCCATGGAAGATGACTTCTGCTCTCTCAGGTCCTTCATAGCTGCCTACATCTTCTCCATGGATCATTTCTGCATGGACCTTTGAGGTTTTCAGCAGGTGGAAGATCCCCCACATTCCTGTATTGTAAGACCCACTCTGTCCCTGCTCTTCTGTAAAGTTAGATTGAGGGAAGAGTGTATGGTTAGGGTGAAGAACCTGTTTGACTTGGGTGAGGAATCACTCTGCTGGATGAAGAATGGTATTGGGAACCTGCGATATTTATAATAATATATAGGTGAAATATATGTATGAAAACAGAAATCCAAGTAAGATTTGAAGGCCAGAAGGGCATTGGGCCCTTGATTGGGATACTTAGCTTTGAATGACTTTCTGCACAGATGTCTCAGATAAATCGATATACAATGGCATAGGACCTTGTACCTTGGATGATTGAATGTAGAAGAGAACATCCAGTCAAAACGGGATAGTAGGTAGGATTAGGAAGATAGTTGGTAAGTTTTGGAAGAAGAGTGAGTATACAATTTGGACCAAAAGTTCTTTAGCAATAGGGTGTCGGTTAGAGAGTGAATGTAAACGTCAGCACATGTGAAGAGTCAGTCACAATGATGAACTGGGGAACATATGTAGGAAAGCAGATATCAATAGAGACATTAGGAAATCAGGCAAAGTATAAAGTGAGTGAGTGGATTAGACATTTTCAACAGGGTTGAGGTTGAATATATCATCTTAGGAAGAAACAAATGTGTAGTCACCAATAGCATTGACATTTGAGAGCATAGGCAACCTGGACAAGGATGTTTTTCGTAATCCATGCTCACTTTCCAATGAGGCTTTGGTGCAATCATAAGTGTGACCTTTGCATTTTGTGTCCAGAATATCACTGTGATAAAATGTATATGTAGATCAGGTGACATGAGTGTTTCTTCCACCATTTCTGGGAGTAATATGTTGAAGACATATAAATTAGCCTTTGGGGGTACAAATAGGTGTACCCTGGGTCTATGAATATAGAGATAATGCATGAATAGACCATACTGGGAATAAATATTATAACAGGTTCCAATTTAAATAATGGATTGAATTGATATCTGAAAATATATAGGAAATCTAATATTGATACACAACCATTCATTCCAACCAGTTATACATCTAATGGTGATATTAGGGTTATGGTTTACCATGAAGGGGGTGTGAGTTTTGCTTCACAAGGGATTACGGAAATGGAAAAGAATGTGTTTGGAAAGAAGTCTCATGAAAAGACCAGTCAAAAAACCTGGAGGAATACATGTGTTCTGAAGCAGGAAGTGATTGAAAGGGAAATAAATGCCTAGAAATTTGTGAACTTGAGGATGAAATACATATCCTATGATGTGCATCACCTGAAGAAATAGTAATGTACCAGTGTTGAATAAAAATGAACGTCAAAATACACATCATGTCCCATAGGAATCTACTTGCATTCATGTTAAACTGGGTCAGTTACTGTAGAAATATTAGGATTTTAGCACTAGGAAACAAATATGTATTTCAGGTGGATGACTATTTCTGAGAATAATCTTGTGAAAAGTTGATTATAAATCCACATATATGAACATGAATGAATATAGGGAGTATATAATATGACACATACATTTCATATTTTGAAAAATCTGGAGAGTGTGTGTATGTGTGTGTGTGTGTATATATATATATATATATATATATATATATATATATATACACACACACAAGAAAAAAAACACACACAAACACAGATATTAAAGAGTAGAAATATATATGCCAATCGAAATTCATCATGAAATATTTATCATCCACAGATCCAAAAATATTTATTTTACTGAACATGTATTTATGTATCATGTTGTTCAAGTGCGAAGCTCACCTGGAGATTGAATTTTCAGTTCCAACAGCGTTTAGGAGGAGTGATCTCTTCTCACAATTTGTATCTGCCAAGTCAGCCACCTCACAAGAATGGACGTGGGATAGGAGGTAGGATTCTATATGTGCATGTAAAACTGCATGTTGCTGAATAGGCTACAGAGAAAGGGAGACAGGAATTCACATATTTGTTAACTTTCAAAACACATGGAGAACTACTTCTATTAAAATGGACTAGATTTATAACACCTACCCTTTACAATGCAAAAGGCAATCCAACTATACACCAGGCCTCCTCTGAACTGCCTGTATTTCTATTCTGTTTGAGTTATTTTTCTCCATCATATTACTATTCGTAGTCACAATCTAGTAGGGTATGGCTTAGTGTCAGGGATTCAGTATTTCAAACGGAAAATAGGAAAATGTATCCAATGTGTAGGCAAATATGTGCTACAAAAAAAATCTTCCCACTCTCATCCAGAACATTGCCTTGACATTACCTTCGCAAAGCTTGGAGCTTTAGCATTACAAAATGTATGTGTTATAAATCTTGTCCAATTTAATAGAAGTAGTTCTCCATGTGTTTTGAAAGTTAACAAATATGTGAATTCCTGTCTCACTTTCTCTGTAGCCTATTCAGCAACATGCATTTTTACATGCACATATAGAATCCTACCTGCTATCCCACGTACATTCTTGTGAGGTGGCTGACTTGGCAGATACAAATTGTGAGAAGAGATCACTCCTCCTAAATGCTTTGGAACTGAAAATTCAACCTACGGGTGGGCTTCCTACATGAACAACATGATACATAAATCCATGTTCAGTAAAATAAATATTTTTGGATCTGTGGATGATATATATTTCATGATGAATTTCAATTGGCATTTATATTTCTACTTTTTAATGTCTGTGTGTGTGTTTTGTGTGTATGTATGTGTGTGTGTATATATATATATATATATGTATATATATATATAGTGTATATATATATATATATGTGTATATATATATATATATATATATATACATATATATATATATATATATATATATATATATATATATATATACACAAACACACACAATACACACAAACTCTCCAGATTTTTCAAAATATGTAATATGTGTCTTCTTATGCACTTTCTAAATTCATTCATGTTTATATATGTGGATTTATAATCAACTTTTCACAAGATTATTCTCAGAAATACTCATCCACCTGAAACACATCTTTGTTTCCTAGTGCTGAAAACTAACTTCAGAGAATGGTGAATAGAAATCCTAATATTTCTACAGTAACTGACCCAGTTTAACTTCAATGCAAGTAGATTCCTATGGGACATGATGTGTATTTTGACGTTCATTTTTATTCAACACTGGTACATTACTATTTCTTCAGTTGATGCACATCATAGGATATGTATTTCATTCTCAAGTTCACAAATTTCTAGGCATTTGGTTCCCTTTCCATCACTTCCTGCTTCAGATCACATGTATTCCTCCACGTTTCTTGACTTGTCTTTCATGAGACTTCTTTCCAAACACATTCTTTTCCATTTCCATAATCCCTTGTGAAGCAAAACTCACACCCCCTTCATGGTAAACCATAACCCTAATATCACCATTAGATATATAACTGGTTGGAATGAATGGTTGTGTATCAATATTAGATTTCCTATATATTTTCAGATATCAATTCAATCCATTATTTAAATTGGAACCAGTTATAATATTTATTCACAGTATGGTCTATTCATGCATTATCTCTATATTCATAGACCCAGGGTGCACCTATTTGTACCCCCAAAGGCTAATTTATATGTCTTCAACATATTACTCCAAGAAATGGTGGAAGAAATACTCATGTCACCTGATCTCCATATACATTTTATCACAGTGATATTCTGGACACAAAATGCAGAGGTCACACTTAGGATTGTACCAAAGCCTCATTGGAAAGTGAGCATGGATTACTAAAATCATCCTTGTCCAGGTTGCCTAATGCTCTCAAATGTCAATCCTATTGGTGACTACACATTTGTTTCTTCCTAAGATGATATATTCAACCTCAACACTGTTGAAAATGTCTAATCCTCTCACCCACTTTATACTTTGCCTGATTTCCTAATGTCTCTATTGTTATCTGCTTTCCTACATATGTTCCCCAGTTCATCATTGTGACTGACTCTTCACATGTGCTGACATTTACATTCACTCTCTAACCGACACCCTATTGCTAAAGAACTTTTGGTCCAAATTTTATACTCACTCTTCTTCCTATGGGGGAGTTGGGTCCAGGGAAGCAGGGCCCAGGAGGAGCAGAACCAGGGGGAGAAAGCCCAGGGGAGCAGGACTGGAGGGAGTAGGGCCCAGGGGAGCAAGGCCAGGGTGAGTGGGGCCAGGGGGACCATTGCCATTGGGAGCATGGCCCAGGGGAGTAGGGGTTGGGGGAGCAGGGTCCAGGGAAGCAGGACTCAGGGGGAACAGGGCCAAGGGGAAGCAGGGACCAGGGGGAGCAGGGCCCAGGGGGAGCAGAGCCCAGGGTGAAGCAGTGCCTGTGTAAGCATGGCAAGGAGGAGCAGAGCCCAGAGGGAGCAGGATCAGAGGGAGCATGGCCCAGGGGAGTAGGGCCAGGGGTAGCAGGACACAGGGGAAGCAGGGCAAGGGGATGCAGGGCCAGGGGGAGCAGGTCCTAGAGGAGCAGGGCCCAACGGAGCAGAGCCAGTGGGAGCTGAGCTAGGGAGAAAAGGGCTAGGGGGAGCAGGGCTAGGTGGAAAAGGGCCCAAGGAGAGTGGAACCAGGGGGTGCAGGGCCTGGGGGAACTGTCCTAGGGGAAGCAGGGCAAGGGGATGAAGGGCCAGGGGGAGCAGGGCCCAGGAGAAAAAGGGATAGGGGGAGAAGGGCCTGGGGGAGCAGGGCCCATGGGGAGCAATTCCACGGGGAGCAGGCTCAGGGAAAGAAGGGCCCAGCGGGAATAGTGCCCAGGAATACAGGGCCAGGGGGAACAGTGTCAGGGGGAGCAAGGCCAAGGAGAGCAAGGCACAGGGAAGCAGGACCAGGGGGAGCAGGGCTGAGGGGGAGCTGGGCCCAGTGGGAGGGGAGCCCAGGGGGAGCAGAACCAGGGGGAGGAAGTCCTGTGGGAGCAGGATCAGCGGGGAGCACGATGAGAGGGAGCAGGGCCTGGAGGAGAGGTTCCAGGGAATCAGGGCCAGGGGAGCTGTGCCAGGGAAAGAGGTCTAGGGGAAGAAGGCCCAGGGAAGCAAGACCAGATGGAGCAGAACCCAGGTGGAGCAGGGCCCAGGGGGAGTGGGGCCCAGGGAAATCAGGGCCCAGTGGGAGCAGAACCAGGGAGAGCAGGGCCCAAGGGTAGAAGACTGGGGGGAGTTGGTCCCAGGGGAGCAGGGCCAGGTGGAACAGGGTCCAGGGAGAGCAGGACCGGGGGGAGCAGGGCCCAGGACATCAGGGCTAGGGGGAGCAGAGCCCACAGGGAGTAGGGCCAGGTGGAGCAGACTAGGGAAGCAGGGCCCATGGGGAGCAGGACCAGGGGGAGCAGGGCCCAGGGAGCAGGGCTGGGGGTAGCAGGTCCCAGGGAAGCAGGGCCAGGAGGAGCAAGGCCCAGGGGAACAGGATCAGAGGGAGCAGGGTCAGGGGGAAGAGGGCCATTTGGAGCAGGGCCAGAGGGAGCGGGGCCTGGAAAACCAGGACCATGGACAGCAGGGCCAAGGGGGAGCAGGACTCAGGGGGAGCGGAGCCCATGGGGGAGCGGAGCCCAGGTTGGAGCAGGGCCCAAGAGAGAAGGGCCATGAGGAGGAGGGCACATGAGAAGCAGGGATCAGGAGCAGCAGGACCCGGGGTAGCACCACCCATGTGGAGCAAGCCCATGGGGAGCAGGGCCCACAGGGAGGAGGGCCCAGGAGGAGCAGGGCTCAGGGGTGCCAGCCCAGGGGAAGCAGGGACCAGGAGAGCAGGGACCTGGGGAGCAGGGCCAGGGGGAGCAGGGCCAAGGGATTAGGGCCAGAAGGAGCAGGGCCATGGGGAGCAGGACCAGGTGGAGCATGGCCCAAGGAGAGCAGGACCATGGGATCAGGGCCAGGAGGACAGGACCCATGGGAAGCAGTGACAGGGGGATCAGGGACCAAGAAATCAGGACCAGAGGGAGCAGGGCCCAGGGGAGCAGGCTTAGAAGGAACACGGCCAGGGGGAGCAGGGCCAGAGGGGAGCAGGACTCAGGGAGAGCGAGGTCTAGGGGGACCAGGGCCCAGGAGGAGCAGAACCAAGGGTAGCAGGGCCCAGGGGAGCAAGACTTGAGGGAGTAGGGCCCAGGGGAGCAGGGCCAGTGGAGCAGGGCCCCGGGAGGAGCAGGACAAGGTGGAGCAGGACCAAGGGATAGGAGGATCAAGGGGAGCAGGGCCCAGATGAGCAGGGCTAGGGGGAGCAGAGCCAACAGGGAGTAGGACCAGGGGAGCAGGGCCCATGGGGAGCAGGGCCAGGGTGATTGGGGATAGGGGGAAAAGGGCCAAGGGGAGAAGGGCTCAGGGACAGCAATACCAGGGGGAGAAGATCCAGGGGGAGCAGGGCCCAGGGAAGCATGGCCCAGGGGAGCAGGGCCAGGGGGAGCAGGTCCACAGGGAGCAGGGCACAGGGAAGCAGGACTAGGAGGAGTAAGTTCAAGGGGGAGCAGGGCCCAGGGAAATTGGAGCCCAGGGTGGAGCAGGGCCTAAGGGAGCAGGGCCCAGGGGGAGCAGGACCAGAGGGAGCATGGCCCACGGGAGCAGGGCAAGGGGGAGCAGGACACTTGGGGTACAGGGCCCAGGGGAGCAGGGCCAGGGGGAGTAGGACACATGGGGTGCAGGGCCAGGGGAGCATGGCCAGGTGGAGCAGGACATATGGGAAACAGGGCCCAGGGGAGCATGGCCCAGGAGAGCAGGGCCCAGAAGAGCAAGGCCCAGGGGAGCAGAGCCAGGGGGAGCAGAGCCAGAAAGAAGAATGCCAGGGGGAGCAGTGCCAGGGGGATAATGGCCCAGGAAGAGCAGTACCAGAGGCTCTGGGACAAGGATCCGCCTTTCCTGGGATACCCAGAATCCTTCAGACTCCCTAGGTCTTCTTCTTGCATGCAGCTCCAGGCTTCCAGTCCGCCCTGCACCCTTCGCGCATGAGCACGCCCTTGGCTGGAGGCGCTTTGGCGCTCGCGGGCCGCTACCCAAGGGCTCCAGTGTCAGTTGGGGTTCTGGCGTCCGTTGTGGCCCCAGCAGGGCAAGGCGCAGGCGCCAGCGCGGACGGCAGGATCCCAACGACTGGCCGGGCTCCCATGGTGGCATCCAGACTCAGTCCCATAGGCCCGCAGGTACTGGCCCCGCGAACCTCTCCTGTCCCCAGTGTGTCCCTGCCTGGTTAGGTTTGGAGGGTGTGGGAAATAATACATATAAACTCAGGGAGTTTTGTGTAGGTGTTTGTATTTTGGCTTTGGAGTATTTCACCTGTGGTTCTCTGCAGTCCCCCCTCCCCCCAATGCTGCAATTTTTGTTTGTATCATGGGTTATTTGGAAAAGATATGTGTATGTGCATGTGCACATGGGCAATGTTAAGTAACATCATTGGGTGTATTTTTGGTGGGTATATAGTATATTTTGGGAAATGCAGTGGGAATGTTTGCCTATTCAGGATATCATGTATAGTTGTGGGTTTGCTTGTTGTTGTTTTATGGATTTTTGTATTTCCTTGTGTGAGGTCAGGGTCAGGTCTATGACTAATCTTGAGTGGCAGAATGAATATGTGTGATTGTGAAGTGTATGTTATTCTCCATTTCGGGAGATGGATAATTTATATCTTTGTGAATATCTGGAAAGGTGTGACTTTGTATATGCAGGTAGTGTGAGATAATAGGATATTTGCATATTTATATGTAGCTATTTGATGCTTGTGGAGATTTACATGTGTATTGAATTTGTAGTTACTAGCATTCCTTGGGTGTTTTAGGAACAGAGTTGTGTGAAGTAAGATTGTTCAGGGGACATGGGTACAAGTATTCCAGGGGTCTGGCAGTTTTGATGAATATCTTCTGGGGGAATGCATTTTAAGTAAGGACTTACTAGTATGTAACTGGGAAGTAAGGCTGTCTGTATCTGATGGAATGCTGGGCTTGTGCATTTATGCCAAAAAGTGGGAATTCTGTTTGTACGTATTACAGGAATGTAATATGCTACAAGTATTTCTTAGTATTTGGGGGATGTAGGAGCTGGTTTCCATTGTTAAAAATTAAAATTTTTTAAAATTTATAAGTGGTTTGATGTATATTTATAAGTGGCATGCTAGAGAATATTTTCGGTCTTTGGTATGTGTACTATTTTATGTATATTGATCTATGGGGTGGATGAATCACGTAAGTTTATTTTCAGAAATGTGGTTGTTATATCAAAGTGTATTTGTTTGGAGAATGCTGGGGTGTCTATATGTGTGTGGAAATATTTGGGGATAAGGTTTATGTTGTGTTCTGAAGATGTGGAATGTGGCAGTGTTTGAGAGAGGTCTCTATATTTCAGGTATTGGGAATGTTTGTGTATATGTGTTAGTGTGTGGGAGTTATGTGTGTATTAGTCATTGTACCTTTGTACATGTGTTTGCTCTTCTGACTGTATTGTTTTGGTACTGTGATTTGAGCCCAGGGCCTCACACTTGTGTAATTAGTGTTTTTGTATGTAGGCATAAGAGTGTTTGGGTACGTTTGGGCTCAAGGGTCCTGTTTCTGTTTATTCTGGAATGTAATGTTTAGAGAGATTGGTGATGTTGCTTGAAAGAGTGGTCCTGATGTTTGTGTTTGCTCTTATGTATTTGAAACCTATAGGCTATTGGTGGTCATGTGAGTATTTTAACTCATGGATTTTTGGTGAGCATTCTGGGGTCGTGGGAGGTTCCTTGTGTGTGTTTAGAAATAGAGAAGCCATGTAGACTGGTTGTGCATTTGGAATAACAGATTGTAGGAATTTTAGAGCTTTAGGCTTTTGCTTCAGTCTTGGCTGGGGGTGGTGTGTGAGACAACTTGTGTATGCTAGGTGGTTTTCTGGAGTCTGTGCCCATAGTGTATTCACAGTGTGCATATGGACAGTGTGTCTATTATATGTTTGTATCTAGTGCATGTGTATGTGTGTGTATAGTTATAGGAATGATGTGAACATTCAGGGTACTAGGGTTTTCTATTTTAGGTAGAAACGGGTAATTTGTCTATGTGTTGATGGTGCATGTGTCACCAGTGAAGGGTTTGAGAATGTCTTCAAAAATGTAGGATCATCTACTCAAACCTTCAGGTTTCTTGGCAGAGAAGAATTTAAGGCCCAGATTTTAGGGAAAGTGAAAGAGCTTATTTGCAAAGCAAAAGTACACACTTGAAAGGCTGAGTGTGGGCATACTTAGAGGTCGAGTAGCCTCCCAGTCAGATGGTTGGTGGCTTATAATGTTCAGCGGAAGTAATATTTATAAGCAGGGTTTGAATGTGAAGGGGATTCTCTTGATTTGGGAGGTCTTTTGTGGAACCCTGCTCAGTTTCTTTAGCATCTATTTATGCAACCGATGGGTGTATATGTACCTGTGTTAAATAGCCTCAATAAATAAAAAGGTGAAAATTAGGGTTAGGAATGTCTCTGGAGCATCTGCATGAGGAACCAACCTGAGCTTTCTCAAAATTGTAGTCGCTTTGTAGTTAGGTAGAATACTGGCTCTGGGCTTGCTGTGTGACCTACCTTGCTTGGAGTCCTCTTTTTTTTTTTTTCTATCATTGACAAGAGGACATCATGAGTCTGATTGCGGAGGATATGTCCTTGGGAGAGCTGCATGTCCCTATCACCTGAGTGTTGAGTTAAGATAATAAGATATAGTCTGTAGTTGTATAAATATACTTTCCTGTCATGTAGAGCTAAAAATAAAAAATAAAATATAATATGAAACTATAATATGAATATGGTATTAATAAAAAAAGAAGTTAGGATTTTCTTAGGGAAAACAATGAAACTATGCATTGCTGTGGGTAGTGTTGACACTACAAAGACATATTTGTGTTAACACATTTAAGTGTTCTTGCCCATGGTATTTGATGTCTTTCACTTTTTGGTGTCATTCTATGTCTCCTTCATTGTTATGTAGTTTTCAGCTTATAAATCCTTGGTCTCCTTGGTTACATAGGGTCTAGTATTATATTTTATTTGATATGATAGATTGAATAGTTTTCTTGATTTTCCCCATATTATTAGTTTAGTACATACAAACATAGCTTATGTGTGGGTGGGTTATGTATCAGCAACTTTGCTGCATTTATTCATTCTGCTAATTATTTTCTTGGGATCTTAAGGTTCTTGAGATATGAATTTATATCAGCTTATAGTCAAAGGTAACTATACTTCTTTTCCTCTTAGTATGCCCTTTATCTCTACTTATTTCTGATTGATCTGGTTAGAACTTCCAGTATGTTAAAAAGAGCTAGCGAAAATATGTATCTTGTCTGTTTTTAATTTGGGGGGGAAAAGATTTTAATCTCTGATGATTAAACATAGTAGCTGTGTGTTTTCCAATTTGTTTTCTTTATTTTATTCTTTTGTGTTCTTGTTTTCTTTTTCTTTTTCAGTATTAAGGGTTGTTCCCATGGCCTTACACATGCTAGACATAATTATACCAACCACAGAACTGTATCTGGGGTCTTTTGTAAATTTTATTTTGAGACAGGGTCTGGTTAAGGGATCCAGGGTGGCCTATAACTTGTAATTTTTCTGCCTCAGTTGTTGAATAGATTGATATTACAGGTATGCTCCAGCACAGCCAGCTATTTTTCTTCTATTTATATAGTTGTTTTGGACTTCTAGTCATGAAACGGTGTTCTTGCCAGATTGTTTGTAGTTACAGCTTCCTGTTAGGAACAGAGAATTGGAGGAGGCATCCAGTAGACAGCAGGGGGGAGTTACTGAAGTGAGAGTACACTGCCTTAGAAAGGGCCAGTGGGCTCATCCATAAGAATGGGAGGGCTGGGTGCAAGGGACTGGGAAGATGGCTGTGAGAAAACACACACACACACACACACACACACACACACACACACACCATATCTGGGATGCTAAAGTTAGTGATGGGATATGGAATATTGCTCCATAAGAGCAAGGGATGTTGAGAGAATTTTTTCTTCTGTAGATTCATTTGGGAACTTTAATAACTTGAGAGGAAGTTGAAGAGTTGTTTCTCAACTCATTGTTTTCAGAGACTCAGTAAAAACTACTTTTGGTCTGGTTTCAGAAGGGCACAGCCAAGAAGAGGAGAGATTAAAGGCTTTAGTCACTGCTCATACTTGTAGAAGTTGTAATAAGGCAGAAGTGAAGTAGCAAAGAGAGCAAGCAACATCACTTAATAAGTATGAATTACATAATTTTGAGGAGTTATAATGCCAGAACAGTGAGTAGAGGTCTTCAGGAAGTTCACAGGGCATAGGATGAATTCTGTGAAGCTGTGTGTGAGCTTTGAATATCTTTAGGATCCTGAGGGAGGGTTTTTTCCCAAGAGAGATTGATCAACTTGTTATGCTGAGTACCTTTATGGCCATAGAGGGAGCTAAAATGATGGTGTAAGATACCTTCAATCTAGGTTGTAGCTGTTTTGGTGGCTTCATCTTTCCAGGTCTCAATAAGAACTTGGTCTCCTGGCTTTCCTTTCTTGTGGATCTCTATGGGATTTACTGAGCATGACCAACAGGCATTTCCTCATTCTTGGACTGTGGCCTGAACTCATCCCAGATCAATCAGGTAGTGCAGAATCTGATTCACTTTTGGGTTTATGATTATATTTGCTGATAGCTCATAGGGATGTAACATCAGATTAAATGTAACATTTAATTAGCTCATAGGGATGTAACATCAGAGTATTTCTAACTCTCTTAAGGCCAATGGGTTACAAATTTATTCAGTTGTGGATGTTGCCTGACAACTTATCTGAAGTCCTCTTAAGGGAATGATTGGCCCTTTTTATATTGCTGGAAGAAAATGGTGCTTATTGGAATGTAGAGAATACTATATCTTCAGTGCTTTTGCTACTCGCTGGGTAAATTGTGCCCTGAAATCTTGGCCATTGGAAGCCAAACTGGGGATAATTTCCTTTAGGAATACCTTTGACACCTCCTATTCCTTTTCTCCCAAAAAGAAAAGTCTGTAGCCACCCTGTAAATATATATATATATATATATATATATATATATATATATATATATATATATATATATATATGGATTATTATGATATTATATCCTGTGTACTAGGGCATATGGGTAAAATCTTGTGTCCAGTCTCCCCCTGGGTATGATCTCCAATGTTGATCAGGTTTTAAGATGGGTGGTGGTAGCACTCTTCTGGAGTTATTGGAGATGTAGAGAGAGTGGTTGCAGGAGAGCTGGTGGGTGGCATTTGATGTCCCAAAGTCCATAAACATCTGACTGACCATTCCCATTGTAGCATGTCTCCCCAGTGGAAGGAATCCTGTACTGCATCTATTGCCTGTCATTGTAATGCCTCAGGAAAATCTATTTGTTGTTTTCACATAACAAAGGGCTAGAGGAGTATTCCTGTTTCTTCACCCACATAGGTTCCTATTAAGGCATTATTTTATTTGCAGTTAGGGTGGGGGGGGTCTAATGGGGATTGAACTTGACCACATCCCCGTCCGTATTTTGTATTTTTTAGAGACAGGTTCTCACATTGTTGAGTGCCTTGCTTTTGCTGAAGCCGGCTTTTTACTTGCGATCCTCCTGCATCAGCCTCCTGAGCCACTGGGATAACAGGCATTTGCCACCATGCTTGGAAACATTATTTGTCTTTTTCTTCTTCTTTTTTTTTTGTAGTTGCACCCAACACCTGTATTTTATTTATGTATTTTTATGGGTGCTCAGGATTGAACCCAGTGCCTTGCACGAGCTAGGCAAGCACTACTGCTGAGACACAACCTCAGCTGACATTATTTGTTTTCTTGGTTGCCATTCTTTTTCTTCTTGATTTTTTTAAAAAATACATGACAATGGAATGCATTACAATTATTATTACACGTATACAGCACAATTGTTTATATCTCTGGTTGTATATAAAGTATGTTGACACCAATTCCTGTCTTCATACACGGACTTTGGATAATGATGTCTACCACATTCCGCTGTCCTTGGTAATCCGCTGCCCCCTCCCTTTCCCTCTCACCCCTGTGCCCTATCTAGAATTTATCTATTCCTCCCATGCTCCACCTCCCTACTTCACTGTGAGTAAACCTCCTTATTTCAGAAAAAAACACTGGGCATTTTTTTTTTGGGGGGGGGGGGAGATTCACTAACTTCAATTAACATTATCTTCTCCAAATCCATCCTTACCTGCAAATGCCATGATTTTATTCTCTTTTATTGCTGAGTAAAATTCTGTTGTGTATATTTGCCACATTTTTTTAATCCATTCATCCACTGAAGGGCATCTAGGTCGGCTCCACACTTAAGATATTGTGAATTTTGCTGCTGTAAACATTGATGTGGCTGGGTCGCTGTAGAATGCTGTTTAGTCTTTTAAGTATAGACTGAGGAGAGGTTGGCTGGTTCAAATGGTGGTTCCGTTCCCAGATTTCCAAGGAATCTCCATACTGCTTTCCATATTGGCTGAACCAATTTGCAGATCTACCAGCAATCTATGAGTGTGCCTTTCCCCCCACATTTTCAGCAACACTTATTGTTGTTTATCTTCATAACAGCTGCCATTCTGACTGGAGTGATATGATATCTTAGAGTAGTATAAGTTTTGAAAATGATTTCCAATTATCCTTTGTATTTCTGCAGTGTGTCTTATGATACTACCTTTTGCATTTCTCTAAGTGCTAGAGATGATGAACATTTTTTCATATATTTGTTGGTCGATTGTATATCCTCTTCTGGGAAACGTCTGTTTAGGTCCTTATTGATTGGGTTATTTTTATTTTATTATTATTATTATTATTATTATTATTATTATTATTATTATTATTATTTTGTGTGTGTTTGTGTGTGCTTAGCATTTTGAGTTCTTTATATACCCTAGAGATTAGTGCTCTCTCTGCTGTGAGGGGTAAAAATTTGCTCCCAGGTTGAAAGCTCTCTGTTCATCTCACAAATTGTTTTTTTCTTTCTGAGAAGAAACTTGTTTAGTTTGATTCCATGCCATTTATTGATTGGTATTAATTCTTGTGCCATAGTAGTCTTACTAAGGAAATTGAGGCCTAATCCAACATGATAAATATTAGGGCCTATATTTTCTTCTGTTAGACACAGAATCTCTTGTTTAATTCCTAGGTTCTTGATCTACTTTGAGTTGAGTTTTGTGCATGGTGAGTGATAGGGGTTTAATTTCATTTTGTTACATATGGATTTCCAGTTTTCCTAGCACCATTTGCTGAACATGGTATCTTTTCTCCAATGCTTGATTCTGGCACCTTTATCTAATATAATTTTAATTTTGTGGGATAGTCTCTGTGTCCTCTATTCTGTCCCATTGTTCTACCAGTCTATTTTGGTTCCATTACCATGCTGTTTTTGATAGTATTGCTCTTTAGTATAGTTTAAGATCTGGTATTACAATGCCACCTGCTTCACTCTTCCTGCTAAGGATTGCTTTACCTATTTTGGGTCTCTTATTTTTTTCAGAAAAAAAAATTAATGATTGCTTTTTCTATTTCTCTGAGGAGTGTCATTGGGATTTTGATCAGAATTGCATTAAATCTCTATAGTGCTTTTGGTAGTATAGTCATTTTGGTAATATTAATTCTGCCTATACAAGAGCAAAATAGGCCTTTCCATATTCTTAGGTCTTCTTTGATTTCTTTGTTTAGGGTTCTGTAGTTTTCATTGTATAGATCTTTCACCTCTTCATTAAGTTGATACACAAGTATTTCATTTATTTATTTATTTATTTTCTGAGGCTATTGTAAATGGGGCAGTTTCCCTCACTTCCCTTTCTGAGGATTTGTCACTGATATAAAGAAATGCCTTTGATTTATTGGTGTTGATTTTATATTCTGTTACTTCGCTGAATCCATTTACTCGTTCTAGAAGTTTTGTGGTGGAGCTTTATGGGTCTTCTAGGTATAGAATAATGTCTTCAGCAAATACTGCTAATTTAAGTTTTTCCTTTCCTGTGCATAACCCTTTAATTTCTTTCATCTCTCTAATCGCTTTATCCTGTTTCAAGAACTATGTTGAATAGAAGTGGTGAAAGAGGGCATACCTGTCTTGTTCCTGTTTCTGGAGGGAATGCCTTTAATTTTTTTTTCTCCATTTAGAATGTTGTTAGCCTGAGGCTTATCGTAGATAGCCTTTACAATATTGAGATATGTTCCTGTTATCCCTAGTTTTCTAGTGTTTTGAACATGAAAGGGTGCTGTATTTTGTCAAATGCTTTTTCTACATCTATTTAGATGATCATATGATTCTTATCTTAGAGTCTATTGATCTGTTGAATTACATTTATTAATTTCAGTCTGTTGAACCAACTTTGCATCCCTGGGATGAATCCCACTTATTTGTGATGCATGATCTTTTTGATATGTTTTGTGTTCCATTTGCAAGAATTTTATTGAGAATTTTTGCATCTGCGTTCAATAGACATATTGATCTGAAGTTTTCTTTCCTTGGTGTATCATTGCCTGATTTTAGAATCAGAGTGATATTGGCCTCAGAATGAGTTTGCAAGTGCTGCCTCTCTTTCTATTTTCTGAAACAAATTGAAGAGTATTGGTGTTAGTACTTCTTTAAAGGTCTTGTAGAACTTGGATGTGTATCCATCCTGTCCTGGTCATTTCTTGGTTGGTAGTCTTCTGATGGTGTCTTCTATTTCATCTTGGGAGATACAAACTGTGAGAAGAGATCACTCCTCCTGAACGCAGTTGGAACTGAAAATTCAACTTATGGGTGAGCTTCCTAGATGAACAACACTATACATAAATCCATGTTCTGTAAAATATATATTTATGGATCTGTGGATAATATACATTTCATGATGAATTTCTTTTTTTTTTTTTTTTGTTTCTCTTGTCCTATTTTTTAGCCAAAGGATGTAATTTTTATTTTATTTATTTTTATTGTTGGTTGTTCAAAACATTACATAGTTCTTGATATATCATATTTCACACTTTGATTCAAGTGGGTTATGAACTCCCATTTTTACCCCGTATACAGATTGCAGAATCACATCAGTTACACTTCCATTGATTTACGTAATGACATACTCATGTCTGTTGTATTCTGCTGCCTTTCCTATCCTCTACTATCACACCTCCCCTCCCCTCTTCTCTCTCTACTCCCTCTACGGTAATTCATTCCTCCCCCTTGTATTTTTTTCCCTTTCCCCTCACTTCCTCTTGTATGTAATTTTGTATAACCCTGAGGGTCTCCTTGCATTTCCATGCAATTTCCCTTCTCTCTCCCTTACCCTCCCACCTCTCATCCTTATTTAATGTTGGTCTTCTTCTCGTGCTCTTCTTCCCTAGTCTGTTCTTAGTTACTCTCCTTATATCAAAGAAGACATTTGGCATTTGTTTTTTAGGGCTTGGCTAGCTTCACTTAGCATAATCTGCTCTAATGCCATCCATTTCCCTCCAAATTCTATGATTTTGTCATTTCTTAATGCAGAGTAATACTCCATTGTGTATAAATGCCACATTTTTTTATCCATTCATCTATTGAAGGGCATCTAGGTTGGTTCCACAGTCTTGCTATTGTTAATTGTGCTGCTATGAACATCGATGTAGCAGTGTCCCTGTAGCATGCTCTTGTTAGGTCTTTAGGGAATAGACCGAGAAGGGGAATAGCTAGGTCAAATGGTGGTTCCATTCCCAGCTTTCCAAGAAATCTCCACACTGCTTTCCAAATTGGCTGCACCATTTTGCAGTCCCACCAACAATGAACAAGTGTACCCATTTCCCCGCATCCTCGCCAGCACTTGTTATTCTTGGACTTCTTAATGGCTGCCAATCTTACTGGAGTGAGATGGTATCTTAGGGTGGTTTTGATTTGCATTTCTCTGACTGCTAGAGATGGTGAGCATTTTTCCATGTACTTGTTGATTGATTGTATGTCCTCCTCTGAGAAGTGTCTGTTCAGGTCCTTGGCCCATTTGTTGATTGGGTTATTTGTTATCTTATTGTCTAATTTTTTGAGTTCTTTATATACTCTGGATATTAGGGCTCTATCTGAAGTGTGAGGAGTAAGGATTTGTTCCCATGATGTAGGCTCCCTATTTACCTCTCATATTGTTTCTTTTGCTAAGAAAAAACTTTAGTTTGAGTAAGTCCCATTTGTTGATTCTAGATGTTAACTCTTGTGCTATGGGTGTCCTATTGAGGAATTTGGAGCCCGACCCCACAGTATGTAGGTTGTAGCCAACTTTTTCTTCTATCAGATGCCATGTTTCTGATTTGATTTCAAGCTCCTTGATCCATTTTGTGTTAACTTTTGTGCATGGCGAGAGAAAGGGATTCAGTTTCATTTTGTTGCATATGGATTTCCAGTTTTCCCAGCAATATTTGTTGAAGATGCTATCCTTCCTCCATTGCATGCTTTTACCCCGTTTATCAAATATAAGAAAGTTGTACTTTTGTGGGTTGGTTTCTGTGTCCTCTATTCTGTACCATTGGTCCACCTGCCTGTTTTGGTACCAGTACCATGCTGTTTTTGTTACTATTGCTCTGTAGTATAGTTTGAAGTCTAGTATCGCTATACCACCTGATTCACACTTCCTGCTTAGCATTGTTTTTGCTATTCTGGGTCTTTCATTTTTCCATATGTATTTCATGATTGCTTTCTCTGTTTCTACAAGAAATGCCGTTGGGATTTTGATTGGCATTGCATTAAACCTATAGAGAACTTTTGGTAATATCGCCATTTTGATGATGTTAGTTCTGCCTATCCATGAACAGGGTATATTTTGCCATCTTCTAAGATCTTCTTCAATTTCTCTCTTTAGGGTTCTGTAGTTTTCATTGTATAAGTCTTTCACCTCTTTTGTTAGGTTGATTACCAAGTATTTTATTGTTTTTGAGGATATTATGAATGGAGTGGTTGTCCTCATTTCCATTTCAGAGGATTTGTGGCTGATATACAGGAATGCCTTTGATTTATGCGTGTTGATTTTATATCCTGCCACTTTGCTGAATTCATTTATTAGCTCTAATAGTTTGTTGACCCTTTTGGGTCTGCTAGGTATAGAATCATGTCGTCTGCAAATAGTGATAATTTAAGTTCTTCTTTTCCTATTTTTATGCCTTTAATGTCTTTCGACTGTCTAATTGCTCTGGCCAGTGTTTCGAGAACTATGTTGAACAGAAGTGGTGAGAGAGGGCATCCCTGTCTTGTTCCAGATTTTAGAGGGAATGCCTTCAATTTTTCTCCATTCAGAATGATGCTAGCCTGAGGCTTAGCATAGATTGCTTTTACAATGTTGAGGTATGTTCCTGTTATCCCCAGTTTTTCGAGAGTTTTGAACATAAAGCGATGCTGTACTTTGTCGAATGCTTTTTTCGCATCTATCAAGATGATCATATGGTTCTTATTTTTAAGTCTATTGATGTGGTGAATAACATTTATTGATTTCCGTATGTTGAACCAGCCTTGCATCCCAGGGATGAATCCTACTTGATCATGGTACACAATTTTTTTGATATGTTTTTGTATCCAATTCGCCAGAAATTTATTGAGGATTTTTGCATCTAGATTCATTAGAGATATTGGTCTGTAGTTTTCTTTCTTTGAAGTGTCTTTGTCTGGTTTAGGAATCAGGGTGATGTTGGGCTCGTAGAATGAATTTGGAAGTTCTCCCTCTTTTTCTCTTTCCTGAAATAGCTTGAAAATTGTTGGCATTAGTTTCTCTTTAAAGGTTTTGTAAAACTCTGCTGTATACCCATCCAGTCCTGGGTTTTTCATAGATGGTAATCTTTTTTGATGGTTTCTTCTATTTCCTCAATTGATATTGGTCTGTTTAGGTTGTCTATATCCTCCTGACTCAATCTGGGCAGATTATATGACTTAAGAAATTTATCGATGCCTTCACTATCTTCTATTTTATTGTAGTATAAGGATTCAAAATAATTTCTGATTATCTTCTGTATTTCTGAAGTGTCTATTGTGATATTGCCTTTTTCATCCCGTATGCTAGTAATTTGAGTTCTCTCTCTTTTTCTCTTCATTAGCATGGCTAAGGGTCTGTTGATTTTATTTATTTTTTCAAAGAACCAACTTTTAGTTTTGTAAATTTTTTCAATTGTTTCTTTTGTTTCGATTTCATTAATTTCAGCAATGATTTTAATTATTTCTTGCCTTCTACTTCTTTTGCTGTTGTTTTGATCTTCTTTTTCTAGGATTTTGAGATGAAGTATGAGATCATTTATTTGTTGGTTTTTTCTTTTTTTAAGGAATGAACTCCAAGCAATGAATTTTCCTCTTAGAACTGCTTTCAATGTGTCCCATAGATTCCGATATGTTGTGTCTGTGTTTTCATTTAACTCTAAGAAGTTTTTAATTTCCTCCTTGATGTCTTCTAAAACCCATTGATCATTCAGTAACCTATTGTTCATTCTCCATGTTATGCATGATTTTTCCTTCTTTTATCGTTGATTTTCAGTTTCATTCCATTATGATCAGATAAGATGCATGATATTATCTCTACTCCTTTATATTGACTAAGAGTTGCCCTGTGACATAATATATGATCTATTTTTGAGAAGGATCCATGTGCTGCTGAGAAGAAAGTGTAACTGCTTGATGTTGGGTGGTATATTCTATATATGTCAATTAAGTCTAGGTTATTAATTGTGTTATTGAGTTCTATAGTTTCCTTATTCAACTTTTGTTTGGAAGATCTGTCCAGTGGTGAGAGAGGTGTGTTGAAGTCTCCCATGATTATAGTATGGTGGTCTATTAGACTCTTGAACTTGAGAAGAGTTTGCTTGATGAACATAGCAGCACCATTGTTTGGGGCATATATATTTATGATTGTTATGTCTTGTTGCTGTATGGTTCCTTTCAGCAGTATGTAGTGTCCCTCTTTATCACTTTTGATTAACTTTGGCTTGAAATCTATTTTATTTGATATGAGTATGGACACTCCTGCTTGTTTCCGCAGTCCATATGAGTGATATGATTTTTCCCAACCTTTCACCTTCAGTCTACGTATATCTTCTCCTATCAAATGCATCTCCTGTAGGCAGCATATTGTTGGGTCTTGTTTTGTGATCCATTCAACTAGCCTGTGTCTCTTAATTGGTGAGTTTAAGCCATTAACATTTAGGGTTATTATTGAGATATGGTTTGTTCTTCCAGCCATATTTGTTTATTAATGTTACTAAACCTGATTTGTTTTCCTCTTTGATTATTTTCCCCCGTTTACTGTCCTACCTCCCACTGTTGGTTTTCATTGTTATTTTGCATTTCCTCTTTCTGTAATGTTTTGCCAAGGATTTTTTGAAGAGATGGTTTTCTAGCTGCAAATTCGTTTAACTTGTTTATCACGGAAGGTTTTAATTTCATCTTCCATCCTGAAGTTTAATTTCGCCGGATACACAATTCTTGGTTGGAACCCATCTTCTTTCAGTGTTTGAAATATGTTATTCCAGGATCTTCTAGCTTTCAGAGTCTGTGTTGAAAGATCAGCTGTTATCCTGATTGGTTTACCCCTAAATGTAATCTGCATCTTTTCTCTTGTAGCTTTTAAAATTCCCTCCTTATTCTGTATGTTGGGCATCTTCATTATAATGTGTATAGGTGTGGATCTCTTATGATTTTGCACATTGGGTGTCCTGTAGGCTTCTAGGATTTGGGATTCTGTCTCATTCTTCAAGTCTGGGAAGTTTTCTCTTATTATTTCATTGAATAGATTATTTATTCCTTTGTTTTGGACCTCTACGACTTCCTGTATCCCAATGACTCTTAAGTTTGCTCTCTTTATGTTATCCCATATTTCTTGGATGTTCTGCTCATGGTTTCTTAACAGTCTTGCTGAGCTGTCTATGTTCTTTTCAAGTTGAAATACTTTGTATTCATTGTCTGATGTTCTATCTTCTAAGTGTTCTACTCTGCTGGTAGTATTCTCAATTGAGTTTTTAAGTTGGTTTATTGCTTCCTGCATTTCTAGGATTTCTGTTTGTTTGTTTTTTATAACCTCTATCTCCCTGTATAGTTGATCTTTTTCTTCCTGGATTTGTTTATGTAATTCATTGTCCAAGTGATCTTTCATTGTCTGATTTTGCTGTCTGATGTCTTCCTTCAGACTCCAGATCATCTGAAGCATGTATATCCTGCATTCTTTATTCTGACATTCCATCTCGCCTCGTCAAAAGACTTACTAGAAACAGTCCACTCCAAACCATACAAACCGCCTTTCCTACCTATTCTCAGAACATGAGACAAAACCACAAACTCACACCCACACCCACAAAGGCACCTCCTTCTTCCAAGTTGGTCTGTGACTACCCGGAGTGTCGTCTGACTGGTGGGCCATACTATGTTCCCCGGAGATGGCCTGTCCTGTCTCACATGTGGCCTCCTTGGCCAACTCTGTGAAGTTGTCAGGAGCCAGTGGTGAGCCACTACCTGCTTTCTCAGGAAAGGCCCCTCTGCAGAGCTTTCCTGGCATTTGGCCATCCTCACATCAGTAGGTACCAAGAAAGACTGACTCTGTCCTTGGTAAATCCAAACAAGTGAGCCCACTGGGACTGGGACTGGGACTGGCTCTGGGTGCCTGGCTTCCTGGATCCCAAGTTCAGAGAGTTCCATCACCAAGGAAGTGAGGTGAGGTCACTTCCATCAGGCACTGAATGAGGTCACTGCCTTGGCAACCACTGTGTCCTAACAGTTGCTTCCAAGGCTCCCATGAGATGGAGGCTGCCCCTCCTTCCTGTGACACTTTCCCAAGTTAGAATGGAATATCAACCACAGGCACCAAGGAACAGCTGTCCACACAGGCCTGCTTTGGTCCATCTTGTCTACATTAAGAAGAGAGAGGCTCATTCAGACACATCCCTTCATCCTGACCAGGTTGTTTGCCATGGAAGATGACTTTTGCTCTCTCAGATCCTTCGTAGCTGCCTCCATCTTCTCCAGGGATCATTTCTGCATGGACCATTGAGGTTCTCAGCAGGTGAACGGTCCCCTACATTCCTGTATTGTAAGACCAACTCTGTCCCTGCTCTTCTCTAAAGTTAATTGAGGGAACAGCGTATGGTTAGGGTTAAGCACCTGTTTGACTTGGGTTAGGAATCACTCTGCTGGATGAAGAATGGTATTGGGAACCTGCGACATTTATACTAATATATAGGTGAAATATATGTATGAAAACAGAAATCCAAGTAAGATTTGAAGGCCAGAAGGGCATTGGGCCCTTGATTGGGATACTTAGCTTTGAATGACTTTCTGCACAGATGTCTCAGATAAATCGATATACAATGGCATAGGACCTTGTACCTTGGATGATTGAATGTAGAAGAGAACATCCAGTCAAAAAGGGATAGTAGGTAAGATTAGGAAGATGGTTGGTAGGTTTAGGAAGAAGAGTGAGTATAAAATTTGGACCAAAAGTTCTTTAGCAATAGGGTGTCGGTTAGAGAGTGAATGTAAATGTCAGCACATGTGAAGAGTCAGTCACAATGATGAACTGGGGAACATATGTAGGAAAGCAGATATCAATAGAGACATGAGGAAACCAGGCAAAGTATAAAGTCAGTGAGAGGATTAGACATTTTCAACAGGGTTGAGGTTGAATATATCATCTTAGGAAGAAACAAATGTGGAGTCACCAATAGGATTGACATTTGAGAGCATTAGGCAACCTGGACAAGGATGTTTTTAGTAATCCATGCTCACTTTCCAATGAGGCTTTGGTACAATCATAAGTGTGACCTTTGCATTTTGTGTCCAGAATATCACTGTGATAAAATGTATATGGAGATCAGGTGACATGAGTATTTCTTCCACCATTTCTGGGAGTAATATGTTGAAGACATAGAAATTAGCCTTTGGGGGTACAAATAGGTGTACCCTGGGTCTATGAATATAGAGATAATGCATGAATAGACCATACTGGGAATAAATATTATAACAGGTTCCAATTTAAATAATGGATTGAATTGATATCTGAAAATATATAGGAAATCTAATATTGATACACAACCATTCATTCCAACCAGTTATACATCTAATGGTGATATTAGGGTTATCGTTTACCATGAAGGGGGTGTGAGTTTTGCTTCACAAGGGATTACGGAAATGGAAAAGAATGTGTTTGGAAAGAAGTCTCATGAAAAGACCAGTCAAAAAACCTGGAGGAATACATGTGTTCTGAAGCAGGAAGTGATTGAAAGGGAAATAAATGCCTAGAAATTTGTGAACTTGAGGATGAAATACATATCCTATGATGTGCATCAACTGAAGAAATAGTAATGTACCAGTGTTGAATAAAAATGAACGTCAAAATACACATCTTGTCCCATAGGAATCTACTTGCATTGATGTTAAACTGGGTCAGTTCCTGTAGAAATATTAGGATCTCTATGCCCCATTCTCTGAAGTTAGTTTTCAGCACTAGGAAACAAATATATATTTCAGGTGGATGAATATTTCTGAGAATAATCTTGTGAAAAGTTGATGATAAATCCACATATATGAACATCGATGAATTTAGGGAGTGTATAATAAGACACATATATTTCATGTTTTGAAAAATCTGAAGAGTTTGTGTATATTGTGTGTGTGTGTGTTCTGTGTGTATATACACACATACACACAGAACACACACACAGACTTTAAAAAGTAGAAATATATATGCCAATCAAAATTCATCATGAAATATATATCTTCCACAGATCCAAAAATATTTATGTTACTGAACATGTATTTATGTATCATGTTGTTCAAGTAGGAAGCTCACCCATAGGTTGAATTTTCAGTTCCAACAGCATTTAGGAGGAGTGATCTCTTCTCACAATTTGTATCTGCCAAGTCAGCCACCTCACAAGAATGGACGTGGGATAGCAGGTAGGATTCTATATGTGCATGTAAAAATACATGTTGCTGAATAGGCTACAGAGAAAGGGAGACAGGAATTCACATATTTGTTAACTTTCAAAACACATGGAGAACTATTTCTAATAAATTGGACTAGATTTATAACACCTACCCTTTACAATGCAAAAGGCAAGTCCAACTATACACCATGCCTCCTCTGAACTGCCTGTATTTGTATTCTGTTTGGGTTATTTTTCTCCATCATATTAGGATTCGTAGTCAGAATCTAGTAGGGTATGGATTAGTGTCAGGGATTCAGTATTTCGAACGGAAAATAGGAAAATGAATCCAATGTGTAGGCCAATATGTGCTACACAAAAATCTTCCCACTCTCATGCAGAACATTGCCTTGACATTACCTTCGCAATAAGTAGGACACAATTTGAGGAGAAGAGTTAGAAAAGCTGTGAATACGGATGTGAAATGGAAATGGTCAGGAGTTTACAACCTTGGAGGTGGTAGAGGAGTTTCCATAAGTAAGGGACAGGGTAAACACTCCACAAACATGGAGCTCTGCTGGCCTAAAGACTTCGTGAGAAACCAAGGAGCCTCCTGTGCCTCCTGTGCTGACTAAATCCTCATGTTACAGCCAGAATCCAGCCACTTTCCTCATCACACTCTACTGCCAAGACCCTGGGCCCAGCCTGCACAAGTTGTCCCTGTAAAGTTGTCCTACTGTTCAATGCCACAGTAGGTGAGTGGCCGAGTTTCAACAGACAGGCTGATTCTTTCTCCATTTGATGGGAAATATTGGCCTTTCATTTTCTGGCAACAGGGAAAAGTGTATTTCTTGATAGTTTTTGTACCTGGCTAGTTCTCTTGCCTTTTCTTTTTATGTCTTATTAAAAATTATTAGCAGATTATTATACAAAATAATACATTTCTGCGTGACATTTTCATATACACATAAAACATACTTTGATCCTATCATTTATCTACTTTAATCATTTGATGGTGTCCCTTTTTGTCTTTAGTAATTTCCTTTGCTCTACTTTATCTGATATTAACATAATTACTTCTACTTTTCTTTGATCAATGTTTGCTTGATATCCCTTTTCCCAACTTTTAACATTCAATCTTTGGGTAATCATGCTTGAAAACAGTTCCATACAGACAGCATATAACAGCCTGTAATTAAGCTTTTTTAAAAAATGCACTGTCAATCTCCTTTAATGTAAAGTAACTATTGAAATGTTATGGCTTAAGTCTGCCATTTTGGTCCCCCCCCCCAGTGTTTCTCCTTTCTTGGCTATTGTGCATTACTTGAATATTTTTTAGAAATTATTTTTATAGTGTTTTTATGTATATTAAAGCATTTTTCTCAGTGGTTGTTGTGGGTATTATAACATACACACTAACCTGCCGTGATCTACTAGTGTTGAGGTTTAACCACTTTAAGTGCAATGAAGAAAACTTGACTTCTGTGTAGTTCCTTTTACCATCTATGCTTTCAAAATTATCTGAAATATTTATTCTATACACAGAGAAATACTATACCAAATGATATTAAAACTTTTGCTTCAACTTTCAAATATTATTTCAGAAACCTAGGAGGAGAAAGTCTATTTTCTTTACCCTATTTCCACCCATTCTGTTCTTCCCTTCCTGAAATTCCAAGCCTTCCATTATCATTTCATTTCTGTTCAGAGAAGGGAAAGTCTGCCGGTGATGGATTCTCCTAGTTTGTATTCATCTGAGAAAGCCTTATGTTCCCTTTAAAGTGTACTTTTGCTGGATACAGAACTTATGGTTGACAGTTGTTTCTGGCACTAATAAAATGCTGTGCCCTTCCCACTAGCTTCTGTGTTTGTAGATGAGCTCTCCCAGAAATCTGTGTTCCCTTATGGGTCACATATTTCTTTCCAGCCTCCTTTGAAACGTTGTTTTAGCTCTTTAGTTTTCAGAAGTTTATTATTTATCTTGGTGTGGATGTCTTTGGACCAAATTCGAGTTGTCTCAGCTTCATAAACCTGGATGTTTATGCCTTTTGACAGACTTGGGACATTTTTGGACAGAATTTCTTCAAACATGTTTTCAGCCCTGTGCTCTTTCTCAGACTCCAGTGACAAGGATGTCAGACCTATTATTATTAGTTCCACTCGTCTCTGAGGAACTGTAGTGTCTCTATCAATTGTTTTGCTATTTCTTCTGTTAAGATTGGTTTATTTCTACTGACCTTGTTTTTGAGTTGACTGTTTCCTTTGTTGTCTCTAATCTACTATTAATTAAATCCACCCCACTTAGTTATTTTGGTTATTAACCCTTTTATTTCTGTAATTTACCCCTGGTTCTTTTTCATACATATTCTACTTCATTTTCTTCATGTACATCCTGAGTTATTGAAGATTTATTATGGTGGCTGCTTCAACATTCTTGTCACATAATTCCAATGTGAAACTCATCTGTGTTGGCATCTGTTGGCTCTCTTTTTCAAGTTGTACTTGCTCTGGTTCTTGATAGGATGGATAGTTTTCAATCATATCCTAGCAAATTTGTGTCTTATTTGCATCCTGTTGAATCTTCTCTTAGCAGGCAGTCACCCTTTCCTGGTATAGCATTCAGATCTTGGTGGAAATAGGTATTTAGCTCCCTGGCAATGGTGCTGACTCACACTGTCTCAGCACAGATGAGTATGACAAGATTTCAGTTCCTCCCACCTCCTTGGTCCCAGAGCCATCTTCCCAGGGAAAGCAGACCACTGATTTATATTGCATCGTCATCTCTAGGTAGAGGTGGAGGCTACATTCCCTATCAGTCCTCTTTGACTCTGGGTTGGGGAGATCACTGCAGACTAGTGCTTCCTCCAAATGCAGAATTTCCCGCTGTATATGAGGATGAAGGCTCAGCTCTCTTCTGGGCTCCACTGACATAAAGAACAAGGGGACTAGACGCCTCTTCATTCATTTACCCACTGATGACTTCGTGAGACACTACTGTGCTCTAGGCACAGAGTGAGGACTTGAGGGCTCACAGTGAACCTGATTGACATCTCATCCTCACAAAGCTGACATTTAAGTGTAAACAACAGACAATTACACAAGTCATTTTAACTAAGGGCAACGGATGCTATGCCAAAGCTTCTCATACTTGGGCCATAGAGCAGAACATGTGAAAGAAAAATAGCACCACCTGACTGGAATAAGATGAGTCTCTTTCAGGCTGACCACTCATTTGTCAATAATAGACACAATGATTAGAAATGATATTGGTAATAATCTCAATTATCTCTAAAGTTTATAATTTAACAGAACATTTTGAAAGCAAAAGCTACTATGACAGAACTGCCCTGACTCTGTGGCTATAGGTGCCTAGGAGCAGTGGGAGTTTTTAAAAACCAATAAGCTAGTGCAAATAAACATGATCAAATCTCTTCGCAGCACTGGAGAGAAATCACTGTGAAATCCCGATTCCCGAGTCTACACAACTTGGACACCATCCACTTTTAGTAGAAAGTCAATGGTTCTTCACTGGTAGCAGTCTCCATTTCTGGAAAGTTGTCCTTATTTGGTAAAAATACTGCACAACCTGATCCAAGAAAGTTCTGTTCCCCATCTTATTTTTACTAATCCAACTTGTTGATGTTTTGGGGGCATGCTAAACCCAGATATGATGAATAATACTTAAAGCTACTCATAATATATAAAATATGATTTAAGGCCAAAGTGATCAAGAAGACTCACCATACACCCTGTGCTATGAGCTATGGTCAAAATTTCAATGGACATCAATAGTACAAGTAGAATTTGTGATACTAACTACAATCTGACTTTGAAGGAAATTAAATATCAATTTGTGTAATGCTTTTTAGCACATACATCTTCAACTAAACACACAAGATTTTTGAGGGCAATTTCTAGGATATAAATTAATAAATTTTCTCAGTTTTTAATTATAATATCATGATTAGAAAAAAAAAGTGGCACATCCTAACTGGAAAATATTTTAAAAGGAACTATTTTAGACTATACTACTGATTGACAGGTATTTTAGAAGACTAATTTTATTCACTCATTCCTTTTTCTTTCATTCTTCTATGCTTCAGAGCTAAGTATATTTTCAGTCTGGGAACTAACAAGTACAAGCAGTAGCTGATTAGTCCCTGTACAGCTTTGGGACTTGAGGACGTGTCCCTTGTATGTAGCTTTACAGGGGGAAGCCTGTAAGATTAGGCTTCACTATTGAGGGGTTGGTGAGGAAGGCAGGACACCCTGACAGCACACACATCAGGAAATCAACCTGGTGGTGTCACAGATGTCGTGAATGGTTACAACATCTATAACCTTCTGAAATGCCTTGTTAATTTCTATAAAATTAACATCTATAACCTTCTGGGGTATCTCCTTAATCTCAGGTGAGGTCCTTAGGGGCCAAATCTATAATCTAGCATTCCGTTTGATCCTTAACTACAAAGTCCCCATACTCAGGTGAACTGAATTAATAACAGGGGTAATACTTAAAATTTCATAAAGAAATGCATGTACATCTATGAAAAACAGGAGTCCTGAGTACAATGGAGAAAACCACCTAAATTTGGTATATTCCAGTTTAGAATATCAAATTGACCTCAATACACTGTGAACCACAAAGTTTCAGAAACACTCAATAAATCTATTTCCTTCTGAAAGTCCAGACTTCCCATACTTCACTTTTAAAAAACTTTTAAGGGAATAGATAACAATATGACATGTTTCTAAACTGAAATCAGAACCCAAAAAAGGCACCCATACTATTATCAACAACTAAGCAAATAGTGAAATGTGTTTCTCCTCCAAGGCTCATTCTTCAGGAAAAGCACTCATTGCCTGGGCCCTTTTTGTTCCCTGTGGAAGTGAGAAATGCAACAGCAGGGCAGAGGATTTGGGGGAGAAGCATGCTGTTAGTGTGACTGTACTCCTGTCCAGATGCTGGGTGATACAGCTCGGGGAGTGAGCTGTCCCAGCAGTTCACCATGGAGGCCAGCCTATGGACAGGCTCTGTAGCAAACCAGGTCCTCTATCTTGGGTTCCCTGCAGAAAGGGGTTTCATTTACCAGTTGCCCTGTCCCTGGAGAGCTTGTCCTCCTTCTCTTCCCTTTCCAAGGTGCTGCTGGAGGATGAGATGCTGGAGGCGGAGCAGTTGTCCCTCTGTTCACCTCCTCGTTCTGCCTCTCTTTTTCACTGAGGGAGGCTTGCTCTTCGGGCTCTCGCTCCAGGGCCCGCTCCCCTTCACTCTCCGCTTCCCCTTGGGAAGAGGCTATGTCCTGGCTGGCTTCATTGGCAACTTGCCTTGCCTCTGCCTCCAACTCAGGCTCAGGATCCCCAGCACTCACTGGTGAAGATAAGAGTGGAGAGTACATTGACAACAGGGATTTCTTGGCAGAGGGGAGGGTCACCTAAGATGGGAGAACGGATGTGAGGTCGATTCCTCTGTGATGAACACAAGTCTCGAGATGGCTCCCAAGATTCCTGTTCCCCGGTGATCCAGACAGATACTAAGGGGGGAGGGGGTACCGCATGCAAGGATCGTGGATCCTGAGATAAAAGTCCCAAATCGGTTGACTTTAAAATATGGAGATTAATTAGGCCCAAGTCCATCAGGTGAACCTTTTAAAATTAAGAGTTTTCCAATTAGCAACAGAAAAGAAAGCCAGAGAGGTGAAAAACAGGAGGATCTTCTTTCACATACTGCTGGCTTTCAAGTTGGAGGGCCATGTGACAGGAATGTAGATGGCCTTTAGAAGAGAATAAAAACAAGGAACAGGCACCCCAGTTCAACAAGTGCAAGGAACTGGGTGGGTTCTGCCTACGTGCTGAATGGGCCTGAAGGTAGACCCTTCCCAGTGCTTCCTAATCAGAACCCAGCTGGCCACCAGCTTAATTTTCACCTCATGACAGGCAAGGCCAAGAATTCAGTTGAGCCAAGCTGGACTTCTGACCCAGGGAAACTGGGAGACAATAATCGAATGCCATTTTCAATCACTGTGTGCGCAGTATTTTGCTACACAGCAATAGAAAACACATGCTCTTTTAACTTCTTCTGGTGAAAAGTGACAAAATCCACAGGGAATCGATCTGACAAGCAGCAGCATCCTGATGTTTTCTGAAACATTGGCTAAACCAACGAGGCATATCACCCATTGCTTGGATGATGTTTGTTCATAATGTAAAGTTAGTCCATGATTTTGAAAAACATTTAAAGAATCACTCATGGGCATTAAAGACTATTTGTAAACCCATCAAGACTGGTGATTGAATGCTCACACCAAGATGAAATGCTTACATTCTCGCTTGTGCACTAGGGAGCAGGGAAATGGCAGTCAGGCGTATGCATGTTTTTGCTGAGCAAAGCCATCAGCTGTGAACTGTGAATGGGCAGCAAAATGACTGATAGTACAAAAACCTCTGAGCCAATTGCCACATGCACAACCCAGAGGAGGATGGGTCCTTCCTGAGGATAGGACCCTGGGGCTGGGCAAGGCCACATTGCTGGAATCCTGGCAGTGCATCCAAGGGCAGTGCTCAGGTCCTAGGCACACACTACTAGTCATGATAAAGAAATCCAGGCAGGATGTACCAGTAGCAGGAAATACATCTGCCTGGATCCCAGAGGAATAAGCAGATCAGACAGCTCCCTATGGAGAAATTCTGCAGGCTCAAGTGACAACTGGTGATGGGGCATGTAGAGCATTCTCAACCTTTCAGTGGGGAAGGAAAATCTAGGCCTTATTGGGCAGGGGTGCCCAGCTGCTCAGTAAGAACTCATTCTGCCAGGACTTACCTGGGACAGTACCCCTGACCTCTTCGTCTGAGAACAAGGGAGCTAAGTTGGGCACAGAGGGAAGCAGTATGAAATGCCAGTTGTCTGCTGTGTTCCTGGGCGATTTCCAAACACAGGGAAGCAAACCTCCTCCACGGGAATCTCCTCAATTCCCTTCAGATAGGATATGGGGGTGGAGGAACGGGCCCTCCCCATCTGCCTATTTGGGGTTTAATTATGCCTTGTGCATGTTCAGCTGAGGACTCCAGCCCAGCCCAGCAATCTGCTTCCCTCTAAGAGCCTGGTGGGAGGAAACAGGGGAAACAAAGGCCCTCTGCCACCTGGGGTCTGTCCCTAGAGGGAAGGTTTTAGGAATAGTCAGTGTTAGAGCAGTTCCTAGACAAAATGCCCAGGCTGGCAGTACCAGGAAGAAGCCAAAGGGCAGAACACCGTGAGCCTGTGTGCTAGAGAATGGGCACATTGTACAGTTTTGCAAGAAGGGGACAGCAGAATGGAAAAGAGTGAATATGACTTTCAAAAAAATCCCCTTTGGTGTGGAAAGACTTTTATGGTAATTTCTTTTTATTTGATAATATAGTATTTAGCCAAGAGATACAAAACCCTATTAGTTTTACAAGCATGGCAAAGGCAGAGCTTCAGCAATGGCAGCATCATCATTTGGTTGACAGAAAGCATGTGTGTTTGTGCACACTTAACTTCAGAATAGCCACATCAAAACAGTAACACACTTCCAGCAGCCTAGCATGTGGCATGCATTTGAGTTTTCAATGGCGAGCATCTGGGAAACACGGGTTGGGGGCCTCTTGGTGGCTCTGTCACCGGCAGGGACAGCCAGATCTACTCACCATCCCCAGGAGGTTGGGCAGGAGTAGAGAAGATCCATGATTGATGGCTGTTTGACTTCAGCACACATAAACCCACTGTCTTATTCCACTTGACACATGAGACTCATGCAGCAACATGGCCCCTGAATGGCTAGGGGCTGAATGGACTGGTGTGGTAATGGACATACAAGCAGTGGCAAAGCCACACCCTCATGGGAAGAAACAGACCCATTTCATTCCAAGCGTAACTGCATGGACTCAGACCTTCAAATCAGTGATTCCAATCACCCAAGTGACTATTTTTTTTAATAACAAGGGAGTTAATCATTTCTGAAGCTGCCTCTTGCCCAGAACACATGACTGTGTCCAAAAAGTCTGACTGCAAATCTGTGGCATGTGAGGCTGCCCTGATGATGAACAAATTAAATGATCACACACGAGTCAACTAAAATAAGATTTATGAGAAAAGATGATCATCAAGAGCAAGCAGACAAGCCGTGCACCATGGTAGCACCCATGTCCTCAACCCCACACACCTCTGCCTTCAAAGAAGTTCACTATGTGGCTAGGGACACAGGAACCTACCTGCAGTGGTCACAGTGTGTACTAGATACAGTGACAAGGAGGCCTGGAGGGAGCAGCCAGGTTCCGTGGTATAGCCCTTTCCTAGCTGTTTTAATCAAACACAGGTACAACAAGGGCAAAATGTCCCCAGGAGCCATTACCTCATCTTCTCATGTTGGAAGGTCCTCAGATGTTCGCAAAGCCAGTACTGGCTCACAAATTTCTTGTCCGTTCTGGTCAATAGGAAGCACCAGGATGACCTCTAAGACCCTATGCCAATTGCAAAATGTTCTTCCTCCTCTTTCCTATTCTTTCATCAAGACCTCAACACCCCCATTCACATATGCACAACCATTCCTTTTGAGTCACTGTCCCTAAGCCAGGCCTGCTGCTCCATGGACAGATACAGAGAAAGTTGTCATCTACAAATAGAGTCCTCAGGAAGCAGGAGGAACTATGTAAATCTGTGGTCTATAGGGAACTAAGATCTTTCAAAGCACAGGGTTTACATTCTTAACTGCTACTAATCCCAATAGTTAGCGAGCCTTTCTCTGACCCAGCAATGGTGTTTGTGGAGACACACATTGATCCAGATAGACCCAGCTCTGTCAGCACAGAGATTGTAGAAGGGCAGAGAGAAAAGATCCCGCCATGTACAATGGCACATTGCCTGTAATCTCAGTGGCTTGGGAGGCTGAGATAAGAGGATCTCAAGTTCAAAGCCAGCCTCAGCAACTTAGTGATACCCTATCTCGAAAAAGTAAAAGGGGGTAGGCATGGGGCTCAGTGGTTAAGCACCTCTGGGTTCAATCCCTAGTGTGTACGTATGTACACACACACACACACACACACACAGATCCTACATGTCCTTCTACCAATGAGCATGGGAAAATTCTTGTCTCTCAGCTCCCATCAGACAATAAAAAACACTTATCAATGTTATATATGTTTTAAGATTAAAAGCATGGCTCCCTGAAAGTATGGTAAGGGTCTCTTGCAAGGTCTGGAGGGGAGCTGTATCTCTGTGCCGAAAGGACATTTAAGCAGGGAGTTAAAGGGGGAAAGCATTCTGGGCAGAGGGAAGAGCCACACGCAGCCCTGGAGCACACAGCATTCAGAGGAAGTAAAATATGTCCTGTACGGTTGGAGCTCAGAGAGCAAGGGGAGGCGGACAGCAATTGACCTGACAATGGGCCTAATGTGCCTGAGAGAAGGACCTAGGACTTTACCCTAAGGGCAGTGACAGCTGCTTCAGGTAGAGAAAGGTCACCTTTCATTTGTCCAGAGGCCTCCCAATCTATGCGTGTGTCACGGGCAAAGCATGCTTCCTACTGGGAATAGTTCAGGTGTTCCTATGAGCTATGGGGGAGCTCTGGTCAAGGCTGCACAAACAGTTGAGGGAGCACACCCTGTGGTGAAGAGCCCCAGGCGAGAAGCCAGCTCCAGAGAAGGCAACCAAGGAGGACCCAGCACCCTGCAGGTAAAGGGGGGGGGGGAGTAACACTGGTTTATGAACTGGGGGAGAAGCTGTGTCATGCTCACATTTGAGGGAAGCAGCAGGCTGGCCAGGGCTGCTGGTTTCCTCTGAAGAATGACTACAGGGCATTTCATCTGAACTGTCTGCTGAAGTCCCCATGACCCCTCTAGGCGGGGAGGGCTCTGTCATGACCCCAGAAAGCTGAGGCTGAAAAGCAGAACAGAGCATCTTGCCAAGGGGGCTATAGAGAAGGGGCAGGGTGTCTCCTCCTCAGTAAGGACCCCACGGCACTATCTTCGAGGCAGGCTCAGGAATGACTGTGATTAAGCAAACGCTTCAGGGCAAGAGCCGCCAGGGCTTCACACAGGGGTCTGTAGCCTCAGATGGAAGGACACAGAGATCTGCCAGCATCTCTGGAGCTGTGCCAGGAAGGAGGACGGCAAGGAGGACTTGGGCTGGTGCCCAGGCAGCCCTTCTCCTGGCAGGGGGTGAGAGTTTGGAAGTGAAAGGAGGACATGGCAAGGATGGCCTGGCAAGGTTCACAGAGTCCAAAACTGGGATCTGTCTCCCTGGACCGCAGCCTGAGAGCAGCCTGACGGAGCTCAGCATCGCCAGAATGCACTTAGCAAAGAGCAGAAGAATGCACTTGGCCAGAACTGCGCTGATCTGATTCAGAGGGCTTTAAACTAGATTTTAAGGTTGGGGTGAGAGGAATATGAGGAGGAGGAAAAAAAAAGCTAATTAAAAGAATATGGGAATGGATCATTTATAAGAAATATGAAGAAGAGGTTCACTGTATCACAAAGGGATCCACAGAGAATTGCGCTGTCACCGTCCTGTGGGGGAAGGACCTAGAATTAGCACAGCCACTGCAAGGAATTCTATATCCCAGGAAATGGACATTACTGGAGTAAAAGCGGCTGGAGAGGATGGGATTCCACTGACACAAGGAGCCAGGGCAAGACAGAGCATCTTGGTGTTTTTCCTGGGGATAAAAAAGCCTGCCCAGTAGGGTGGAGAATCGGGTGGTGCACCCTCATGCAGATCACAGAACTGGGGAGAAGTGACAAAGGACCTGAAGATGTCCGCAGATCACAGAACTGGGGAGAAGTGACAAAGGACCTGAAGATGTCCACTGGGGCAGATATTCGTTCCTACCTACCATCACTCTGGGTCCCTCCAAATGCCCAACACTACCTCCTCATCTAGTTCCCAAACCTCATTGCAGGTCAGACCCTGGTTTTAAGTGAGGAAAACATCAAAGTTAATATATATCGAGTGCCTTCTTCACTCTGCTAGGAACCATACTACATCATCCTATTCAGTTCCCACTCTCACACCATGAAGTAAAAGTTAATGTCTCTTTGGGAGAAATGTGAAAGCACATTCAGAGAGATTAAGCAACTTGCCCAGGACCACACAGCTGGTTGGATACCCTCAGATTGCTCCCGCAGACTGCTTTCTGTCCTGCTCTGTGCCCTGGGAGCTGTCCTCTATGGGAACACTGCCCACTTTGGCTCCTTTCACTTTCAGACAGGTGACTCTTAGGAAGGACCAGCAAAAAAGTTGGAGCAAAGAGGCTCGAGTCATAAATCCATGGTCCCTTCACAGGGGTAACAAGTGTGGCAGGGGTTTTCAAACCACTAATTCCATCCCATGGTCTCTGTCCCCTGGCTATAACTTACAAAATCCCAGTCATGTACCAAATTCCTTCATATCTAAAGGTGGGAAAATGTTTCCAGCTGCTTTCTCTGGGTGCCTGACCACCTTTTGACAGCCCCCTTGACCTCCCAGAACCTCTGCCAGTTCTACATAGAATGCCTTCAGCCACCTCTGAGTATATGCCACCTGTTTTCAGCAGAGCCTCACTTACAAGCAGAGCCCATGACACACACCTAGGACTGGAACCCAGGTTGAAAAGCCCTGCCTATTAAAAAAAAAAAAAAAAAAAAAAAAACTACAGTGGGCACGAACATTCCAACTCTGCTCTCATCAATGTCCAACAGCCGAGTCCAGAGTATCCGTTTGGAATCTGTCAGGCAACTTTTCTTTGAAAAGATGAATTGCTGGTTGAAAGAGCGAAACTTAATAAATCTTTGGGTGGCTTCAATCAGTTTCAGTCTGTGGTAGTGTCTAGATGACTCTGCCAGGACTTGGCTTTCTGGCAGGTATTATGAAACCAAAGGCTGGGCCCGCCAGTTCTATAATAGTTGCCCAAACTATGTAGATTCCAGAGACCTCCCCGGTTCAGAGCTAATAGCTAACACCATCAACTTTAAACTCATGGTTTAATCATATAAATCTGAAAAAGGTCCCAAGAGAAAAAACTCACAACTTTGAAAATTCTTTAGACTTTGTCTTTGGTACGGGGCCAGGTCTTGCTAAGCTGTTCACTAAGACTCGTCTAAAGTGGGCTTTCTCAGCCTCAGTCCCATGGCACTTGGGATGAATAATTCCTTGTTGCGGGAATGATAGCATCCCTGGCTTCTACTTACAAGAGGCTTTTAGCATCTACCACCCATTTCTCTCCCTCTATTATGATGACCAACGATGTTCTGGAGAGCAAAATCACCCTGTTTAAGAATTTCTACTCACAGAATAGCTTTATTCGGATGCATACTAGCTTGGCTATTCAAACTTTATAAAAGAACCATATGATCACCTGCAAAATACTGATTTAATGGTTCATTTGTTCTCAAAACAAAGTCCAGCTTTTTTCTCAAAGTTTTGAGCTAGACTATCTAAACAGGTTCACGTCTAAGCCAATTTTTAAGCTTCCTTTAAAGGTGTTAGTTTATAGGTCCCATAGCCCTCTCTGAACAAGGTTTTCATTCAGCTTTAGTGGCACTTTAAGAAAATCTGTGTTTGCCCTCGCAGGCCATGTTACCCCAAGGTCAAATACTTAAATTGTAAAATCATATTTGATGCAGCACATAATTTATGCTACAAGAGACACATGGCAATCAAGAATGGCTCCTGTCCAAAAAAAAAAAGGATCTACATCCCTCATGTCATGTTACTCAGGGACTTGGACTTGAGTTGCATACTGGAAAGGATTACAAGGACTATTTAACTTATAAATTCCATTACCCCCTCTTGCCCCTCAGATTATATTTCTGATTGAATTTGCTTGGTCAAACATGTATATGATGTAATTCTAGCATAGCTTCCCATATACAATAAAAAAGCAGTGGCCAGTTCCAGGTCCAAGTATTATGCTCTTCATATACAGAGTGAATATTCTATTTCTCAGTATGAATAGAAACTGAAAAAGCAGTTTAAGGATTATTGGATTATCTATTGCTACATATTTCATTATCTTGCAATCAAACCAAAATACCAACCCTAGGTCATGAAGACATCCTCTGAGCTTGTTTGGTTCTCCTAAGTCAGACAGACAGGTCTTATTTTGGATCAAATGTATCAAACAGGATCCATTCCAGTGTTACCTTTGTTCTTGTATGCCCAGTAAGACTGGTAGAGCACCTGGGTTAACCAGACACCCATTTCCTCACAAGGACAAAGAGGAGCCTGTCCTCAAGAATGAGGACACTGATTCCAAACTGGCAGTGCTTTCCAATATCCTCTAACTCTCCTCAAGTCTCAGAAACATCAGTTCATTAAAAGGGCACTCTAACATTAAAATGGACAGTCCTGAAATAAAAGTGCCTTATAAATAAATGGTTAGCTTTTTGGGGGGTGGGGAGCCAGTACAAGGCATTGAACCTAGAGGCACTCTGCCACTGAGCCACATCCCCAGCCCTATTTTGTATTTTATTTAGAGACAGGGTCTGAGTTGCTTAGGGCCTCATCATTGCTGAGGCTGGATTTGAAATTGAGATCCTCCCGTCTCAGCACCCAAGCTTCTGGGATTACAGGCGTGCACTACCCACGCCTGCATGAGCTTGAGTTTTTTGGTTAATTCAGTTATTCAAGCTTAACAGATGTGGTTATTCTTAAATAGGTGCTCTGATGCACCTATTTAAGGCAAAATTCATTAATTCAGTAAATATTTGAGACCTATCATATGCCAGGCATGGGGCTAGATCACAAACTCAGAGAAAAACTTATTTTCTCCAGAGTATTTTCTAGCTAAACTTCTCTATTAAATCACAGTGAAGAGATATTATAAGGTTCAAACTAATAGCTTAATAGCTCTTCCTGGTGTGTGTGTGTGTGTGTGTGTGTGTGTGTGTGTGTGTGTATTGGAAATTGAACCCAGAGCCCTGCTCATGCTAGGTAAGTGCTGTGTCACTGAGCTACATCCCAAGCCCCTGCCTGTAGACCATGACCAAGCAGAACCAGCCAGCCCGAGATTGAGGCATGGCTAGAAATCACTTCTGAATTCTCAAAAAAGCCCTTCCTGACCAACTGATATGGCTTTCCTCTTAAAAACCCAGTGTATCTGCACTTAATTCACAAAGAAAAGGAGATGTAGAATTGAAATAAAATTCACTTTAAAATAAGGGAAGCAATGGACTAGCTGCTTATGTCCCCCTGCACCCCACCCCCCTGCATTATGTTGTTGATCTTTTCCCAAGGTAGTAGTATCAGAAAGCAGGGCCTTTAGGTTACTGGGGCAGAGCCAATGTGAAAAAGGCAAGTACCTTTACTAAAGAGAGAGCCCTCAGACAGTGTCCATCATGGTAGAACATGGTGAGAAGGCACCATTTATAGACCAGAAAGAGAGACCTTATATTAGGCACTACAAATGATAGTGCCTTGGTCTTGGATTTCCCAGCCTCAAGAACTGAGAAATACTGTTTATAAGTCATACAGTTTGTATTATTTTGTTATAGCAGCTGAATGAATTTGGGGAGCATTTTAATTTTTATTGTTAATATTCATTATAAAGAATGCTAGGTTTCATTGTGGCATATCTGGACATACATAATACCATAATTTGATCAATTTCACTTCCCAATGCCTTTCCACCTTCTTTTCCTCCCTCTAACCTATTATACTCCCTTCTAATTTCATACAGTCTTTCCCCTCCCCCATAGGTTCTCACATGAGAGAAAACATAATACTTTTCTGAGTCTGACTTATTTCACTCAAAATTATGGTGTCCAGCTCCATCCATTTACCTGCAAATGACAATTTCATACTTCTTTATGCTGAATAAAACTATATACATTTTCTTTATTCATTCACCTGTTGACAGACACCTAGACTGATTCTATGACTTGGGTATTGTGAATTTTGTTGCAATAAGCATAGGTATGCATGTATCTCTAATATATATATGAACAGTTCTTTTGGGTAAATCCCAAGGAGTGGTATAGGTGGTCATACATATTCTATTTTTAGCTTTAAGGAACCTCTATACTGATTTCCATAGTGACCATACTGATTTATATTTATAAGACAGCATTTTAAAAGACAACTATTTAACTATCAAAATTTTAAGAAACATCATCAGAATTTCCTCCCATATTATTTTTTCAGATATAAATGGCCCAGGTATATGATGTCAGATGTTTCTAAAAGTTCCCTCTCAATTAGGCCAACATTATATATTCTGCCCTCATAATATAGACTATACAGTCAAATCTATGTCCTCTATCCATGGCCCATGTAATAAATTTCTTTCTGGGTAAAAGGTACACAACTGTTTTGGCAGATGGAAGTGTCTACTTCTCCCTGTTCATTCGCCAACTCATAATGCATTTACTGAATGCCTATTCTAATTCTAGCACCAGGAGGTGGCAGACGGAAGTGCAGGTGTGAGCCCTCTCCTGAGGAGAAGCATGCAGATAAGTGGGAGGGCCACTTATCATACAGTGAGAGAAGCCCTGTATCCCAAATGAGTGCAAGATAAAAGGGAAACACAAGAGGAATCAAAGGAGGATTTTGAGAAGAGAAAAATGCTTCAATTAGATGAGTAAGGGTCCAATGGGCACCAAGGGAGCAGACTCTGCTCAGATGCACACCTAAGAGAACATGGCTCTCTTCAGATACTGATAGTAGTTCCGTGTGGATGGAGCATAACATATGAGGTTGTTGTACTGATAAAGGCTGGTAGGGACCGACAAAAAAACCCAAACAAAAGAAAAGGTAATTAAATGCCATGTAAGATATGAACTTACGTTGTAGACTATGGAGAACCACCATAGGATGTTACAATCTAAGTATAGATGTGATTTGGGGGAGGGGGGTCTGGATTACTGCAACAACCTGGAAGTAGTGACAACTATTATAAGAAATTGATATGGTTCATATGGGTGATAGTTAAGGTCATGTCCATCACAGTGATGGGAAGGAGGGAAGAGGGCCTATTTGAGAGAAAGCAGAACACTTTGTGATTGACCTGATCTGGGGTGAGCATTGAAGGAGAGGCCAAAAATTATCTATAATCTTCCAGCTTAAATGACTGTTCCAACAGAGATGGACTTTTCCAGATGAGAACTAGAAGGTATAAGCTGGTTTGAGAACAGGCAGCAGTTTATGCATGAAGATGGGAGACACCTCCCATCTGAATGTTCCTCACACTGGCAGCTGGCAAGCCTGAGGTGTCTGAGGGGCATTTAGATGGAGAGATCCGAAAAGGTGAAACACACTCCCCTAAGCTCAAGAAGGGCAATACTGAGAAAGACATTGGCAGGTTTCAGTATCTAAAAAGTAGCTAAAAATCACAACCGGGAAAATGAGGGCGTGGTGAGAGGGTGTGGATGAAACGAGAAAACTAGAGAGAAAGTCAGGAAAACCCACCAACCACTTCAGGGGCAGGCAGAAAAGGAGCGATAAGATTACAACAAAACAATGGGAAACATTAAGAGAAAGCAATGGGAAATGTAGATGATACAAAGTCAAATAACACATTCATTCTGGAGATTGTCTAGAGGATGCAGAAGGTTCTAGAAAGATTGGATCCAAAAAGTCAACAAAAAGCTACTGGAACTTCCCAAAGCATCTACCAGAGGCAGCTTTCTTAGAGAAATTCCATCTTCAAAAGACTGAAAAGGCATGCCACATTCAGAGGTAGATAAAATGCACTGCAGGGTCTCTGAACCCAGGGGTTTTCTTGAAAAATTATGAAAGCATAATTTTAGGGGCTGGAAAAATCAATGTGCACCTACCTGGCTACACTGAAGGTACTGTGTCATTCTGAACAAATGCTTTACCAGGTGGATGGGGGAAGGGCAAGCGGGTACTGGAGGGAGAGGAGGAGTGGCAGAGATGATAAATGATTAAGTGAGGCTGGGGTTATGGCTCAGCAGTAGAGCACTCGCCTCGCATGTACAAGGCCCTGGGTTCGATCCTCAGCACCACATAAAAATTAAAAGTTACTGTGTACAAATACAAAAAAAAAATTTAAAAAGATTAAGTTCCTGAGCTCAGATAAGGATGCTAGAAGGAGCCCGAGAGTTGTTACCCTTTGCTAATTCCCAGTTTTCAGTTATTAACTGGAAACCCAAAGTTCCAAACACTGAAGAATTCTCATTGCACCATACTTGGTACCTCCTGAGGGTACCTGGAAGCACTGACCTAAGGCCCGGACCTTGACTGAAAGGCATTGTTGCCTTACCCAGTCAATAAGCCAGGTTCTTTGTGAACACCTCCAGATGCAGGTGACAACCCCTGATATTCCTTTTTGTTAAGTGAGGACAAATAAGTTAATTGCTGTTCAAAAATTGTTTATTAAACAGACTTAAGACAAACTTAATAGTAAACTTTGTTTAAAAATCATCATAATTTAGGGGTGGAAACAATTGTCTACAGATCTCCCATATTTCTGTAGTCTTGCAAACAAAGGCACCAATAACTTTTTTTGATCTGGAATTTCTTTCTCAAGAAGAGAGAACAAAGCACTATTTCCTTTATTACCCACTATAATTGCCTACCCAGGAATGAAGGGGAGACATGCTTATTGCCCATTATAAATGATCTGAGGGCTGGGGTTGTGGCTCAGTAATGGAGAGCCTGCCTAGCATGTGTGAGACACTGGGTTTGATCCTCAATATCTTATTTAAAAAAATAATAAAGGTATTGTGTTCATCTACAACTTTAAAAAAAAGTGATCAGAGTTTCTCTCTCCTTAGGTTCTTCACACTGTATAGACTGGTATCATTGGACCTTACCCACTTCACTATGGAAAATGAAGCTAGGAAAAATGACTGTGGTTACACAAGTAACAGAGTCCTTTGTCTATGACCTTGGTATCTTGCGACTTCTGCCATTTTCCATGAGACTGTGGCAGGACTACTTAATACCTTATAAGTAGGTATAAGTTTCATGTACGTTAAAAGTAGATTAAGTCTCAGAACGTTCAAATTCTTGACACCCAACGATGCCTATGAAATTACCATGTTTGACAGTTAATGTCCTTTACCAAGTTTTCCAGTGCCATCCTGTGCTCCGTCTTAAGGTTTATACTTTGTCTACTTCAAAAATACGAAAGACTATGTAATGTGTCAAAATACCATGCAAGAAAACACTTAAGGAAACTGTCAATCTCCGTAGTGGAAAAAAAAATGAAAAATTTGTTGTCTTTTTACATTTTTAGAGACTGAAAAATAGCAAGAGAAAAAAAAAATCCAATGACTGGCAAAGCCTCTTAGTAAGGCCCCGCAGCAGGTGTAGCAGGTAGACCCTTGGTCTTGGATACAGCTCCTGAGAGATTCTAACTGAATGAATGGTATCAAGAAGCAGCAGGTGAGGTCCAGGGGAAACAGGGCAGACCTGAGTCACAGACCCACAAAGAATCAAGTTTCCTGCCAGTTCATGAAGCACTAGACTGGAGGGATCCAAAAGCTTTATGCTAGTGAACCAGCAAGCATGAAGCTAATGACTAATGATATTCCATTGCCAGGTGGAAATAGGATTCCAGATGTTTCATGACTTATGCTGTGTAGATTAGGTAACTTAGGATAATGCCTACATCTGAACAAGAGTCAAACATATTAAACAGAATGAAGGTGACAAAGATGTTCAGTTGATGCTAACAATGACCCCAGCCAGGATGAGGAATGGGTGCTTCCCTGAAAAATGACTATCCATTTTAGCAGACATCAGGAGGCTGGAGGAATTGTCATATTCGCTACTATTTTAAATGCTTGAGAGAAAAATATCAGAATGCTGTTGTCAGTAATTTCGGTAAAAGCTTGACTCGATAGGACATATATCCCCAGAGTCATACCAAGGAGACGTGGAAATATCTAAGAATAAAAAATAAGGAGAAAAAGAAACTACTGTTGAATGTTATGTTTCCTGACACAAAATTAACATATTGTGGCAAAAATTTTCAAAGTGTCATTTCTGTGTGCAATATGGGGGCTGTCAAGCTAACAACAAAAATAACCTGGTCAGTATGCATGCTTCCATGAAGCAGCTAGTGGACAAAAGTCACTTATCAAATCTTGCTAGCAGCCTTCTCCCACTGGGAAAATTCATTTCTCTCCACCTGACCACAGGAGAGACTCGTGTGAGGGACAGAGCAAGGTGGAGACATAGTTCTAGCTCTCTAGGGAAGGCAATTCAGTCCGAGGACACACTACAGGGACCTCTGTCAAAACCTGGTTTTCAGGTGAATGGTTTTTCTCTACCTAGTTTCCAGGAAAGAAGTTACTTAGCTCTGATACCTACGGGGATGATAGGTTACTTGGCTATATTGGCTGTTTATGGACACATGCATTATTATTTTTTAATCCTTAGTGCAATTTTCTGAAGAATCATACTAAAGAACTTTATCCCAATAGGAACACGTTATTTTCTCTAATCAGTGACAATGACTTTTTTTGCTTTCAGAATCATCTATGAGTTTCCTAATAATAGGACATAAACTTATTAGATATTCTGATGCAAATCTCCAGGGCTTTGTAAAAAGTAAGGTAAGGATTTCACAGCAATGAATGCAAAGAGATACCCTACCATTTATACCTGAACTTTCAGATAATGGTCTGCACTGATTTCTGAACAGTACAAATGAGAACACATGCAGATGTCTTTTCCTCACTTGGGCCTAGTAGTTTTACACAGAGGAAAAATACTTAGACCATCACCACTAAGTCTAGGCAGTATTGGGACACACATCTGCTGTGAGCCACAAGAGGACCAGATGGAAAAGTAATTCAAACACATTTTGACTTGATGGTGGGGGTTAGTGGCATCATTTATACAAGAGTTACAGCAGATTTAGCTGGGAAGAATTTTGGCTGACAGATCTCACTAGATGGCACATAATGCTATTGGTATTTAACCATTAGCCCTTCTCTTTCTAAAAACATTTTAGAGAAGAATTTCTTTTTAAAAAATGCTGTATTTTCTGCTTTTGAAAGCTCTTCAGAATCTGTGTAAAGATCTGTAGTAAAAGACTCCATAAAGTGAACAATCATCTGGAAGTTTATGTAAGTCAATCATAAATATTAGTTTTTCTTTTTCTTATATATACAATTCTGAAATATAGGCCACAATTTCTGTAGATGTGATGCAAGAAAGCATATCCCAGGCAACTATTTTTCTCTGTGGTAAGAAATGGGAAGTTTGCGGGAAGAAGGTAGGCTTAAGGATGGGGCAGTATAGATTTGTACACCACCATGAATTCTGTGGAACCGTGATAAATGGTTGTGATGGGGTCAGAACACTTGGTTCTCCTCCCAGCACTGTGCCAGGAAATCTGAAGCAAATCTTCCAACCCATTTGAGCCTCAGGAAAATAAGGATAACATCTCCCTAATTATCCAAATGCACAACATGATATTAAATTATAGCATTTGGGAGGAAGGGACAGATTGCTACAAAAAATGTGAAGTGTATTTTGATCCTATGACTCCATAAGGGTCAAGAGCAAAAAAGGGAGTAAATCCCTGGCAAAACTGAACCACATAATGCCAGGTGTTTGACGCAAGACAAACATCTTCATGTGTGATTATATTTTTTATTCTTCCTCCAGATGTTGGGATGTAATAAATGTTAGGGATAAGCAAAAAGTTCTTTTAAAAAATTTGAAAATGAGACTTGGACTAGATATGGTGGTATATGCTTGTGATCTCAGTTACTCAGGAGGCTGAGACAGGAGGATTGCAGGTTTGAGGGTAGCCTCAGCAACCTAGTGAGGCCCTGTCTCAGAATAAAAGCTAAAAAAGGTTGGGAATGTAGCTCAGTGGTATAGCACCCCTGGTTTAATCCCCAATATGAGAGGAAGGAAGAAAAAAAAAAAAAAGAGGATCCAGTCAAAATAGCCCAGCAATGAGATGCTACCAGGATGTTTCAAAGAATAACAAAATAGACTGAGAAAAAGCTTTCTGGCACCCCAACACTATTTCTGTCATGAAGGCAAAAGTCTTCAAATCAGAAGTAAGCCTCAAGTCTTCTTTTTGAGATCAGTCTCTTACGGAGTTTTTATATACTTTCCAATTTTATTCATCAGTTACACATTAGGACAAGGAAGCTAGATTTCTTTGCTGGTTCTGATTTGAACTATTAAACATGATGAATAGCTCTTCTAGATACTAAAAGAATTTTTTTTTCTTTTTTTTTACCCCAGGGAAAAAAAAAAACAACATCACCATATGATGCTTACTAATTTGTAATTATGTATGAATTCAAGCCCTGTATTCCATATTCAGATACAGGTATCAGCTGTGTGATTTTACTTAATCATTTTCTCCATATCTACCCTTTCACCGAAGAGGAAAATGACATTTGCTATTTATCTTCCTGAAAATATACTGACATAACTAGTGTTTCCCAAATGCATGCTATGTATATGTACAAAACACTTATTTTCTGTGTTGCTCTTGAAGTTTAACATATTCTGTTTTAAAAGATAGGATGGCCTCAAATTCAGCTCTGATTGAACAAAATACCTGAGTAGCCATTTTCTGCCACAAATATTAAGCTTAAAATTTTAAGGAAAAACACCAGGAATAGATACCAACAGGTCCCTCTCAGCTTGGGGGTGTTCTGTATCTCCCGGATTACATAATCATTCAGAAAAAGACTGAAGGTGCAACTCTGAGTGCAAAGTCCCAAGGTTAAGTGCTGAGCTACAACTTTGCAGTGATTTTTTTTTTTTTTTTAATATTGCCTCTGGAAGTACCACAACGTAGACACAGCGGTAGAAGGCAGCATTTGGAAAGCACTGGCTGTCACGGACCAGTCTGTTTTCCTGATCCTCAGAGTCTCAATATTTTCAGACTGATATTACTCATCCATGACTGACCCATCTGCCTGGGACAATCTTCTATGGCTTAAAGACCAGGAGTAACTAGACATTATTGAAAGCTGTGGTGGAGCCAGCCTGCTCCTGCAGAATGAGCTCTGAGGTTCGAGAGCCAGCAAAAAGTTGGATAGACAATGTCGTTCCATTACATCCAGTTCTGCTGAGGTCATGGAGTACTGTCTTGCTTAAGTTAAACTTTATGCCATATTTAGTCAACCCTCCTAGAGTTAAAAGTTTAGTGTCTCTGCTATGTTTGGTTGGCTAAGTCTACATCAGGCTGTAAGCCATAACACTAAATAAGACTAAACAGTGCTCACGGCAGTGTTAACCAGCATGCATTGTGCAAGCACCTATGCCTGAGAACCATGCTGCAGGTTAATGTGAAAGAAAACAAACCCATAGTGCATAGAGCAATCTGGGAGACAGCTGATGCTCAAGGCTGCAGTGAACAACATTATTGCTTTTCTCCAAATGAAACTAAGATGACAGAATTTCTCCAGGAGAGCCTGCCAGTCTGCACATAGCCGGTATACACAACATGTGCCAGTAATTTTAACTTTTTTTCTTTAGTATTTAACTTCTATCTTAATTAAGGCTACATTTTCTTTGCTTTCATTAATTTTGTTATTCATCAGTTTAATTTAAACCTAACAGCTCCCAGGGTAAGAAAATTCAAAATTGCTCGCTTTATTGAGCAGACCCATCTATCCAAATTATAAAGTATTAAGACCCTGATGTCTGGGATTAGGTGTGTCTTATTTTTTATACTCTCCCTTTTCAATGGCCACTTTTTGAAATGATTTTGCTCTACTATTAGTGGCTCTGAAGATGTCTACTGACAGTGCAGGTTGCAGCCATTCTCCAAACTTACCTGTCACGACTGTCTTCACATTAATTTGCATGTTGGAATCCTTAAGGCTGCACAGAAGAACCTGTCTGATGTTAACTCATCTGTTTTTCCCTCTACTCTCCCTGAACTCACCTTGGGGATGCAGAGGTGTTCCTAGGGAGGAGGGTAACACGTGGAGAGCCTCTTTCGAGTTTAAGGATGAAGAGTTCTGGCTCAGAGGGGCAGGCAAAGCAGGGGGCTGCCGGTGAGGTCAGGTCCAAGGAGAGGTCAGTTCTGCCTTGGCTTGCACTCCGGCTTCTCAGCTCCTTCTCGTGTGCCTCAGCTGCCAACTGTTCCAAGTATTTGTATCTGAAAGTTAAATTCCAAAGGGTTTCCGTAAAAAGAAAGAGGAGCCCGTGGCTGATGCTTGTTTATGGATGAAACACCTGCAGGGTGAGCTGGTTTCCTGGTGCACAGAGCACGGCGCAAAGCTGACTGGAGGGTCAGTCTGCCAGAAACACCCAGCGGAGCCAAGATGCTAATGATTAAAAACCCTGCATCATTCATAACCAAACAAATTGCGGGAAGCGGCCACATCGCAGAGTCCCAGATCCTGCATCACTGCAGCAGCATTCCGTTTTGCTCTTTTAGGAACCATTTGCACCAATAAGCAAAATAGCAATAACGACCATTTAGAAGCTTTAACAGTGACAGCTGAGGACCAAACCCCCTCAGAGCACGCAGCTGCGAAATAGGAGGACATGCCTGGACTCGGTGTGATGGAAAGAAACAATGGTCCCAAAATAACAAAAGGGTCTGCTTGGATGAAGGCCTCTCGGAATTTCTGAACCTGCTTCAACACTAACAGCAATGCAACTGGAATTTACTTTGTTCTTTCAGCATCAACCATGGAAACTTTTTTTTATATTCTAAAATATTTCTGAGTAGGACTCAGAGACATCCAATAGCTTGGACCTGACGTCACATATAGTTTATTCATCAAAGTCAGTTTAAAAGAACAAAGATACATCTGTTTTGCATTTCAGGCAGGCAAAACCCACTGTTTATTAAGACCAGCTACCAATCATATTCCTCATAGTGTGCTTTATAGATCAGACCAAAATAACTCTGAAATATGTGCCTCTTCCAGATGTCTGCTAATTTTACCCACCATTATTTGTGCAGAATTCAGCTGCAGCAGGTATCTGAGGATCTTACCGCTGAACTGTGAAATAGCTTACTTGGGACCCTCACTCCACACCCATCTGGATGCACTGCTTCAGCCCCTCCCAACCCACCAGGGACCCACCCAGGCATTGGACATGATGCTCCTAATTCACCAGGATGAGAAAGGCAAAGCACATATTTAGAATCTTTACAAAGGATGCATTTAGAAAGCAGGCACCTCTCCATCCCATCCTTGAGTGGGCGTGGCTCCCTGTCACCAGTACCCATTCTCCCTGCCAGCACAAAGGCAGACTGTCCTTCACCCATTCTTGCACGCCCTTCCCGCTCTGTGAAGCCTGCCTTGACCACCACAGCTGGAAGCGATCTCGGTCCTGCCTCTGAACTCATGTTGGATATGTAGCCCATTCAACTCGGATGGCATTTTACATTTATGGCCTGGCATAGTCATCTTTTCACATGTGTACGTCTGTTTTCAACAAGCAGCTAATATGATTTTTCAGAACAAGGAAGATTACCATCCTTTGTTCTCTCCCTCAGTGCCTTGCATTTGTCAGCTAATGGAGAGCAGGCAAAGTGCACAGGGAGAAACCTGCACAGCAGCCTCCACCTGCACAGGCCCACCTGCGGCCCAGGGTACCGAGGAGCAAAGGCGCACCATTTCATTTTCATGGGCAGTGAGCCTGCTTTCCTGGTGAGTCTGATAAAAGATGTGTGATGGGTTGTGCATACAAACATCTGAGACTTGGTGACAGAGCAGATGCCTCATAGGGGATGAAGCTGTACCCAGAAAGAATCACACTCTGGACTTCTTTGCCAAAAGCATCACCTCTTCAAAAGGTGTCATGGTTTAGATCTGGAATCTCCCCAAGTTCTTGTGTTCAGAAGTGAGACTTCTGGGAAGTGAGGGCTCTGACCTCAACAGTGGATGATGAAATGGACTACTAGGAGGTGAGACCTAGTTGGAGGAAGGAGGTTAGTGGGGTCGTGTCCTGGGTGGATTTATCTTCTCTCCAGCCCCTCCCATTCTTCCTGTTTCTCTGCTTCCTGGTTACTTGGGGATGAGCAGATTTCCTCCAACACACCCCTCCACCATGATGCTCTGCCTCACCTCAGGCCTAGAACAATGGAGCCAACCAATCATGAACTGAAACCTCTAAAATAATGAGCCAAAATTAAACCTTTCCTCTAAGTTGTTGACTAACACAAAAGGTAAAAGAGGTAACAAAGAACATGTTTCTGAACTCAGTTAAGATGAGCAAGGAAACCTCCATCCCCTGCCAGGCTGGGAAATAAAAGGATTTTCATGGCAGCATGTTGAGACCCCTGGAAGCTTTTCAGATAGTTTACTCAAGGCCATGAATGCTGTCAGGCCAGGAGGAGGGAGCCCAGGCATTCTCACACTGAGTCCATGTCTAGGACAGGAGAAAGGGGCAGGCAAGGAAGGAAGTACAAATAAGACTATCCACAGAGGTCTAGAAGGTCAGAATCCAAGAACAGGAAACCAGGAAGTGTGGTAATGAGGCCTTGCACAAAAAACTTCCAATCAGGATGATGACCTTTTCCGGGGTTCGTGTTAGCTGGTCCAGCCTTGGTCCTGGCTTTCCATATCCCTCCCTATCCTTCCCTGTGGGCAGCCATTCTGGCAGGCATGGGCTGGCAAACAAAGGGTTCACACTACATTCTGGGGGACTCTCATCCCAGCTGCTGATCCCAGAACCAGAATAGATAAAATACAAAGACTACTCCTATGCATCCCTCGGTCTCACGGATGCCATCCTGGGGAAGAGTCAATGGTTTAACCAGAATCATCCCAAGGAATGAGGATGTAGACAAAAATGGCTGGGGTGGGGTATGGTGTTTAATGGGTACAGAGTTTCCGTTTAAAAAGACAAGGGATATGGAGACTGGTAACCCAACAACGTGAATATACCTGATAGTACTAAACTCTTGAACTATACACTTAAAATGGTTAAAATGTCCAAGTGTGTCCTATGTGCTTCATCTGTTAAAAAAAAAAAAATAAATATATATATATATATATATATATATATATATATATATATATATATGTATATTTTAAATGGCAGGGGCAGAGTATCAGGGAGGACAAGAGTGAGGGACAGGGTTACCTGTCTTCCAACTCTAAACGATCCTGTCAACATAACTCTCATGACCTGGCCCGACCCCCTGACCCCCAAAGGAGCCCTGCCAAAAGTGACTGACTCCGCCCATGGCCTAGCTCTGCTAAGATTGTATATAAAGCCCAGAACCTGGCGGCCAGCAGCCATTTTATCCCTGAAAACGAGCCACAGCAGGTGTTTGTCCGATTGACCCCGCTGCTGAATAAAGAGAAGCTTGCTGATCTGAGATCTGCTCCCTGACTCCATCATTTGTGCGCTCACAATAGCACTGAACTTTTCTGGAAGAGGAGCAGCAGTGTTTGTCGATAGCAATCAGGGGTGAGGGTGGTGGGCTGGTACTCATGGAAAGAGGCACAGTAGCCAGCAGTGAGAAGTTACAGCTGAGCGACCCTCCTGCCCACAGGTCCTCTGGAGCCCTGGAGAGAAAGTTGGACCCATATCATGGCCTTCCCTTAGATAGTGACTAAAAGCCCCAGCATTCAGGGGCCCAAACACACTTGATCTGGGGAGCCCATCAGCCCATGCAGTGGCTGTCATGTGTCTACTGCCTCATGAAGCAACAGCAATGAACAGAGCATGAGGGAACCTCCTGTGCAAAGCCGGAGGTGTGGCTTCCAGGCTACAGAGCATGGCCCCAGGCACAGACCTTCCACCTTTGCTGCCTTCATCTAAACATTCCCATTTCTCCTCATTGTGCCTCATCCTGTTTGCTCATTCATCTTTTCACTTATTGACTGGACATTGGCTGAGTCCCTTTCATGTGCTAAAAACTCTAGTAACAGAATTAATAATAAACAAGAAAGGTAAATAAACTGCTGGAATAAACCCAGCATCCACCAGGGTCTGATGGCAGGGCTGGAGCTGTGGCTCAGGTTTTTTGCACAGGACTCTGTAGAAACCCAACCTGAGGTTAACCTAAATCTAGTCACCGACAATGTTTCCTGCTTCCTTCCTCCTGGAAACTCTCCCAAGCTTGGCTCCTCTAACTTCTATTCTCAGTCCTTTTAAGCAATGCTCGGAATCCTTTCTCACTGCTTCATTGTTGACTTTTGTGTATAAGTTCCAAACTCCCAAACCAGCCCCTAAATCTTGCCTGTGCTTGGTTTCTGAAAGCCATGCTCACCAGGTGGCATTTCCTCTTTGGATCCGGCTACCCAGCTCCCCCCTCAGACTAAAAAAAAACCTAGGCTGAACTGATGTACCAACTACCCCACCTCCACCCCAATATGTCCCCAGACTGGATCTCATTATACTCCACTCCACTCTCTGAAAAATTCATGCACTTCCCTTAAAATGGATCATATCATATAAAAACTTTTCTATTTTTAAAAAATTAGAAGCAGCAACTCCATAGAAACATTCCTGGTCTATCACTGTCAATAAAATTTGTCTGAAATCATGGAAAGATAAATTTTATTTTAACTGGATGGTCACTGGACCTCAACATAGCAAAACAATGATTATCTTCTTCAACTAACATGACACAAACCCCAAAACCATTGGTCATGACTCAGGCCATCATTCTCTGAGACTTTTCATTAAGAGTCGTTGAATCCTGGAAACGCCCCTCTTCAAGATAGAGTTAATAGGTGGAGTTCCTTTCTTATTTCTGAACCTCTTTCTACCTCTGATCTCCACTTAGTTGCTCCATTTATTTCCAAATTCCATTATATTTGGAGATCTTATTATTTCCTGGATTACCAGGAACACTCAAAACTTTCCAAATAGGGATTAGAGTATCTCTCCCTCACTCTTATTATCACCAGGTAATTCAAGAAACAAACTACCCAAAAAAGTGTTTGATCCAAACCAAAGGAAAATTATCGCCTGCTTTTTATCAAACTTCTGTGAAACCCCAATGTGGGCTGAGGGAAGGAGCCCTCATGGGGCCATGGGGAGTCTGCTCCTGCACCTGCTAAGGCAACCCAGGCAGATGGGCAGCTTGTGGTTGAGGAACAAAGGCAGAGAAAAATAGGGGAGGAGAGGATTGACAACTCCTCTACACAAGTCTGCCAGGCATAAGCCCTTATTGGAAAAAAGAGCAGCAAATAACCACCCCTGGCTTTTCAATGGTTCGGAAAAATTCTGAAGTCAGTCTGAACCACAAAGCACCTTGACATTTCCCCAGGAGCTGTCAAGCTTTGCCTATATAATCTGATGGTCAAGTTGTAGGAAGCTCAAAGTATAGACTCTGGAGGAAAAACTTTAAAAAAAAATTCCTTAAGCCTGGGCAGAAAGTCAACAATATTTTCAGTAAGAGGGAGTATAATTTATACACCCCCACCCCATGTTATAAACAGACACTGGTTAGAGAAACAGAAGTTTCTTATTTCCTTACCAGCATCTTTCATTCTGAATTTACTAGCCACAACTGGTAGTTAGGATGACAATAATCTAATAGAATGTTGAAAATAAAGCATTGCTGTAGTTTTATTTATGAGGCTGACTTAAGCACCTAATTTTTTAATTGAGCACAGACAGTCTCCACTCTGCTCAGACTGTCTTGATCTATTTAGCTGATGGTGTCTAAAAAATTAGCATGATTCCACATCTTATTGGCACAGTCCAGAAATTATTAGGTTCCCAGCTGGCTCCAATACAAAAGGTGTAAAATGAGCCTTTCCGTCTCTCCATGCTGTAACACCATCTGGTGGCAGAGGTGACAACTGCAGTCTGTACAGTGTAGAGGGTAAAAACTTGTCTAAAACCAGTTTTTTTTTGTTTACCTACATTTATCAAACACTGAGTACGCTAACTATTTTTATTGGGGTTCAAGCCCTGCTTCCACTGAAATTAATAAGCTAGCTTACAGCTTGAATATCTTAAAATACAGCTGCTGGTTCATTTGCTCATTTGTTTATTCTACATAACATTCCTAAGTGCCTACTACATGCCACGCACTGTGGTGGGCACTGGGGCAAGCAAGGTAAACCAGGCATAATTCCCGACACTCAGAAGCTGGGTGCAACTCAGGAGACGGGGGTATGATCAGGCACAACCAGCAAGAGTCTCGGGTGTGTCTATCACCCCTTACTATGTGTGTGCTCAAATATTTGTTGAAGGAATGGCAATGAAGTGATATGGAAGCACATGCTAAAGGTATCTAACCTGGGCTGAGCAGTGGTGGTCCATGCCATGTCAAACAGTCATACACTGCACAATGGTGTTTTGGTCATTGATGGATGATATATACAACAATGGTCCCATAGAAGTAATTTCAAGGACAGATCCCAGCAGTTAAGTGACAAGTGACAATACATGTACTATGTGTCAGTAAGGTAATAGTAATGTGCTCATTTGGAGAGGAGCACACATGCATTCCACCATAACACTAAATGATAAAACTTTACCTGGAAAAACTTACACAACTATGGCACCCTTTCCCGTCCCCGCCCCCCCCCAATGCCAGTTACACAATGCTTTAGGTGCCTTAGAAGAAGTTAATATATTTTAATGAACACAGTCTCCTCTGCATGCTTGGGTAACAATGCAAAGTCACATACCATTAGGTTAGAATGGGAAAGAAGAGATACCAACCTTCCTTCTCTTGCTTGTCTTTGCTCTTCTCTTTTGTCTAAATACTCTCGGCTAATAGAAATATGCAGAACAAACGGGGAAGGAAAATAATAATAAAATTAGATGCTTATAAAATTACAAAGTTATTATTAACAGGATATCATGAAAGCCTGCTATTTAGAAGTGAAAAAAACATGTTGTTCAATTTTTTAAAGTTTAAAGGCTGTACTTTAAAGTTCTAAACACAATGGATTTTCAATAAAATCACAAAGACATCAAAAAACAAAAATATAGGATTCACTCAGCAACACTATTACTCTGTGGGGAAAAAAGGTAAGTAGTGAGGGAGGAAGAGAAGTTTTAAAATATACATTTAAAAATGTGGTGACTATGAGTAAGCAGTAGTTATTGGAGGTAATTAATATTTGACTGAGCTCCAGTAGTTCCATCATATCCATCTCATGAAATAAACTTCTTCCAGGCATGGTGGTGCTCACATGTGATTACAACACCCTGGGAGACTGAAGCAGGAGGATCACCGAGTTCAAGGCCAGCCTCAGCAACCGAGACCCTCTCTCAAAAATATTAAAGGGATGGGGATGTAGCTCAGAGGTAAAGCACTCTTGGGTTCAATTCCCCCCACCCCATACACACAAAATCAATCAATGTGTGCCCAAAGGTTGTGGCCATTTGTGTTATACTCTGCAGTTTGGACACTCCTTCCACAGTCCAGGGTTCTTTCTCCCCATCATCACACTCTCAGTTTCTAGGTCGGGAATGTTAGGATCTCTGACTTCATGCATTCTTTGTAGCCATATGATGCCCATCTTTGTTCAACTTTTTGTTTTTCTCTTGATCACGTTCCAACTCGAATCTGATTTTAAGACTATTTGGTTAGTCACCTCTCAGTGGACTATTTTCCTGGAGAATCAAGACATGGCTTTCTACAGTGACCCTCATGATGGAGCTTAGTATTCTATTCCTAACTGAATAGAGTCCCTAACTGGATTAAAAGGGACAGTACTTCATGAAGACTGAAGTAGGTTGGGGGTGGGCTGCAACTAGGACTCAGATTGGTCATCACTTATAAACATTATCCTTTTCCACACAAGAAATAAAATTTCTCATAACCTTGAAAACTTAAAACCACATTCAACAAAAACAACTGATAAGGAACAACAATAACAACAACAAAAAAAAAAACACAGAAAGGTTAACAATTTAAGTTAATGAAACCAGTGAGAGGTGGCCTTTCTGATAACACTAGAGACCGCCATGTAAAGCTCTTCCTATATCCTTTTTCAGGTCTCATTTCATTCATTCTCAGAATATGGAATTGCAGCTACTATAATTGAGTTGCCTATGCTCTGCCCTGATGTTAGCTTCCTTTCCGGAAAAAAAAGTCATTCTGCTGGGTATGTCTGCTCTCTTAAATGAGAAGTGAAAATCATTTGGAACCAAGAGCAAATGGCAGACAGCTATGAACAATCTCCTATGGCAGGGTATCCAAGTCTAATCCTCAACTCTGTGTGCATGTGTCACATATAAGGGGCTCAATATATATTACAATACATTCTTTTCCTATTCTCTTATACCCCGGGGGATCTACACATGAATTCTAGACATTTTGGTGTTTTCCATGGGTCTCAAAAACTGTTCATACTTTAAAAAAATTTTTTTGTAGTTACAGATGGACAGAACGCCTTTATTTCACTTATTTGTATGTGGTGCTGAGGATTGAACCCAGTGTCTCACGCATGCTAGGCAAGCCACTGTACCACTGAGCCACAACTTCGGCCCTTATTCATATTTTTCAATTTCTGTTTCGTTTTCAGATTAGATAATTCCTACTGTACCACCTTCAGGTTCACCGACTCCTTTCTTTTCTGTTGCTCAGCTAATGTAATTTTTTCATTTTGATTTAAAACATTTTTAAGTTCTATATGTATGTATACAGCTTTTTTTGTTTTTTGTTTTTTTTTTCTTCGCAGAGATATCTATTTGTTTCAAGTACATTTGTCTCCTACTGTTTTTTGTTGTTGTTTGGGGAGGGTACTGTGGATTAAGCACAGGGGTGCTTTACCATAGAGCCACATCCCCTGCCCATTTTATTTTTTGGGACAGGGTCTCACCAAGTTACTTAAAGCCTTAAAGCTGAAGTTGGTCTTGAACTTTCAATCCTCCTGCCTCAGCTTCTCAAGTTGCTGAGATTACAGGCATTGCCACCATGCCCAACTGTCCTTACTTCTTGAAGCACATTCACAGTAGCTACTTTAAAGTCTTTTGTAATAATTATGACATCTTCTTCATTTTGTGGTTATCTTTTGTTTATCTTTTCTCTTCGAGTTAAAATTTTCCTTGGGTTGTGGCTCAGTGGTAGAGAGTTGCCTAGCACAAGTGAGGCACTGGGTTTGATCTTCAGCATCACATAAAAATAAATAAGGTATTATTGACCATCTAGAATAAAAATATTGTTTAAAAATACTTTTTTCCTGTTCTTTGCAGGACAAGTTATTTTGAATTGTATTCTATAAATTTTAAATATCCTATAGTGAGTTTCTGGGCATTTCTACCAAAAACAATCTTGATTTTTGTTTTAGCAGACAATCAGGATAGGTTCAGCCTGTGAGTTCTGGCCTGCCTTCTGATGTTGTTTCCAATATTAGCTCAGTTTGCATCTACTTTTAGTGTTACTAAGATCAGGTCCTGTGTGCACCACCCATTGGCTAGTCAGGGACCTGGGTGATGGTCCTCTATTTAGTTTTTAAAAGCTGTGGTATGTGGTTCACGTTCAGAGCCTTCACTTGCACACATCAGAGATGGGCTCAGGAGTGCTCACTCGATCTCCCTGCTCTTTGCGACTAACACTTTCAGGCTTCCTTGGTTTCCTTGCTGGTCCTTCAGTCAAAGCTTGTGGCTTTAGTTGCCCTGCTCTGTTGCATACTTTGCTGACTGCACTTTTATCCAGCCAAACAGCAGCAGAAGGCTAGACAGGAAAATGATTTGCCTAGTGTCACCAGGCCACTGCTCTGCTGGACAGGGGATGGGCTCTCCTCTCAGAGTGTAGGCTCCGGCCTGGGTGTTACTGCTATCCTGTGCCTTTGAAACAATACTGCTTGGAAGCTGGGCCAGGAGAAATAGAAAAAAGTAAAAACGGAGAATTTCTCTACTCTGACCCTTAGGAACTACTTTGTCTGTGCCTCAGTCCAGGAAAAGAGGGCTTCTTTTGGAGTTCTTTTGGTCCACATTGATTTGCAATTCTAAGTTTTGCTACTGAGGTCATGTCATGAAATCTATAACAGGCCACCATCCAGGGAAATATGCTTGAAGCTGGACAGAGACCAGGAAATCAAGGGGCAATGGGTTGGGGGTAATCAACAGAATGAATTTTCCTCCATCATGAAGTGGGATTATTGTTGCTATATACGTATATACACACATAAATAATATATATTATATATAGTATATATATATATATATATATGTATATATATATATATATATATATATATAATACATATGTAACAATAATATATATAAAATAATATTAAAGATTGCTACAGTAAGAAAAACATTTTCTTCCAGGCATCCAATAGAATATGAATAAAACATGAGGACCTTTAGAGAGAAACAGCAAATCAGATTAAGGCAATTAGCCTCTGTGTCCTCAGGAAGGCCTGGATAGAACCATTTTGGATAATGGATAACCCAGTAACACACAAATCCCTAATTGTATTTGGATCTTCCTGCCCTATGGTTAGAGAAAGGTCAGAACAAATCAGTTCCAGCCTACTGTAGGTAAGTCTTGTTTCCTTAAAGATATACACAGAATTAAAAACAAATAGATTATTTTGTACATTTTGGCACTGTATTGATACACAGCTATCAAGTCAGATGGTTTGAGCTGCAATCCATTATTAAAAGAATCTTAAAATCCTTCTTACTTGAATTTGTTTCTCTCTTCCCGTTCTATTCTCTGCAACCTTTCTTCTCTCTCCTGTCGCCGCCTCTCTCTCTCTGCTGCCAGTGACTCTTGGTGCTGCCTAAAGGATGATGTGAGAAGACCACTCAGTGATGACCTGAAGGTACAATGAGTTCATGTTTTAGTTGCTTGGACTGTTAAAAGTACTGAAGCAGGAATCAGTCGCAGCTTGGTTAGAACTGAGGGGCTGCTAGTATCTAGGCACTGCTTGGGGAAAATTATTGAGCGTCTCAGGTTGATTTCAGGAATTTTGTCCGTCAATGGTGATATGCAATCTGCTTCAAGCACTGCTAGGATAAAAAGGTGGTTACATAAAATACCAAGCAACATGGTATATGCTTGGCATATAGTAGTCAATCAATCACAAGGTATTGTTATAAATAGAAAGTATTTCAGTAAAATGCATAAAATAAAAAAAATATATATCTTTAAAATCTATGTTAAGACATTGATAACCTGGAATCACCTTTCCAACTAAAAATGTTTTCTATTATGTACTAAAGATATTTTACCATATACCAGTTTTTTTAATATGGAACCTCAAAACAATGGTGTCATCTTAAAACAAGATGTTGAGAAGACAGATGAGGAGAACAGCAATGGTCTAAAAGGAAAATAAAGTAAATTTCCCCTGCATCAAGAATTTCCCATGATTTCCCATGTTCAAAGAATGATCCCTGGCTCTTGGTAACACCACACACTCTGGTCTATTCACTAAGGATGACATTGTGGGTATGTCAGCTATGTAGGTGCTTTGGTGGGGAATCACAGGGGTAAAGATCGTAAGAAATGTCAGCAGAGAATGGGTGGGAAAGGGAAAAATCAGGTAACTCCATGGACAAATAAAGGGGTTATCTGGGGAATCTGTTGTGCCTCTGAAGGTTGTTGCTTTCATTTATGAAACAACAAAACTTCCAAAGCCAAGATATAAACATTTATGAAATGTATTTTTTTTCAATTTATTTATTGAAGGATATAGCTGGGATAAAATAATACTTGAATTCAAATATGCCTGCAGAGTGGGGAACACAAGGCCTCTAGTGCAGGAGAAAAGGTGAGTCACCTGTGGCTGTCGACTGGGGTGGAGAAGGAAGTGGAGGGGAAAAAAAAAAAAAAACACTGGCCCTGTAACCAAGTCCTATATTCCAGGCTCACAATGGAGCTTCTACATCAACCCTGGACACTTGGGCATAGACAGATTTATCTTTCATGTAAAATAAGTTCAGACCTTGCCCTATCTGACCTCTGTCTTCTGTGAATTACTGTTATAGTTTTTAAATGCTATATGAAACCAATGTAATCCACAGTTAAAGTGAAGGGGTTTATTATCTCTTGCACACTGATATAAATTGTTAAAGACATAACAGGGTTAATAAGTTTTATCTGATAGATGCACCCAGCACCCCAAATTTGAGAAAATACATTAGATCCACAGACTTTTTAGAAACTGACCATCTTGAATGAATGCCAAGAATTGGTTCCCTCATGACCATAACACAATCAAGTTGAAAAAAAGCTAAATTTGAAAAGAAATTTACATAGTTGGAAAATTTAGTTTACTTCTAAATAACTCAGGTCAAAAAAGAAAAATACAGAAAGCTAAAAAATACAAAGGGTACCATAATGAAAAAGCTGTACGTCAGGGTTTGTAGGATGCTTGTAACATATTTAGAAATAAATCTATTGCCTAAGTATTTATATTAAAAAAGAGCAAAAGTTAATGAGTAGTCAACCCAACAATTATAAAACTGAATAAATTCAAAGATAAAGGGAAAGAAAGAACAAAAACTTTAAATTGTACACCTATTTATAAGAACTTTTATCAAACTTAAAAATAGAAGAAAACTTTCTTAATCTGATGGATGTTCAGCAGAGACATTTTTAAAAATTGTGGTGAGCATTATTCTTAAAGCTGAAACACCAAGTAATTGCATGTTAGAAATGATATGAAGATGCTCCTATCATTGCTCATATTTGACATTGTTCTGATGGCCCTAGCCAATACATGAAGAATAGATAAAAAACTTAAGAAATTCAATGCCATCATTTGCAGATAACTTTTATCAGCTATGTAGAGAGATCAAGTTATTAAAATTAACAATTCCAGCAAGTCTCTACATGCAAAATATACAAAAATCAACTGCATTTTCATATAGACCTTACTAAGTTAGCCATAAGTTAACTATGAATTATGTAACTCATAATTCATGACCATAAAAAAAGATTCTTATAAAACATTTTAAAACTCAAATATGGGCTGGGAGTATTTCTCATTGGTAAAGTACTTGCCTAGTATGTATGAAAGACTCAAGTCCATGGTAATTGTATCATATTCATGAATAGAAAGATACAGTCAAGATACCAATTCTTCTTTTCCTCAATTAATACAATTTCTGCATACCTCTAACTCAACTTCCCAAAAGGACTTTTCATGAAACTTTACATGCTGAGGTCCAAGAATAATCAACACAATTTTGAACAAGAACAAAACAGCATTGGTCCCACTAGATATCAAATTTATTCTATAACCACAATGATCAAGTGCATGAATTGAAATATGGAATAATGGAATGAGTAGAGCCAGGACATAGATGCTCAAGATATACAAGATACATACCATATATATATCATATACATTATAAAATTAAAATGTATATTTTACTTGGATTTGCATATTAAAATTTATATTAAGTTATAAATTATGTATAACATGTACAAATGTATATTTCATATAGATGGAATAAAGAATTATGACATGTCAGTACATATCTTCAAGGAAAGTACAAGACTATTTAACAAATGCTGCTGGGACTACTGTTAGCTATAAGAGTAAAATATAACTAGCTCTGCCTCACACCCAAACAAAAAAATTCTAGCTAATTTAAGTGAAAAAAGCAAATCTTTACAACTTTTATATCCCAGGATAGAAAAAAAAATTTAGATGAAAAAGGAAACTGGATAAACACGTATAAATTTTAAAATTTGTATACATTGAAAACCACATAAAGAAAATCAATGGCGTAGAAGCAGCTACTTATGACATGTATAAACCAGAGGATTTGAATACATTGTACAAATATAATACCCTAAAATCAGTATGAAAAAGATAAACTACCCTGTAGAAAAAAAAAAAACAGGCAGAGAATAATAGGTATTTCACTGAATAACAAAGTTAAACATCCAATAAACATGTGAACGATGCTCATTTTCACTAGAAAATCAGGAGAAGGAAATGCAGGCTAAACCCAACAGTAAAATTCCAGATCCATTCTCTTCATGCCCTAACTGATCCCTATAACATAAGATTAAAGGACTCCGAGATCGTCTGTCCTGGATATATATAAACCATTTTAGTCATACTAGAAACAACAGTTACAAATACAATATTCAAAAGTTAAGTTTCTCTAGGTCTCCTGCTACCCAGATAAGTTCAGCACGTGGCAGTATCAATATCAACCTGGTCCTACAAATCCTATTTCTGGAAGTTTCTCAAGGTATAATACAAATGCCACATTGCAGCACACAAAGGGAATAGCCCAAATTATCACTACAAAAAGATCTCCCAAATTCAAGCTAGCATGGTAAATGCTTTTTAACGGTATCTTTTATATTTTATCTTTCATAGTAAGTTCTCTAGAAACACCTACAGTGTTTGGAAGTTGTTGCAGTGTTTCTTAGCTAGTTTGGGGACAAAGTGGTGTAAAGGAATGAGCACAGAGCTTACAATGAGAAAATTTTAGTGGGGATAGTCACTTAACCTTTTCAAGCCACTGTTTACTTCTTTGTAAAATGGGGATAGTCATACATACAACTCATGAGATACCATATAGTTTAAATGAGAATGTCTGCATGGATTTCCTTCAAGTAGCATCTGGGCCATGGTAGGCCCTCAAAAGATACCATTTCATGTTGGAATGTAAAATCTGTAGGTGGCGACGGAGAGGGATGCACAGTGCAATTCAAAAAACCATGTCTGGAGAATCACCCTGGCACTTCCCAGCCAGAGAGGTGCCAGCAGGCAGGGGTTCCACATGAATCTTCCCATCATGGCTACCAGCTGGATCAGTGGTCAGGACTGTGTAGCACCCGAAAATACACCTGGAAAGCTGAAGTCATCGGAAGTTACATCCAAGGCAGCTGTGACCAAGTGAAGCCATAGGAAAGCAGATGGCAAGAGGCCAGAGGGGGAGAGTTTGCAAGAGACTGGATGATATACTCTGAGCAACAGAAGCTGCAATATTTAATCCCAGAATTGGCCCTCAGCCTTCACCTGGCTAAAGCCTCCCTCACTGGAACATTTGGAACAGGGCCTTTGAGTAGAAAATAACTGGTAGTAGCAGCTCCCATTTATGCAGATAGAACCAGCTGTTTTAATCCATACAACCTCTTATACCAAGTTTTCTCATTGTCCCCTTTAGAAAATGAGGAGACTGAGGCACAAAGAAGTTACATCGAGGATGTAGAAGAGTGGGGCCAGAGTCCACATTGACCAGCATCCCTTCTCGTATACCTCTAGTACGGAGAGTACCATGGGCACAGCACTTGTCACAGTACACTATCAGCATAATTACTTTTTTTCATTTCTTCTCTAGAGATGATCACTACCATAAATTTTGTCTTTATCATTGCCCCCCATATGTTCTTATATTTTCTATTGACAGCTTAGGTTTTGGAATCAGATCCTATTTTGTGGCTCATCTCTCTGGCCTGGCATGTGGAAGAACCATACTGCCTGAAGAATCGATTAACTATTGAGTAAGAAGCATGAAGTGAGAACAACTTGTAGGTCCCAGTCTCAGTGCTGCCTCCAACCCCTAGCCCATTCTCTATAGGAAAACACATGATGATGATCTATGGAGAAGGAGCTGCTTGCACAAGGCCCTGTCCTCTGGCAACAGCTGAGTGAAAGCAGAGTAGGTTCCTGCCTTGAAGCAGCCATCCAAAGGCAGGCTGTGCAGTGTCACCAGAGGCTTCCAGGGCAGAAGGCTGAGCTAATTGCAGATCCACACTCAGACTCTGAACTGAGAGCTGGGGAGAAACAGAAGTCATAGATCTGCAGGTAGGAGGCTCTTAGTGGCCCAGTATGAGACCCAATTAAGATGCCAAACTATGGAAAACAAACCCAAGTCTTATGAGCATAAAAATTGACAGTGAATGTGTAAGAGACAGAGGTGGTAGAAACAGTAAGCAAAGGGACAGACTCAGGAGAGAACCACATGGGAAGGGACGAAGACATATTAAACAACAACAGACCACAAAGCTAAGAAATCTGCCAGGGACACCTGATGGCTCTGATCTTTGGTGCAGAAGATGGCCATGAAAGATGGTGCGTGTTTGGCCCTTCAACCTTCCCTGGATACACAGGAGGTCTTTACCATGTCCAACAAATCATGGTGTCGATAGTCCTGGGAGTTCTTACCTAGCCTCCCATCTCTGGGAGTACCCCAAGCTCAAAGGAGCTTAACTACTAATAAAAGAGAAAGAGAATACAAAAAAATTATACCAGCATGAAATAGCCCTGCAAATAACAGTAAATTTTAGGTTTAACTTTTTAGATAAAATTATACTGACAGAGCCAAATCCAAAAATCAGTGAGTATTATCAAAGCTGCCTTCTCTCTGCACCAGAGTTCATGTGATATCTTAACCCAGAATTCACCATCAGGGGTACGTGCTTACATGACATGGTTGTCTCCACATGAAGGCTCACAGCAGCACTGAGGTGCTCCCCTCAGTTAATGTTACTTGTATTCTCGTTCTCCTGACCACATGACAGGGCTTTCTGGAACTCCAACTTTGCTTCAATTTTTTTGCTTTCTGGGAGTGTTCACTATTGCCAAAAAGCCTATCACATGGTAATTAGCATTTAGGAGCATTTACCTTAGCCTAGCCCCTTTCCTATACCATCCCCCATTTTTTGAAGGGAAGAGGGAAAGTCCCAAGACTTACATTGTTTTTTTCATAAGTTCAGCATTACCTCCATTATGCTAACTTGAGTAGCAAAAGGACTGGTGCCAGGAAGAACCAAAAACTATATACGTGATAAGCAGAATGATTTCTTAGATTCATAAAGTTACATGTGTTCTATAGCACAAGGGAATTTCATATAAACAGTAACTTTTCCTTTTCCCAAGATTTCCTTGCCTTTCCAGTGGTAAAGTGACCTTCCAGAACAACTCAAGACAACCAACCAGTCCGATCTGGACCTGGAGTTGTTTGGAATGTCTCTTGGCTCTTCACAGAGTGAACCCACTGCCTAAACTGTGCGAACACAACCGACCAAGATAACTTGATCACAAGTGGAGGGAGAGTTTTGTTTGTTTGTTTTTTGGTCAACAACGTCTTTCTTTTTAGATGGGTTGGCATTTGTTGACCTAATAATCTGCAAATAGACTAAACATAAAAATGAGAACTCTTTATAAAGATAAAGCTAAGGCAAATGGGAGAGACAAAAATATATTAGTGAAACAAACACTTGAGAATCATGCAAAATATAATTTTAAGTCTGCCAGCTAGTCTGTAAATTACTTTTTGAGCAAAGTGATATAACTTTAAACTTAACAGTCAGCAGGCCAATCCTCTTCATTTATTACACAATATTTAATGGGTGTACAAAACAGACAAAATGTTGTGGCAGCTTCTTTCAAAAAATGGTCTTTTGGGCTGTGATTATGACTCACCATATGTGAGGTTTTGGGTTTGATCCTCAGCACCATATAAAAATATATGGGAGGGGGAAAAAAAAGCAGTCTCTCCACTCACCCTGAATATGGGCTCAATGTGGAACTTGCTTTGGCCAATGCAGCAATCAGAGACATGATATGATAAAAGCAAAGGCTTGAACCATTTTCCCAAAGGTTACTCCCATGTTGCCCATGAGAGCCCAGCAAGTGCCACCACATAAACAAGATGGGACCAGGCAACTGGATGACAAGCCCACTGCCCAACAGCCCTGTCAGCACAAATGGTAGTGGGCCAATCATTAGATACAGATAACCAGGAAGGCCAACATCTGGCTGCTAACCCCTGAACACACCCAGCTGAGTCCACTCAAGGCGAGCCTGGCCAAAATAGAAAATAAGCAGAATCACTTGGTGAATCCTTGTTGTTTTAAGCCACAGTTGTCATTAGTGTTTTCTTACATAGTAAGAAACAGGATGGGTTTTTAGAATATTTTCTTTGTCAGAAGAAGCTGGTACATTTTTGTTGACTTTCAATAAAATCTGAATGTAGGCACAATTAAAAGTCATCTTGCAATCTAACCGATCAACTAAACTCATCTCACTGTTCCCCAGCTACTCAAGCTATTTACCTTGCTTCCCAAAGAGTCCAGCCTCCTTTGCTTACCAGCCTGTTGCTTCCTGAAACACTCTCCCCTTTTATCTTCCCCAAGTTCTTCAAGATACCTCACTTAATGATCACAGAGGACATGTTATTTCCCTGAACCCTTAGTTGTATCCGTGTGGCACATCATTACAAATGATTGGAGAATGAACACCATTTTTAATGAGGCTGTAAACTCAGAGCATGGTCCTCATCTCCTCATCCTTTCCTCCCCACACCTATCCCGTTATATCTCAAGCTGAGTGTCAATACGCACCAATTCAATTATATCAGTGATTCCAGAAAGTGGATAGATGTACAGACCGCAACCCCATTATGTCCATGCTTTTTCCTTTTCTATCTCTAGAGAAATTAGCTTTACCAATACAAGTTACCACAAAATAAATCTTGGCACACTGAACAATAGATTTTCTACATATAATTCAAGGTCTATTTCGGTGGTTTAAAAAAAAAGCTAGCTTTGGGATTTCTACTTTCAGGAAACATGGAGTAACAAGAGCCAGATCTGCCTGCACCTGAAATAACTGAAAACCAGACAAAATGTACAGAACAATGGCACACCAAAGACTGGACATCAGATGGTGCAAGTCATGACAACTGAGAGAAGCAACAGAGGTGATTTCCCGGTATTGCCCTCATGTACTGCTTGGAGAAAGTTTTCAGGCTGTGACAGGAAGAGAAGTCTGAGTAGAGGAGATGCAGCTGGAGTCTGGAGATGCCAATGTGGCCAAGTTGGCAGGGCAATGTACCAGAAAGGAGTGACACAGACAGACTTCATTGCATGTGCAGTTTCAATCAACTATTCAGTTGAGGACTGATCAGCACCTGTGTGAAGAAATTACCTGAGGCCAAGAAGAGAATGACTCAAAAGAACTAGAGCAAACAGTGTCTAGAGATTACAGAGAGCAGGCCTGTTCCCATCAGAGGGAAAAACCTGGTAATCTAGGGGGCAATGGTTCAAGTTCTAACAAGTGTTTTCCTTCAGAAGTAGAAAAATGTTGGACTTTAGAAAGCTCTGGTTCAATCTAACAAAGCTAAGAACGGAAGACCCAGAAGGACCAAACTTTCTGAATTAATTACATCAAAACCAACCTCAAGAATATTTGTAGCACCCAACAAGGTAAAATTTGTTAAGATGTGGTATCCAATAAAGAAATGACTATGTATACAAAGTAGTTTAATAACACAAGCCATAATGAGGGGGAAAATAAATCATTTGAAACTAATCCAGAAATGACAGAGAACAGAATTGGTTGATAGAACATGAAAACAGTTACTGTAACTATAGCCCACAGTCAAGAAGCTAAAGACTTAGCATGTTACACCATAAGTTATAAAAAGGAACCCAGTTGAAAGATTGTCACTGCAGAAAAACATGATTAGTTACATGGAAATGTAACTATTCAAAATGAAACAGAAATAATGAAGAAAAAAAATCAACAGAGTGCCAATAAACCAGGAAAATTTCAAGTTGCCCAGTACACATGTAATTAGAGTTATAAAAGAAATGAAACAAAGTTTAATAAGTACTGAAAAATCCAACTGTAAACCCAGATTCAAGAATTTCAACAAGTCTCAAGCACAAGAAACACAGAGAAAACGACACCAAGACATTATCAACCAAATTGCTAAAAACATATAATAAAGAGGAAGTCTTAAGAGAAGCCAGAGAAAAAAGATACACTATACACAGAGGTACAAAAGTGAAGGGGCTGAAGACATTGTCAGAAGCAATATACGGTAGAAGAAAACAGCAACATCAAGGAAGGAAGGGAGGGAGACCTATGGACCTGTAATTCTTTATCCACCAGAAGCTATCTTTCAAAAAGTTGCAGGGAAGAGATTTTTTTTTTTTTAGGCACAAATACAGAAATAAAATTCATCATCTAGCTCTGCCCTACAAAACATTCGAATGTTGACAGAAGGCAAATGCTACCACCTGGCAAAGTTGATCTGCGCAAAGGAATAAGGAGAATCAGAAAATAGATATAAAGATAGATATAAAGCCTTATTTTTTAATATACCTTTATTTTATTTATTTTTATATGGAGCAGAGGATCGAACCCAGCGTCTCGAATGTGCTAGGCGAGCGAGCGAGCACTCTACCACTGAGCTACAACCCTAGCCCCATAAAGCCTTATTATTATATAAGCATATTTAAAAGATAATATACTGTGTAGAATGAACAACAATGTATCACGAGGTTCAATACACATTTAAAAGTAAAACACAATAATGACCTTAGGAGAAGAAACACAAGTCTACTATTGCAGGACTATTGTACTGTGCATGAATATAGTCTATTTAAAGGTAGACTACAGTGAGTTGAAATGCACACTATTTACACCAAAGCAACCGCAAAATAGCATGAGGTACTGCAGAAAGGACAACAAGGGACAAAAATAAAATATGAATACACAATTCAAAAGACAGAAAAAGATAAAAAGACATGGAAAAAATACAAAGGTACATAGATTTAAATTCAACTAAATTAATAATTACATTAAAAATAACTGGTCCAAATACCCTAATGAAAAGGCAGAGATCATCAGTTGTTTTTTTTTTTTTTTAATCCAACAATACGTTGCTTGCAAAACGCACTTTAAATATAAAATCTAATTTATATTCAAACAAAAGGATGTGAAATGGAAGAATTAAATATGTTTTCAGGGATAAAGTAATTTTAAATGATAAAGGGTCAGTCACCTGGAGGGCAAAATAGTTATAAACATTTATCCATCCAATAAAAGAACTCTAAATAAATGAGGGAAAACCAATGGAACTGCAAGAAATAAGCAAATCCAAAATTATAGTAATAATATTTCTTACTATCTTCTCAGTAATTGATAGAATGTGTACACACACAATCACTAAGGACATAGAATATTGAAACAATATTAGCAAACAGATGACATTTACAGAACATTCCACCTAACCTCATCAGGTACATATTCTTTCAAGTACACACAGGATATTTGTGATGATAAATCTGGCATGATACATCAATAAATGTAAAAAATTCAAGCCGTATATAGTATGCTCTTTGAATACAATTTTATTAAACTAGCAAACAGTAACATAATTTGGAAATCCACAAATATTTATAATCTAAGGCAGGAGGACCACGAGTTCAAAGCTAGCTTCAGCAAAAGCAAGGTGCTTAGCAACTCAGTGAGACCTTGTCTCTAAATAAGATGCAAAATAGGGCTGGGGATGTGGCTCAGTGTTCAAGTGCCTGAGTTCAATCCCTGGTACCCAAATAAACACTTCAAAATAATATACAAAGTAAAGGAAAATCTTAGAAATATTTTTGAACAAAGTAAAAATAAAACAAAATTAGAGGATGCAGCTTAAGCAATACTTACATAAAAACTTATAATACTAATGCCTACACCAAAAAAAAAAAAAGAAAACTCAAAAAAAAAAAAAAAACCAGAACCAAAAAAACAGCCTCAAATCAATGACCTTCTTTCCCAAGATAGAAAAAAATGGGACAAGTTTCACCCAAAGAAAGAAGGAAATAAGAATATAAAAATCAATAAAATAGAAAATACACAATCAAATGAAATTTAAAAATCTGATTCTTCAGGATCAGTAAAATTGATAAGCTTCTGGCCAGAATCATCAGGAAAAAGACACCTATTACCAATATTAAGAGTGAGAAATGACACCACTAGTTTCTATAAATTCTGAAACAACATTAAGGGACTACCCTGAACAAATGTATATCAATAAATCTGACATCTTACATGAAATAGAAAAATTCCTTGAAAGACCAAACAAACAACAACAAAAAACAACAAAAGCTCACCGAAGAAGAGATAGATGATCTAATATGGATTCCTATCAAATAATAAATTGAATTTATAGTTTAAAATTTTCCCCTAAGAAAGCTATAGTACCACATGGCTTTACTGTTGAATTCTAAAAACTATTTAAGGAACAAGTAATACTAACCTAAATAACTTTCTTGAAAGTTGAAGAGGCTTCAGGCTGGTATAGTGTCACTCTGGAAGACAGTCTGGCAATTTCTTAAAAAGCTAAACATGCAACCCCCATGTATGACACAACCATTCCATTGCTAAGCATTTATGTAAGAAAAATGAAGACATGAAAATTCAAAGATTTTTGTATATAAGATGTTTATACTAGGGGCTGGGGATGTGGCTCAGTGGTAGAGTGTCTGCCTGGCATGGACAAGGCCCTGGGTTTGATCCCCAGTACACACACACAAAGGAGTAACTTATTTAAAAAAATTCATAGTAAAAAAAAATCTGAAATAACCCAAGTACCTACCAACAGGTAAGCAAAGAAATTGTGGTTTGTTCATATAATGACTACTACTCAGCACTAAAAGAGATGAACTATTGAAACAAAGTAAAATAAATCAATCTCAAAAATTTAGCTAATTAAGTCGACACTCCCTAAAGAGTTCATCATTACATTAATAGAAAACACAAATGAAAATTTGACAGAAAACCCATCAGCAGTTACTCAGGGAGAGTGAAGGACAGCAGGAATCACAAAGAGGGTCGAGAAAATTCTTGAGGGTGATGGATATGGGCTTTACCTTGATTGTGGTAATACACAGGCCCAAATTTAAGTACAGTTTTTCATAATTTTATTGCAAAAACTGCTTTAAAATATTGTTTGTTGAATTACATAAGCTCTTACTAGTAGAAGAATTAAATGCTGAAACTTTTAACATTATCTATTTTAAAAACTGTCTGGTGAAATATTAACCAACGTCAAACTAAGTTCACAAAGTGTCTGGTATTTGAAATTATTAATTCTCAAGCAGAAAATTTAATATGAAAGCTTAAAGGTCAAAAAGTCATCATAAAATGGGAATGAAATGATGTTGAACAGTGAGATGGTTCCACAACCTGTGAAATTGAGCATCACCTTGATCTAAACACCACAGGATAAGAGGTAACTGGCTTATGCTTAGTTGTAAAAGTCATTCACCTACCCTGTGTTAGTCACCCTTCCCTCATGATGAAATACCTGAGAAGATTAACTTATAAAGGGTTTATTTTTCACAGTCTTGGGAAGTTCCCGTCCATGAACAGTTGCCCTGTTGCTCTTGGGTCTGTGGCAAGGTAGCGTATCACAGCAGAGCAAAACCACTTGCCTTATGGCCAGGAAGCAAAGAGGAAAGTGTCAAGGTTTCGCATCCCCATGGAGGGCAATTCACACCTCCCTTGTAAAGTTTCCACCAATAGTGTTATTGGGGACCAAGCCTTTAACACACGGGCCTTTGAGAAACATTCAACATCCCAATTACAGCACCCTAAAACAAGGAAACACAAGAATCTTTCACATCTTTGGAGCTGCATCCGAACAATCATGATGAAATGAGTGAACCCCAGAGGTAACTCCAAGAAACACCTAACTACTGCCTGTCTTCAGTGCTACAATCCTGAATATGCCCACCGTCCAAGACAGGGATGTGAATTGAAGTCTCGCTCTTGCTTTCTCTTCTCCAGCTGGTTGCACTCATGCCTGAGTGCAGATCTGAGCTTCCTGGACGTGGGAGGGAATGGCAGGGTGCACACAGTGCGCTGAGGAGGTTGGTCCCATGAGGGGTCTCAGGTTACTGTGCTGGCTCATGAGCAGAGCACGCCGCCAGTCCTCCAGGCCTTGGTAGTTGTCACGCTTCAGCCCATCTTCTGGCCTCTGCTGTAGGCCCTGACCTTGGCATTCGGCAGTTCTTGCCCATTCCCTTATTCCCTTTTAATTTCCATCCTTCTGTCCAAGACTGAGCAAGTTCTCTGGCAGCAAGGAGGCCAGTTTTCTCCTCCTCTCACAGCTCCAGGCCCAGGTCCACCCCTGCTTGGCTTATGCAACTCAATCCATTCTCTTGGCAGCTTCCAGAAGCACCGATTGCCACTAGCTCCGTGGCTTCCAGGTTTTGCTGGCCTGGACTGACATCCATCAGTTTGAACTCTAACCCCTGAACTTACTCTAGTCTCAGCTCATACACAGTTTTTCAGGATTGCATTTTAAAGAAAGATGTGGACTCACTCCATTTCTTGGTCTCCCTCCTGCCCTCCCATCTCCCTGGATCCCCAACAGGTAGGTCTCAGGTCAAACCGCTATTTAATCTTATGGTGACTCAGTTTCCAAGACCCTTTGCCAGAGTAAAGCGCCTGTGCCAGGCCCCCACAGGCCTTTCTTTCTAGCTCTTTACGAAGATTCATTTTCTTCAGTTTTTATGACAACGGAAACTCTATTTGCTGATAGTTTGCTTATCATCTGTTTTTGCCATTGATGTGTAAACCCTATGCAGTGAGGGACTGGGTCTGATTCAATCTGTGTTGGGTTACCATGCCAAGCACAGGGAACATTAGGGGTAGCAATAAATATTTTCTGAATGAAATTCATGAGTGTACAGGTCTTGTGCATCCTATGTACAAGATTTCCAAAAATCAACCCAGAAACAGTCTCCTTCCATTAAAACTGTAAAGCTTAATGAATCCTCATTGCTGGGCTTTGAAAGGAGGAGTGGGGAAATGGGATCAGGGAACAAACATTGAAGACCTGGGAGGACATCTTCTTCAGTGGAAATCTCAATACACACACACTCCCTTTTGCTCTGTGATCTTTGTACAACAACGCAAAACCACTGTAGCCAGTGGCAGCTGGAAGCCCATCACACTGAGAGGGGACATAGAAAGTGGTGGTGGCACATAGGGCTCTGTTTATAGCACTGACTAGCTTTGTCTACATCTGTGGGGAGGGGGTAGTGACACTTCACCTTATAGGGTTTTCATTGGGGGATATTTACCCTCCTTGCTACAGACCTCATCTGATCTGCAACTATTGAGCAAGATATTCTCATTTGCAAAAGGAATTACAGTATCAGTCCTTAAGGCTGCTATGCACACACTTCCTGCAGAGGAGGAGAGAAATTATTAAAAAAAAATCCCACTTTCCAAAGGGGAAAAAAACAACAATTCAGGAAGGTTAAAAAACTGCCCGTGCATTTGTTATTTAACAAAGCAGCAGAGGAGCTGGCTGTGAGGGACCCTGAAGATGTGAAGGCACAGTTGCTTCTCAAGTGTCTCCTAGCCTCAACAGGAGAGACACAAAAATACAGAAATGGGTGCTGTACAAGAGGGAAGAAGCCCTAAAGGCAGAAGACTGAGAATACCAGAACAGCACAATATACCCCCTGCAAACACAAAGACCTCTATCTTTCAAATCCATGTGAACACTGGATTCCCCGGGGCATATGCCTGCTTCTCTTAATATCTTCTCTGAATCTTTTAATATTGCAAGGTCAGAAAGGCAAACCATTGCATTCAGTGACTTTGTAGGACCTACGTACCATCACAGGCCAAAGGGTGAGACTCAATTTAGAAACATGCATATAAACAGAATGACTCCAAGGACTGAGCCAGAACCGAGGTGTATGAATCAAAGTGTACGATAACTCTGTCTGGGCCATCAGTTACTCAGGACAGATGTCATCTATTTGGGTCTTGGGAGGACAAAGAGGAACCAAATGAAGAAAGGAAAGAGGCCAGACAGAGAGCAAATATAAAGGAGGGCACTCAGGCCAGGCTGGTATGTCCATGGCTTGGGAGAGTGTGTGTGGAGTTTGCATACAGTTAGGGCACACTAGTGAAGCTGAATGGTGCATGCAGGGGACACACAAGAACTCCTACATATGACCTTTATCAGTTTCTAAGCAGGAAAAGTCACTGTCTCAGATCTGTAGTTCAGTAAGGACCTGTGACACTCATCACCACAAACGTATAGTCCAGGCATGACATAGATCTTGAACTAAACCTAGGCTGGTAGAAATGATAAGGTGTCAGATCCCTAACAGATGTGGGACAAAGAATCTCTCGCATCTGTTGAGGACCCAAAGTCCTTAGGCAGGGCAGGGAGCTGACTCAAAGCCCAGGTCCTCCAGTGCCCAGAGTTGCAACAGGAAGCTGCCAGCAGGAGCCAGACCTTACATAAACTTTCTCAGACAATGGGGGACCTTCATTCCTCCTCTTGTGCACTTTGGATGTAACACCATCAATTAATTAGGACCACATTTTGCCTTACAGGGACTTTTATTGTTTGTAACAAGATTGCTATCAGGAGCCAGCAGCAGGCAAGTGGGAAGCCTGCAGCTGCACCAAACAGGGCACACACGGCTTCTTTGTTTGAATGGCAGGGAGTCGGGCTGTGCTGGTACCTTTTCTTTCCTATTGACAATGATAGGGTGCCACTAACTGCCATGGGGTAGAAAGGTCATCTCTCTATCCTGCTTTATGTGTTATTTTGGGGATTTCTTCAAATTTCAGTGATGTTTAGTTTGTTTTTTGGATCTACTGTGATCAAATCAAAAATTTTAAATGTGTTCCTTTGGACAGTGGGACTTTCGACTCCATTGGAACAACTTCTTAAAAGAAATGGACAGATCAAGTGATGAAACGCAGCCCTCAAGTATTTGGGATCCAGAAAAGCACACAGATCACATATTTGCCAAAAACACAATACTCCAAAAACTAGACTTTCAGGACAACGTTAAGGTACATGGAGATACAGCAAGGTCAGAACCAGAAATCACCAAAGCCAAAGCAGACAACAAGCGAAAGATGCAGCATCCAGGTCCACACAGAACAGATGGTCCACTGGGAGGTGGCCATTAGGAGAGGAAGACACAAGGAGCAGTGAGTTCCATGCGGGGCAATTATCAAAGGCAAGTTCAGCAGGTAAACTCCAGAAGAGCAGGGAGGAAACATTTTAGAGAGGAATCATCACCCAAGTGGTGGAGGCAGGTATCCAAGCAAGTCATAAGGAAGATTCCAATAAAGGGAAGCCTGAGCTGGTAGGAGGTGCTACTGCTTAGCACAGCAGGCTCCCACTGCTGGGTCCCAGCATCCCAATATGTGCTCTTTATCCCAGAACCAGCAATCACTGTACAAAGCTTCAAAACAGCGGACAACAAGAACGACGACAGGCCTGTTTCAAGATAGTATGATACGGCCATGTTGCAATGACTACCAAGGAAACGGTAAACCCTGAGAGGAAGGGTAGTAGTTCCTGTTAGCCCAGGATGGTTGATCAGGGAAGACACACAAAGGAAGAGACAGACAATGTTCTTAAGGGAACAGATGGAACACTCAGACACAAACAGGCCGCATTCCTGCTGGTATATGACCAATCAGTAGGGAAATGGTGGGCTACTCAATAAAAGGTATTAGAATGAGTGAAGATGTGGAAGTTGGGCCCCTTCCTCACACCACAATAATTTGGTTTGCTAAATAATTTCCAAGTAGAAAAAAAATTAGATGTGAAAAGCAGAGCTCTAGAAGTGCTACAAGAAACCACGGGATTAAAGGCTTTCTTCAGTCAACACAAAACCTGAAAGACAGGAAAAATGAACAGATTTGGAAAACTGACAGTTTTCTCTACATTAAAAACTCCACAAATATGAACACCAATGGCTGATGCAAACAAGTGCTACTCCTTTCCCATGTTATAAATTGCTACAATTCAATAAGGGGAAAAAAACCTCTCAACTATGAACCCAAAGTAGGAAATATAAAAGCATCTTGAAAGCATGTTCAATCACATTCAGGATAGAAATGCTAATTAAAATTTCACTGACATACAACTTTTCATTACTACCACACAGAAACTTAAAGTTTAATACCTCTTGGCAAAGGTGTCAGGAAGTAAGTTCTCTCATGCATGACTGAGAATCAAAATTGGTATGATCTTTGCAAAAACCAATTTGGCAAAAAAAAAATCAAAATTTAAAAATGTGTAATCATTTTGATTTACAGAATCCATAACCACACCTGTACAAAATGACACATGGGTAAGTATTACAAGGCAACATCATTCATAGCAGCAAAAGGCTGGGGCCCAGCATCATGGACCAGTCTAGGTATGTAGAATAGCATGCAGGTAAAGAAGCACACCATGGCCATTAAAATTGAACAAATGCAACAGCTGCAAGTACTGCTATGGAAGGAGAATCAAGACAGGATTTTTATGTAAAAAAAAAAAGATGCAGAATAGTTTGTGTAGTGATTATTTGAGTAAAACTATTAAACATTTACAAGCTTATATAAAAATGACCCTGGAAGTAGACATGAGAAGTTTCTAGGAACTCTCGCTTCTGCAAGGATAAGAGGGAGTTCCCCTTTCACCTTACTTCCCTTCACATCTTTCTAATTTTATTCTTATACATGTAAAATTCATAAAACAATAAAGTTTAAAATTGTAGTGAAAAAGTCACAAAAGGATAAATACTGCATGATTCCTCTCATAGGAGGCATCTAAAATGTCAAAAACGGACAATAGAATGGTGGTTTCCAGGGGATGTAAAAAGGGGGATGTGGGGAATCACTGTTCACTGGGTACACAGTTGGTTATATACAATGAGAAAGTAAGTGATCTGTTGCATAACACAGTGCTTGTAGTTAACCACATACTATACTTAAATTTGTTAGTAGAGCACACCTCATGTTAGGTGTTCCGACCACAGTATATAAACTCAGCACAAAATGTCACATCCTTTATTTACCCCTTCTTAGCCATTGTTAATCCCCAGAGGAATGTCATTACTGGGCTTATATTCTGGGAAAAAGGGAAAAACTGTTGTGGCACTATATGGGCCAGGCCATTTTCTACCTCTTTCAAGGGCTCTGGGCATTAATCTGTAAAACAGGCAGTAACTGTGGTTTATAGTAAACAATAATATCCTAAGTGGAAATAACAAAATGAATGATTGAAGTCCATTCTAATCTTTTAAGTTTTAGCTTAACGTGCTCACAGGGAAGTCTCCCTGCAATCTTGGCCCACAGGTCTTCCATCCTCACACTGAGCCCTTCAGAACACACCTCATTCTTAGTACTGACTCCCCAGTCCCAGCACAAGGACAGACTGCCTCAATGCACCATCATCCCAGGCCCAGGAATTATCACTCCCTTGAAGGCCCTCGCAAATTTAAAGTCATCACCACTGAGCAAGCCTCCAGCCGCCATTTCTGAAAATGCCCACAAGATGGAGATATCACTGCACGGATGAGAAAAGCCCTCTGCCTTCCCCAAGGCTGCAAACTCGCTTGTGGTGTAATTATTGCTCATTTGTTCATCTGAATATTTGAAACGAATGGTGCACATATCCCAGTAATTTTGTTGTCAGATCCATAAATATATATTTTACTGAACATGGATTTATATATAGTGTTGTTCATCTAGGAAGCTCACCCATAAGTTGAATTTTCAGTTCCAACTGCGTTCAGGAGGAGTGATCTCTTCTCACAGTTTGTATCTCCAAGATGAAATAGAAGACACCATCAGAAGACCACCAACCAAGAAATGACCAGGACAGGATGGATACACAGCCGAGTTCTGCAAGACCTTTAAAGAAGAACAAACACCAATACTCTTCAATTTGTTTCAGAAAATAGAAAGAGAGGCAGCACTTCCAAACTCATTCTCAGGCCAATATCACTCCGATTCTAAAATCAGGCAATGATACACCAAGGAAAGAAAACCTCAGATCAATATCTCTATTGAACGCAGATGCAAAAATTCTCAATAAAATTCTTGCAAATCGAACACAAAACATATCAAAAAGATCATGCATCACAAATAAGGGGGATTCATCCAGGGATGCAAGGTTGGTTCAACAGACTGAAATTAAAAAATGTAATTCAACAGATCAATAGACTCTAAGATAAGAATCATGTGATCATCTCAATAGATGCAGAAAAAGCATTTGACAAAATACAGCACCCTTTCATGTTCAAAACACTAGAAAACTAGGGATAACAGGAACATATCTCAATATTGTAAAGGCTATCTACGATAAGCCTCAGGCTAACAACATTCTAAATGGGAAAAAAAAATTAAAGGCATTCCCTCCAGAAACAGGAACAAGACAGGTATGCCCTCTTTCACCACTTCTATTCAACATAGTTCTTGAAACATAGGATAAAGCGATTAGAGAGATGAAAGAAATTAAAGGGTTATGTACAGGAAAGGAAAAACTTAAATTAGCAGTATTTGCTGAAGACATTATTCTATACCTAGAAGACCCATAAAGCTCCACCACAAAACTTCTAGAACGAGTAAATGGATTCAGCGAAGTAACAGAATATAAAATCAACACCCATAAATCAAAGGCATTTCTTTATATCAGTGACAAATCCTCAGAAAGGGAAGTGAGGGAAACTGCCCCATTTACAATAGCCTCAAAAAATAAATAAATAAATGAAATACTTGTGTATCAACTTAATGAAGAGGTGAAAGATCTATACAATGAAAACTACAGAACCCTAAACAGAGAAATCAAAGAAGACCTAAGAATATGGAAAGGCCTATTTTGCTCTTGTATAGGCAGAATTAATATTATCAAAATGACTATACTACCAAAAGCACTATAGAGATTTAATGCAATTCTGATCAAAATCCCAATGACACTCCTCAGAGAAATAGAAAAAGCAATCATTAATTTTTTTTCTGAAAAAAATAAGAGACCCAAAATAGGTAAAGCAATCCTTAGCAGGAAGAGTGAAGCAGGTGGCATTGTAATACCAGATCTTAAACTATACTAAAGAGTAATACTAACAAAAACAGCATGGTAATGGAACCAAAATAGACTGGTAGAACAATGGGACAGAATAGAGGACACAGAGACTATCCCACAAAATTAAAATTATATTAGATAAAGGTGCCAGAATCAAGCATTGGAGAAAAGATACCATGTTCAGCAAATGGTGCTAGGAAAACTGGAAATCCATATGTAACAAAATGAAATTAAACGCCTATCACTCACCATGCACAAAACTCAACTCAAAGTGGACCGAGAACCTAGGAATTAAAAAAGAGATTCTGTGTCTGACAGAAGAAAATGTAGGCCCTAACATTTATCATGTTGGATTAGGCCTCAGTTTCCTTAGTAAGACTACTATGGCACAAGAATTAAAACCAATCAATAAATGGGATGGAATCAAACGAAAAAAGTTTCTTCTCAGAAAGAAAAAAACAATGTGTGAGATGAACAGAGAGCCTTCAACCCGGGAGCAAATGTTTACCCCTCACAGCAGAGAGAGCACTAATCTATGGGGTATATAAAGAACTCAAAATGCTAAGCACACACAAACACACACGCACACAAAATAATAATGATAATAATAATAATAATAATAATAATAATAATAATAAATAAAAATAACCCAATCAATAAGGACCTAAACAGATGTTTCCCAGAAGAGGATATACAATCGACCAACAAATATATGAAAAAATGTTCATCATCTCTAGCACTTAGAGAAATGCAAAAGGTAGTTTCAGAAGAGACACTGCAGAAATACAAAGGATAATTGGAAATTATTTTGAAAAGCAGTATGGAGATTCCTGGGGAAGCTGGGAATGGAACCACCATTTGACCCAGCTATTCCCCTTCTCGGTCTATTCCCTAAAGACCTAAAAAGAGCATTCTACAGGGACACTGCAACATCGATGTTCATAGCAGCACAATTCACAATAGGAAGACTGTGGAACCAACCTAGATGCCCTTCAATAGACGAATGGATAAAAAAAAAATGTGGCATTTATACACAATGGCCCCCCTGGGGCCTACTCACCTAGTCCCCTGGGTCCTGTTCCTCTACACCTACACCAAACTCCCTGAGTTTATATGTATTATTTCCCACACCCTCCAAACCTAAGCAGGCAGGGACACACTGGGGACAGGAGAGGTTCGCGGGGCCAGTACCTGCGGGCCTATGGGACTGAGTCTGGACGCTGCCATGGGAGCCCGGCCGGGCGTTGGGAACCTGCCGTCCGCGCTGGCGCCTGCGTCCTTGCCCTGCTGGGGCCGCAACGGACGCCAGAGCCCCAACTGACACTGGAGCCCTTGGGTGGCGGCCCGCGAGCGCCAAAGCGCCTCCAGCCAAGGGCGTGCGCAGGCGCCAAGGGTGCAGGGCGGACTGGAAGCCCGGAGCTGCCTGCAAGAAGAAGACCTAGGGGCTGGGGATGTGGCTCAATGGGTAGCGCGCTTACCTTGCATGCGTGCGGCCCGGGTTCGATCCTCAGCACCACATACCAAAAAAGATGTTGTGTCTGCCGAGAACTAAGAAATAAAAATATTAAAAATTCTCTCTCTATCTCTCTCTCTCTCCTCTCTCACTCTCTCTAAAAATAAAAATAAATAAAAAAATAAAAGAAAGAAAACTTGGTTTAAAAAAATAAAAAGAAGACGAAACAAACACACACACACACACAATAATGATAATAATAATAATAATAATAACAACAACAATAATAATAATAATAAATAAAAATAACCCAATCAATAAGGACCTAAACAGACATTTCCCAGAAGGGGATATACAATCGACCAACAAATATATGAAAAAATGTTCATCATCTCTAGCACTTAGAGAAATGCAAAAGGTAGTATCATAAGAGACACTGCAGAAATACAAAGGATAATTGGAAATTATTTTGAAAAGCAGTATGGAGATTCCTGGGAAAGCTGGGAATGGAACCACCATTTGACCCAGCTATTCCCCTTCTCGGTCTATTCCCTAAAGACCTAAAAAGACCATGCTACAGGGACACTGCTACATCGATGTTCATAGCAGCACAATTCACAATAGCAAGACTGTGGAACCAACCTAGATGCCCTTCAATAGACCAATGGATAAAAAAAAATGTGGCATTTATACACAATGGAGTATTACTCTGCATTAAAAAATGACAAAATCATAGAATTTGGAGGGAAACGGATGGCATTAGAGCAGATTATGCTAAGTGAAGCGAGCCAAGCCATAAAAAAACAAATGCCAAAAGTCTTCTTTGATATAAGGAGAGTAACTAAGGAACAGACTAGGGGAGAAGAGCACGAGAAGAAGACCGACATTAAACAAGGATGAGAGGTGGGAGGGTAAGGGAGAACTATGTAATGTTTTGAACAACCAACAATAAAAATAAATAAAATAAAGTAAAAATTGCATCCTTTGGCTAAAAAATAGGACAAGAGAAACAAAAAAAAAAAAAAGAAATTCATCATGAAATATATATTATCCACAGATCCATAAATATCTATTTTACTGAACATGGATTTATGTATAGTGTTGTTCATCTAGGAAGCTCACCCATAAGTTGAATTTTCAGTTCCAACTGCGTTCAGGAGGAGTGATCTCTTCTCACAGTTTGTATCTCCCAAGATGAAATAGAAGACACCATCAGAAGACCACCAACCAAGAAATGACCAGGACAGGATGGATACACAGCCGAGTTCTACAAGACCTTTAAAGAAGAACAAACACCAATACTCTTCAATTTGTTTCAGAAAATAGAAAGAGAGGCAGCACTTCCAAACTCATGCTCAGGCCAATATCACTCCGATTCTAAAATCAGGCAATGATACACCAAGGAAAGAAAACCTCAGATCAATATCTCTATTGAACGCAGATGCAAAAATTCTCAATAAAATTCTTGCAAATCGAACACAAAACATATCAAAAAGATCATGTATCACAAATAAGTGGGATTCATCCCAGGGATGCAAAGTTGGTTCAACAGACTGAAATTAAAAAATGTAATTCAACAGATCAATAGACTCTTAAGATAAGAATCATGTGATCATCTCAATAGATGCAGAAAAAGCATTTGACAAAATACAGCACCCTTTCATGTTCAAAACACTAGAAAACTAGGGATAACAGGAACATATCTCAATATTGTAAAGGCTATCTACGATAAGCCTCAGGCTAACAACATTCTAAATGGGAAAAAAAAATTAAAGGCATTCCCTCCAGAAACAGGAACAAGACAGGTATGCCCTCTTTCACCACTTCTATTCAACATAGTTCTTGAAACATAGGATAAAGCGATTAGAGAGATGAAAGAAATTAAAGGGTTATGTACAGGAAAGGAAAAACTTAAATTAGCAGTATTTGCTGAAGACATTATTCTATACCTAGAAGACCCATAAAGCTCCACCACAAAACTTCTAGAACGAGTAAATGGATTCAGCGAAGTAACAGAATATAAAATCAACACCCATAAATCAAAGGCATTTCTTTATATCAGTGACAAATCCTCAGAAAGGGAAGTGAGGGAAACTGCCCCATTTACAATAGCCTCAAAAAATAAATAAATAAATGAAATACTTGTGTATCAACTTAATGAAGAGGTGAAAGATCTATACAATGAAAACTACAGAACCCTAAACAGAGAAATCAAAGAAGACCTAAGAATATGGAAAGGCCTATTTTGCTCTTGTATAGGCAGAATTAATATTATCAAAATGACTATACTACCAAAAGCACTATAGAGATTTAATGCAATTCTGATCAAAATCCCAATGACACTCCTCAGAGAAATAGAAAAAGCAATCATTAATTTTTTTTCTGAAAAAAATAAGAGACCCAAAATAGGTAAAGCAATCCTTAGCAGGAAGAGTGAAGCAGGTGGCATTGTAATACCAGATCTTAAACTATACTAAAGAGTAATACTAACAAAAACAGCATGGTAATGGAACCAAAATAGACTGGTAGAACAATGGGACAGAATAGAGGACACAGAGACTATCCCACAAAATTAAAATTATATTAGATAAAGGTGCCAGAATCAAGCATTGGAGAAAAGATACCATGTTCAGCAAATGGTGCTAGGAAAACTGGAAATCCATATGTAACAAAATGAAATTAAACCCCTATCACTCACCATGCACAAAACTCAACTCAAAGTGGACCGAGAACCTAGGAATTAAAAAAGAGATTCTGTGTCTGACAGAAGAAAATGTAGGCCCTAACATTTATCATGTTGGATTAGGCCTCAGTTTCCTTAGTAAGACTACTATGGCACAAGAATTAAAACCAATCAATAAATGGGATGGAATCAAACGAAAAAAGTTTCTTCTCAGAAAGAAAAAAACAATTTGTGAGATGAACAGAGAGCCTTCAACCCGGGAGCAAATGTTTACCCCTCACAGCAGAGAGAGCACTAATCTATGGGGTATATAAAGAACTCAAAATGCTAAGCACACACAAACACACACACACACAAAATAATAATAACAATAATAATAATAATAATAATAATAATAATAATAATAATAAATAAAAATAACCCAATCAATAAGGACCTAAACAGACGTTTCCCAGAAGAGGATATACAATCGACCAACAAATATATGAAAAAATGTTCATCATCTCTAGCACTTAGAGAAATGCAAAAGGTAGTTTCAGAAGAGACACTGCAGAAATACAAAGGATAATTGGAAATTATTTTGAAAAGCAGTATGGAGGTTCCTGGGAAAGCTGGGAATGGAACCACCATTTGACCCAGCTATTCCCCTTCTCGGTCTATTCCCTAAAGACCTAAAAAGAGCATTCTACAGGGACACTGCAACATCGATGTTCATAGCAGCACAATTCACAATAGGAAGACTGTGGAACCAACCTAGATGCCCTTCAATAGACGAATGGATAAAAAAAAATGTGGCATTTATACACAATGGCCCCCCTGGGGCCTACTCACCTAGTCCCCTGGGTCCTGTTCCTCTACACCTACACCAAACTCCCTGAGTTTATATGTATTATTTCCCACACCCTCCAAACCTAAGCAGGCAGGGACACACTGGGGACAGGAGAGGTTCGCGGGGCCAGTACCTGCGGGCCTATGGGACTGAGTCTGGACGCTGCCATGGGAGCCCGGCCGGGCGTTGGGAACCTGCCGTCCGCGCTGGCGCCTGCGTCCTTGCCCTGCTGGGGCCGCAACGGACGCCAGAGCCCCAACTGACACTGGAGCCCTTGGGTGGCGGCCCGCGAGCGCCAAAGCGCCTCCAGCCAAGGGCGTGCGCAGGCGCCAAGGGTGCAGGGCGGACTGGAAGCCCGGAGCTGCCTGCAAGAAGAAGACCTAGGGGCTGGGGATGTGGCTCAATGGGTAGCGCGCTTACCTTGCATGCGTGCGGCCCGGGTTCGATCCTCAGCACCACATACCAAAAAAGATGTTGTGTCTGCCGAGAACTAAGAAATAAAAATATTAAAAATTCTCTCTCTATCTCTCTCTCTCTCCTCTCTCACTCTCTCTAAAAATAAAAATAAATAAAAAAATAAAAGAAAGAAAACTTGGTTTAAAAAAATAAAAAGAAGACGAAACAAACACACACACACACACAATAATGATAATAATAATAATAATAATAACAACAACAATAATAATAATAATAAATAAAAATAACCCAATCAATAAGGACCTAAACAGACATTTCCCAGAAGGGGATATACAATCGACCAACAAATATATGAAAAAATGTTCATCATCTCTAGCACTTAGAGAAATGCAAAAGGTAGTATCATAAGAGACACTGCAGAAATACAAAGGATAATTGGAAATTATTTTGAAAAGCAGTATGGAGATTCCTGGGAAAGCTGGGAATGGAACCACCATTTGACCCAGCTATTCCCCTTCTCGGTCTATTCCCTAAAGACCTAAAAAGACCATGCTACAGGGACACTGCTACATCGATGTTCATAGCAGCACAATTCACAATAGCAAGACTGTGGAACCAACCTAGATGCCCTTCAATAGACCAATGGATAAAAAAAAATGTGGCATTTATACACAATGGAGTATTACTCTGCATTAAAAAATGACAAAATCATAGAATTTGGAGGGAAACGGATGGCATTAGAGCAGATTATGCTAAGTGAAGCGAGCCAAGCCCTAAAAAAACAAATGCCAAAAGTCTTCTTTGATATAAGGAGAGTAACTAAGGAACAGACTAGGGGAGAAGAGCACGAGAAGAAGACCGACATTAAACAAGGATGAGAGGTGGGAGGGTAAGGGAGAACTATGTAATGTTTTGAACAACCAACAATAAAAATAAATAAAATAAAGTAAAAATTGCATCCTTTGGCTAAAAAATAGGACAAGAGAAACAAAAAAAAAAAAAGAAATTCATCATGAAATATATATTATCCACAGATCCATAAATATCTATTTTACTGAACATGGATTTATGTATAGTGTTGTTCATCTAGGAAGCTCACCCATAAGTTGAATTTTCAGTTCCAACTGCGTTCAGGAGGAGTGATCTCTTCTCACAGTTTGTATCTCCCAAGATGAAATAGAAGACACCATCAGAAGACCACCAACCAAGAAATGACCAGGACAGGATGGATACACAGCCGAGTTCTACAAGACCTTTAAAGAAGAACAAACACCAATACTCTTCAATTTGTTTCAGAAAATAGAAAGAGAGGCAGCACTTCCAAACTCATGCTCAGGCCAATATCACTCCGATTCTAAAATCAGGCAATGATACACCAAGGAAAGAAAACCTCAGATCAATATCTCTATTGAACGCAGATGCAAAAATTCTCAATAAAATTCTTGCAAATCGAACACAAAACATATCAAAAAGATCATGCATCACAAATAAGTGGGATTCATCCCAGGGATGCAAAGTTGGTTCAACAGACTGAAATTAAAAAATGTAATTCAACAGATCAATAGACTCTTAAGATAAGAATCATATGATCATCTCAATAGATGCAGGAAAAGCATTTGACAAAATACAGCACCCTTTCATGTTCAAAACACTAGAAAACTAGGGATAACAGGAACATATCTCAATATTGTAAAGGCTATCTACGATAAGCCTCAGGCTAACAACATTCTAAATGGGAAAAAAAAATTAAAGGCATTCCCTCCAGAAACAGGAACAAGACAGGTATGCCCTCTTTCACCACTTCTATTCAACATAGTTCTTGAAACATAGGATAAAGCGATTAGAGAGATGAAAGAAATTAAAGGGTTATGTACAGGAAAGGAAAAACTTAAATTAGCAGTATTTGCTGAAGACATTATTCTATACCTAGAAGACCCATAAAGCTCCACCACAAAACTTCTAGAACGAGTAAATGGATTCAGCGAAGTAACAGAATATAAAATCAACACCCATAAATCAAAGGCATTTCTTTATATCAGTGACAAATCCTCAGAAAGGGAAGTGAGGGAAACTGCCCCATTTACAATAGCCTCAAAAAATAAATAAATAAATGAAATACTTGTGTATCAACTTAATGAAGAGGTGAAAGATCTATACAATGAAAACTACAGAACCCTAAACAGAGAAATCAAAGAAGACCTAAGAATATGGAAAGGCCTATTTTGCTCTTGTATAGGCAGAATTAATATTATCAAAATGACTATACTACCAAAAGCACTATAGAGATTTAATGCAATTCTGATCAAAATCCCAATGACACTCCTCAGAGAAATAGAAAAAGCAATCATTAATTTTTTTTCTGAAAAAAATAAGAGACCCAAAATAGGTAAAGCAATCCTTAGCAGGAAGAGTGAAGCAGGTGGCATTGTAATACCAGATCTTAAACTATACTAAAGAGTAATACTAACAAAAACAGCATGGTAATGGAACCAAAATAGACTGGTAGAACAATGGGACAGAATAGAGGACACAGAGACTATCCCACAAAATTAAAATTATATTAGATAAAGGTGCCAGAATCAAGCATTGGAGAAAAGATACCATGTTCAGCAAATGGTGCTAGGAAAACTGGAAATCCATATGTAACAAAATGAAATTAAACCCCTATCACTCACCATGCACAAAACTCAACTCAAAGTGGACCGAGAACCTAGGAATTAAAAAAGAGATTCTGTGTCTGACAGAAGAAAATGTAGGCCCTAACATTTATCATGTTGGATTAGGCCTCAGTTTCCTTAGTAAGACTACTATGGCACAAGAATTAAAACCAATCAATAAATGGGATGGAATCAAACTAAAAAAGTTTCTTCTCAGAAAGAAAAAAACAATTTGTGAGATGAACAGAGAGCCTTCAACCCGGGAGCAAATGTTTACCCCTCACAGCAGAGAGAGCACTAATCTATGGGGTATATAAAGAACTCAAAATGCTAAGCACACACAAACACACACACACACAAAATAATAATAACAATAATAATAATAATAATAATAATAATAATAATAATAATAAATAAAAATAACCCAATCAATAAGGACCTAAACAGACGTTTCCCAGAAGAGGATATACAATCGACCAACAAATATATGAAAAAATGTTCATCATCTCTAGCACTTAGAGAAATGCAAAAGGTAGTTTCAGAAGAGACACTGCAGAAATACAAAGGATAATTGGAAATTATTTTGAAAAGCAGTATGGAGGTTCCTGGGAAAGCTGGGAATGGAACCACCATTTGACCCAGCTATTCCCCTTCTCGGTCTATTCCCTAAAGACCTAAAAAGAGCATTCTACAGGGACACTGCAACATCGATGTTCATAGCAGCACAATTCACAATAGGAAGACTGTGGAACCAACCTAGATGCCCTTCAATAGACGAATGGATAAAAAAAAAAATGTGGCATTTATACACAATGGCCCCCCTGGGGCCTACTCACCTAGTCCCCTGGGTCCTGTTCCTCTACACCTACACCAAACTCCCTGAGTTTATATGTATTATTTCCCACACCCTCCAAACCTAAGCAGGCAGGGACACACTGGGGACAGGAGAGGTTCGCGGGGCCAGTACCTGCGGGCCTATGGGACTGAGTCTGGAGGCTGCCATGGGAGCCCGGCCGGGTGTTGGGAACCTGCCGTCCGCGCTGGCGCCTGCGTCCTTGCCCTGCTGGGGCCGCAACGGACGCCAGAGCCCCAACTGACACTGGAGCCCTTGGGTGGCGGCCCGCGAGCGCCAAAGCGCCTCCAGCCAAGGGCGTGCGCAGGCGCCAAGGGTGCAGGGCGGACTGGAAGCCCGGAGCTGCCTGCAAGAAGAAGACCTAGGGGCTGGGGATGTGGCTCAATGGGTAGCGCGCTTACCTTGCATGCGTGCGGCCCGGGTTCGATCCTCAGCACCACATACCAAAAAAGATGTTGTGTCTGCCGAGAACTAAGAAATAAAAATATTAAAAATTCTCTCTCTATCTCTCTCTCTCTCCTCTCTCACTCTCTCTAAAAATAAAAATAAATAAAAAAATAAAAGAAAGAAAAGTTGGTTTAAAAAAATAAAAAGAAGTCGAAACACACACACACACACACACACAATAATGATAATAATAATAATAATAATAACAACAACAATAATAATAATAATAATAAATAAAAATAACCCAATCAATAAGGACCTAAACAGACATTTCCCAGAAGGGGATATACAATCGACCAACAAATATATGAAAAAATGTTCATCATCTCTAGCACTTAGAGAAATGCAAAAGGTAGTATCATAAGAGACACTGCAGAAATACAAAGGATAATTGGAAATTATTTTGAAAAGCAGTATGGAGATTCCTGGGAAAGCTGGGAATGGAACCACCATTTGACCCAGCTATTCCCCTTCTCGGTCTATTCCCTAAAGACCTAAAAAGACCATGCTACAGGGACACTGCTACATCGATGTTCATAGCAGCACAATTCACAATAGCAAGACTGTGGAACCAACCTAGATGCCCTTCAATAGACCAATGGATAAAAAAAATGTGGCATTTATACACAATGGAGTATTACTCTGCATTAAAAAATGACAAAATCATAGAATTTGGAGGGAAACGGATGGCATTAGAGCAGATTATGCTAAGTGAAGCGAGCCAAGCCCTAAAAAACAAATGGCAAAAGTCTTCTTTGATATAAGGAGAGTAACTAAGGAACAGACTAGGGGAGAAGAGCACGAGAAGAAGACCGACATTAAACAAGGATGAGAGGTGGGAGGGTAAGGGAGAACTATGTAATGTTTTGAACAACCAACAATAAAAATAAATAAAATAAAGTAAAAATTGCATCCTTTGGCTAAAAAATAGGACAAGAGAAACAAAAAAAAAAAAAAAGAAATTCATCATGAAATATATATTATCCAGAGATCCATAAATATCTATTTTACTGAACATGGATTTATGTATAGTGTTGTTCATCTAGGAAGCTCACCCATAAGTTGAATTTTCAGTTCCAACTGCGTTCAGGAGGAGTGATCTCTTCTCACAGTTTGTATCTCCCAAGATGAAATAGAAGACACCATCAGAAGACCACCAACCAAGAAATGACCAGGACAGGATGGATACACAGCCGAGTTCTACAAGACCTTTAAAGAAGAACAAACACCAATACTCTTCAATTTGTTTCAGAAAACAGAAAGAGAGGCAGCACTTCCAAACTCATGCTCAGGCCAATATCACTCCGATTCTAAAATCAGGCAATGATACACCAAGGAAAGAAAACCTCAGATCAATATCTCTATTGAACGCAGATGCAAAAATTCTCAATAAAATTCTTGCAAATCGAACACAAAACATATCAAAAAGATCATGCATCACAAATAAGTGGGATTCATCCCAGGGATGCAAAGTTGGTTCAACAGACTGAAATTAAAAAATGTAATTCAACAGATCAATAGACTCTTAAGATAAGAATCATATGATCATCTCAATAGATGCAGGAAAAGCATTTGACAAAATACAGCACCCTTTCATGTTCAAAACACTAGAAAACTAGGGATAACAGGAACATATCTCAATATTGTAAAGGCTATCTACGATAAGCCTCAGGCTAACAACATTCTAAATGGGAAAAAAAAATTAAAGGCATTCCCTCCAGAAACAGGAACAAGACAGGTATGCCCTCTTTCACCACTTCTATTCAACATAGTTCTTGAAACATAGGATAAAGCGATTAGAGAGATGAAAGAAATTAAAGGGTTATGTACAGGAAAGGAAAAACTTAAATTAGCAGTATTTGCTGAAGACATTATTCTATACCTAGAAGACCCATAAAGCTCCACCACAAAACTTCTAGAACGAGTAAATGGATTCAGCGAAGTAACAGAATATAAAATCAACACCCATAAATCAAAGGCATTTCTTTATATCAGTGACAAATCCTCAGAAAGGGAAGTGAGGGAAACTGCCCCATTTACAATAGCCTCAAAAAATAAATAAATAAATGAAATTCTTGTGTATCAACTTAATGAAGAGGTGAAAGAGCTATACAATGAAAACTACAGAACCCTAAACAGAGAAATCAAAGAAGACCTAAGAATATGGAAAGGCCTATTTTGCTCTTGTATAGGCAGAATTAATATTATCAAAATGACTATACTACCAAAAGCACTATAGAGATTTAATGCAATTCTGATCAAAATCCCAATGACACTCCTCAGAGAAATAGAAAAAGCAATCATTAATTTTTTTCCTGAAAAAAATAAGAGACCCAAAATAGGTAAAGCAATCCTTAGCAGGAAGAGTGAAGCAGGTGGCATTGTAATACCAGATCTTAAACTATACTAAAGAGTAATACTAACAAAAACAGCATGGTAATGGAACCAAAATAGACTGGTAGAACAATGGGACAGAATAGAGGACACAGAGACTATCCCACAAAATTAAAATTATATTAGATAAAGGTGCCAGAATCAAGCATTGGAGAAAAGATACCATGTTCAGCAAATGGTGCTAGGAAAACTGGAAATCCATATGTAACAAAATGAAATTAAACCCCTATCACTCACCATGCACAAAACTCAACTCAAAGTGGACCGAGAACCTAGGAATTAAAAAAGAGATTCTGTGTCTGACAGAAGAAAATGTAGGCCCTAACATTTATCATGTTGGATTAGGCCTCAGTTTCCTTAGTAAGACTACTATGGCACAAGAATTAAAACCAATCAATAAATGGGATGGAATCAAACTAAAAAAGTTTCTTCTCAGAAAGAAAAAAACAATTTGTGAGATGAACAGAGAGCCTTCAACCCGGGAGCAAATGTTTACCCCTCACAGCAGAGAGAGCACTAATCTATGGGGTATATAAAGAACTCAAAATGCTAAGCACACACAAACACACACACACACAAAATAATAATAACAATAATAATAATAATAATAATAATAATAATAATAATAATAATAAATAAAAATAACCCAATCAATAAGGACCTAAACAGACGTTTCCCAGAAGAGGATATACAATCGACCAACAAATATATGAAAAAATGTTCATCATCTCTAGCACTTAGAGAAATGCAAAAGGTAGTTTCAGAAGAGACACTGCAGAAATACAAAGGATAATTGGAAATTATTTTGAAAAGCAGTATGGAGGTTCCTGGGAAAGCTGGGAATGGAACCACCATTTGACCCAGCTATTCCCCTTCTCGGTCTATTCCCTAAAGACCTAAAAAGAGCATTCTACAGGGACACTGCAACATCGATGTTCATAGCAGCACAATTCACAATAGGAAGACTGTGGAACCAACCTAGATGCCCTTCAATAGACGAATGGATAAAAAAAAAAATGTGGCATTTATACACAATGGCCCCCCTGGGGCCTACTCACCTAGTCCCCTGGGTCCTGTTCCTCTACACCTACACCAAACTCCCTGAGTTTATATGTATTATTTCCCACACCCTCCAAACCTAAGCAGGCAGGGACACACTGGGGACAGGAGAGGTTCGCGGGGCCAGTACCTGCGGGCCTATGGGACTGAGTCTGGAGGCTGCCATGGGAGCCCGGCCGGGTGTTGGGAACCTGCCGTCCGCGCTGGCGCCTGCGTCCTTGCCCTGCTGGGGCCGCAACGGACGCCAGAGCCCCAACTGACACTGGAGCCCTTGGGTGGCGGCCCGCGAGCGCCAAAGCGCCTCCAGCCAAGGGCGTGCGCAGGCGCCAAGGGTGCAGGGCGGACTGGAAGCCCGGAGCTGCCTGCAAGAAGAAGACCTAGGGGCTGGGGATGTGGCTCAATGGGTAGCGCGCTTACCTTGCATGCGTGCGGCCCGGGTTCGATCCTCAGCACCACATACCAAAAAAGATGTTGTGTCTGCCGAGAACTAAGAAATAAAAATATTAAAAATTCTCTCTCTATCTCTCTCTCTCTCCTCTCTCACTCTCTCTAAAAATAAAAATAAATAAAAAAATAAAAGAAAGAAAAGTTGGTTTAAAAAAATAAAAAGAAGTCGAAACACACACACACACACACACACAATAATGATAATAATAATAATAATAATAACAACAACAATAATAATAATAATAATAAATAAAAATAACCCAATCAATAAGGACCTAAACAGACATTTCCCAGAAGGGGATATACAATCGACCAACAAATATATGAAAAAATGTTCATCATCTCTAGCACTTAGAGAAATGCAAAAGGTAGTATCATAAGAGACACTGCAGAAATACAAAGGATAATTGGAAATTATTTTGAAAAGCAGTATGGAGATTCCTGGGAAAGCTGGGAATGGAACCACCATTTGACCCAGCTATTCCCCTTCTCGGTCTATTCCCTAAAGACCTAAAAAGACCATGCTACAGGGACACTGCTACATCGATGTTCATAGCAGCACAATTCACAATAGCAAGACTGTGGAACCAACCTAGATGCCCTTCAATAGACCAATGGATAAAAAAAATGTGGCATTTATACACAATGGAGTATTACTCTGCATTAAAAAATGACAAAATCATAGAATTTGGAGGGAAACGGATGGCATTAGAGCAGATTATGCTAAGTGAAGCGAGCCAAGCCCTAAAAAACAAATGGCAAAAGTCTTCTTTGATATAAGGAGAGTAACTAAGGAACAGACTAGGGGAGAAGAGCACGAGAAGAAGACCGACATTAAACAAGGATGAGAGGTGGGAGGGTAAGGGAGAACTATGTAATGTTTTGAACAACCAACAATAAAAATAAATAAAATAAAGTAAAAATTGCATCCTTTGGCTAAAAAATAGGACAAGAGAAACAAAAAAAAAAAAAAAGAAATTCATCATGAAATATATATTATCCACAGATCCATAAATATCTATTTTACTGAACATGGATTTATGTATAGTGTTGTTCATCTAGGAAGCTCACCCATAAGTTGAATTTTCAGTTCCAACTGCGTTCAGGAGGAGTGATCTCTTCTCACAGTTTGTATCTCCCAAGATGAAATAGAAGACACCATCAGAAGACCACCAACCAAGAAATGACCAGGACAGGATGGATACACAGCCGAGTTCTACAAGACCTTTAAAGAAGAACAAACACCAATACTCTTCAATTTGTTTCAGAAAACAGAAAGAGAGGCAGCACTTCCAAACTCATGCTCAGGCCAATATCACTCCGATTCTAAAATCAGGCAATGATACACCAAGGAAAGAAAACCTCAGATCAATATCTCTATTGAACGCAGATGCAAAAATTCTCAATAAAATTCTTGCAAATCGAACACAAAACATATCAAAAAGATCATGCATCACAAATAAGTGGGATTCATCCCAGGGATGCAAAGTTGGTTCAACAGACTGAAATTAAAAAATGTAATTCAACAGATCAATAGACTCTTAAGATAAGAATCATATGATCATCTCAATAGATGCAGGAAAAGCATTTGACAAAATACAGCACCCTTTCATGTTCAAAACACTAGAAAACTAGGGATAACAGGAACATATCTCAATATTGTAAAGGCTATCTACGATAAGCCTCAGGCTAACAACATTCTAAATGGGAAAAAAAAATTAAAGGCATTCCCTCCAGAAACAGGAACAAGACAGGTATGCCCTCTTTCACCACTTCTATTCAACATAGTTCTTGAAACATAGGATAAAGCGATTAGAGAGATGAAAGAAATTAAAGGGTTATGTACAGGAAAGGAAAAACTTAAATTAGCAGTATTTGCTGAAGACATTATTCTATACCTAGAAGACCCATAAAGCTCCACCACAAAACTTCTAGAACGAGTAAATGGATTCAGCGAAGTAACAGAATATAAAATCAACACCCATAAATCAAAGGCATTTCTTTATATCAGTGACAAATCCTCAGAAAGGGAAGTGAGGGAAACTGCCCCATTTACAATAGCCTCAAAAAATAAATAAATAAATGAAATTCTTGTGTATCAACTTAATGAAGAGGTGAAAGAGCTATACAATGAAAACTACAGAACCCTAAACAGAGAAATCAAAGAAGACCTAAGAATATGGAAAGGCCTATTTTGCTCTTGTATAGGCAGAATTAATATTATCAAAATGACTATACTACCAAAAGCACTATAGAGATTTAATGCAATTCTGATCAAAATCCCAATGACACTCCTCAGAGAAATAGAAAAAGCAATCATTAATTTTTTTCCTGAAAAAAATAAGAGACCCAAAATAGGTAAAGCAATCCTTAGCAGGAAGAGTGAAGCAGGTGGCATTGTAATACCAGATCTTAAACTATACTAAAGAGTAATACTAACAAAAACAGCATGGTAATGGAACCAAAATAGACTGGTAGAACAATGGGACAGAATAGAGGACACAGAGACTATCCCACAAAATTAAAATTATATTAGATAAAGGTGCCAGAATCAAGCATTGGAGAAAAGATACCATGTTCAGCAAATGGTGCTAGGAAAACTGGAAATCCATATGTAACAAAATGAAATTAAACCCCTATCACTCACCATGCACAAAACTCAACTCAAAGTGGACCGAGAACCTAGGAATTAAAAAAGAGATTCTGTGTCTGACAGAAGAAAATGTAGGCCCTAACATTTATCATGTTGGATTAGGCCTCAGTTTCCTTAGTAAGACTACTATGGCACAAGAATTAAAACCAATCAATAAATGGGATGGAATCAAACTAAAAAAGTTTCTTCTCAGAAAGAAAAAAACAATGTGTGAGATGAACAGAGAGCCTTCAACCCGGGAGCAAATGTTTACCCCTCACAGCAGAGAGAGCACTAATCTATGGGGTATATAAAGAACTCAAAATGCTAAGCACACACAAACACACACACACACAAAATAATAATAACAATAATAATAATAATAATAATAAATAAAAATAACCCAATCAATAAGGACCTAAACAGACGTTTCCCAGAAGAGGATATACAATCGACCAACAAATATATGAAAAAATGTTCATCATCTCTAGCACTTAGAGAAATGCAAAAGGTAGTTTCAGAAGAGACACTGCAGAAATACAAAGGATAATTGGAAATTATTTTGAAAAGCAGTATGGAGATTCCTGGGAAAGCTGGGAATGGAACCACCATTTGACCCAGCTATTCCCCTTCTCGGTCTATTCCCGAAAGACCTAAAAAGAGCATTCTACAGGGACACTGCAACATCGATGTTCATAGCAGCACAATTCACAATAGCAAGACTGTGGAACCAACCTAGATGCCCTTCAATAGACGAATGGATAAACAAAAATGTGGCATTTATACACAATGGCCCCCCTGGGGCCTACTCACCTAGTCCCCTGGGTCCTGTTCCTCTACACCTACACCAAACTCCCTGAGTTTATATGTATTATTTCCCACACCCTCCAAACCTAAGCAGGCAGGGACACACTGGGGACAGGAGAGGTTCGCGGGGCCAGTACCTGCGGGCCTATGGGACTGAGTCTGGAGGCTGCCATGGGAGCCCGGCTGGGCGTTGGGAACCTGCTGTCCGCGCTGGCGCCTGCGTCCTTGCCCTGCTGGGGCCGCAACGGACGCCAGAGCCCCAACTGACACTGGAGCCCTTGGGTGGCGGCCCGCGAGCGCCAAAGCGCCTCCAGCCAAGGGCGTGCGCAGGCGCCAAGGGTGCAGGGCGGACTGGAAGCCCGGAGCTGCCTGCAAGAAGAAGACCTAGGGGCTGGGGATGTGGCTCAATGGGTAGCGCGCTTACCTTGCATGCGTGCGGCCCGGGTTCGATCCTCAGCACCACATACCAAAAAAGATGTTGTGTCTGCCGAGAACTAAGAAATAAAAATATTAAAAATTCTCTCTCTATCTCTCTCTCTCTCCTCTCTCACTCTCTCTAAAAATAAAAATAAATAAAAAAATAAAAGAAAGAAAACTTGGTTTAAAAAAATAAAAAGAAGACGAAAGAAACACACACACACACAATAATGATAATAATAATAATAACAACAACAACAATAATAATAATAATAATAAATAAAAATAACCCAATCAATAAGGACCTAAACAGACATTTCCCAGAAGGGGATATACAATCGACCAACAAATATATGAAAAAATGTTCATCATCTCTAGCACTTAGAGAAATGCAAAAGGTAGTATCATAAGAGACACTGCAGAAATACAAAGGATAATTGGAAATTATTTTGAAAAGCAGTATGGAGATTCCTGGGAAAGCTGGGAATGGAACCACCATTTGACCCAGCTATTCCCCTTCTCGGTCTATTCCCTAAAGACCTAAAAAGACCATGCTACAGGGACACTGCTACATCGATGTTCATAGCAGCACAATTCACAATAGCAAGACTGTGGAACCAACCTAGATGCCCTTCAATAGACCAATGGATAAAAAAAAATGTGGCATTTATACACAATGGAGTATTACTCTGCATTAAAAAATGACAAAATCATAGAATTTGGAGGGAAACGGATGGCATTAGAGCAGATTATGCTAAGTGAAGCGAGCCAAGCCCTAAAAAAACAAATGCCAAAAGTCTTCTTTGATATAAGGAGAGTAACTAAGGAACAGACTAGGGGAGAAGAGCACGAGAAGAAGACCGACATTAAACAAGGATGAGAGGTGGGAGGGTAAGGGAGAACTATGTAATGTTTTGAACAACCAACAATAAAAATAAATAAAATAAAGTAAAAATTGCATCCTTTGGCTAAAAAATAGGACAAGAGAAACAAAAAAAAAAAGAAATTCAGCATGAAATATATATTATCCACAGATCCATAAATATCTATTTTACTGAACATGGATTTATGTATAGTGTTGTTCATCTAGGAAGCTCACCCATAAGTTGAATTTTCAGTTCCAACTGCGTTCAGGAGGAGTGATCTCTTCTCACAGTTTGTATCTCCCAAGATGAAATAGAAGACACCATCAGAAGACCACCAACCAAGAAATGACCAGGACAGGATGGATACACAGCCGAGTTCTACAAGACCTTTAAAGAAGAACAAACACCAATACTCTTCAATTTGTTTCAGAAAATAGAAAGAGAGGCAGCACTTCCAAACTCATGCTCAGGCCAATATCACTCCGATTCTAAAATCAGGCAATGATACACCAAGGAAAGAAAACCTCAGATCAATATCTCTATTGAACGCAGATGCAAAAATTCTCAATAAAATTCTTGCAAATCGAACACAAAACATATCAAAAAGATCATGCATCACAAATAAGTGGGATTCATCCCAGGGATGCAAAGTTGGTTCAACAGACTGAAATTAAAAAATGTAATTCAACAGATCAATAGACTCTTAAGATAAGAATCATATGATCATCTCAATAGATGCAGGAAAAGCATTTGACAAAATACAGCACCCTTTCATGTTCAAAACACTAGAAAACTAGGGATAACAGGAACATATCTCAATATTGTAAAGGCTATCTACGATAAGCCTCAGGCTAACAACATTCTAAATGGGAAAAAAAAAATTAAAGGCATTCCCTCCAGAAACAGGAACAAGACAGGTATGCCCTCTTTCACCACTTCTATTCAACATAGTTCTTGAAACATAGGATAAAGCGATTAGAGAGATGAAAGAAATTAAAGGGTTATGTACAGGAAAGGAAAAACTTAAATTAGCAGTATTTGCTGAAGACATTATTCTATACCTAGAAGACCCATAAAGCTCCACCACAAAACTTCTAGAACGAGTAAATGGATTCAGCGAAGTAACAGAATATAAAATCAACACCCATAAATCAAAGGCATTTCTTTATATCAGTGACAAATCCTCAGAAAGGGAAGTGAGGGAAACTGCCCCATTTACAATAGCCTCAAAAAATAAATAAATAAATGAAATACTTGTGTATCAACTTAATGAAGAGGTGAAAGATCTATACAATGAAAACTACAGAACCCTAAACAGAGAAATCAAAGAAGACCTAAGAATATGGAAAGGCCTATTTTGCTCTTGTATAGGCAGAATTAATATTATCAAAATGACTATACTACCAAAAGCACTATAGAGATTTAATGCAATTCTGATCAAAATCCCAATGACACTCCTCAGAGAAATAGAAAAAGCAATCATTAATTTTTTTCCTGAAAAAAATAAGAGACCCAAAATAGGTAAAGCAATCCTTAGCAGGAAGAGTGAAGCAGGTGGCATTGTAATACCAGATCTTAAACTATACTAAAGAGTAATACTAACAAAAACAGCATGGTAATGGAACCAAAATAGACTGGTAGAACAATGGGACAGAATAGAGGACACAGAGACTATCCCACAAAATTAAAATTATATTAGATAAAGGTGCCAGAATCAAGCATTGGAGAAAAGATACCATGTTCAGCAAATGGTGCTAGGAAAACTGGAAATCCATATGTAACAAAATGAAATTAAACCCCTATCACTCACCATGCACAAAACTCAACTCAAAGTGGACCGAGAACCTAGGAATTAAAAAAGAGATTCTGTGTCTGACAGAAGAAAATGTAGGCCCTAACATTTATCATGTTGGATTAGGCCTCAGTTTCCTTAGTAAGACTACTATGGCACAAGAATTAAAACCAATCAATAAATGGGATGGAATCAAACTAAAAAAAGTTTCTTCTCAGAAAGAAAAAAACAATGTGTGAGATGAACAGAGAGCCTTCAACCCGGGAGCAAATGTTTACCCCTCACAGCAGAGAGAGCACTAATCTATGGGGTATATAAAGAACTCAAAATGCTAAGCACACACAAACACACACACACACAAAATAATAATAATAATAATAATAATAATAATAATAATAATAATAATAATAAATAAAAATAACCCAATCAATAAGGACCTAAACAGACGTTTCCCAGAAGAGGATATACAATCGACCAACAAATATATGAAAAAATGTTCATCATCTCTAGCACTTAGAGAAATGCAAAAGGTAGTTTCAGAAGAGACACTGCAGAGATACAAAGGATAATTGGAAATTATTTTGAAAAGCAGTATGGAGATTCCTGGGAAAGCTGGGAATGGAACCACCATTTGACCCAGCTATTCCCCTTCTCGGTCTATTCCCTAAAGACCTAAAAAGAGCATTCTACAGGGACACTGCAACATCGATGTTCATAGCAGCACAATTCACAATAGGAAGACTGTGGAACCAACCTAGATGCCCTTCAATAGACGAATGGATAAAAAAAAATGTGGCATTTATACACAATGGCCCCCCTGGGGCCTACTCACCTAGTCCCCTGGGTCCTGTTCCTCTACACCTACACCAAACTCCCTGAGTTTATATGTATTATTTCCCACACCCTCCAAACCTAAGCAGGCAGGGACACACTGGGGACAGGAGAGGTTCGCGGGGCCAGTACCTGCGGGCCTATGGGACTGAGTCTGGACGCTGCCATGGGAGCCCGGCCGGGCGTTGGGAACCTGCCGTCCGCGCTGGCGCTTGCGTCCTTGCCCTGCTGGGGCCGCAACGGACGCCAGAGCCCCAACTGACACTGGAGCCCTTGGGTGGCGGCCCGCGAGCGCCAAAGCGCCTCCAGCCAAGGGCGTGCGCAGGCGCCAAGGGTGCAGGGCGGACTGGAAGCCCAGAGCTGCCTGCAAGAAGAAGACCTAGGGGCTGGGGATGTGGCTCAATGGGTAGCGCGCTTACCTTGCATGCGTGCGGCCCGGTTCGATCCTCAGCACCACATACCAAAAAAGATGTTGTGTCTGCCAAGAACTAAGAAATAAAAATATTAAAAATTCTCTCTCTATCTCTCTCTCTCTCCTCTCTCACTCTCTCTAAAAATAAAAATAAATAAAAAAATAAAAGAAAGAAAAGTTGGTTTAAAAAAATAAAAAGAAGACGAAACACACACACACACACACACACACACAATAATGATAATAATAATAATAATAATAACAACAACAATAATAATAATAATAATAAATAAAAATAACTCAATCAATAAGGACCTAAACAGACATTTCCCAGAAGGGGATATACAATCGACCAACAAATATATGAAAAAATGTTCATCATCTCTAGCACTTAGAGAAATGCAAAAGGTAGTATCATAAGAGACCCTGCAGAAATACAAAGGATAATTGGAAATTATTTTGAAAAGCAGTATGGAGATTCCTGGGAAAGCTGGGAATGGAACCACCATTTGACCCAGCTATTCCCCTTCTCGGTCTATTCCCTAAAGACCTAAAAAGACCATGCTACAGGGACACTGCTACATCGATGTTCATAGCAGCACAATTCACAATAGCAAGACTGTGGAACCAACCTAGATGCCCTTCAATAGACCAATGGATAAAAAAAAATGTGGCATTTATACACAATGGAGTATTACTCTGCATTAAAAAATGACAAAATCATAGAATTTGGAGGGAAACGGATGGCATTAGAGCAGATTATGCTAAGTGAAGCGAGCCAAGCCCTAAAAAAACAAATGCCAAAAGTCTTCTTTGATATAAGGAGAGTAACTAAGGAACAGACTAGGGGAGAAGAGCACGAGAAGAAGACCGACATTAAACAAGGATGAGAGGTGGGAGGGTAAGGGAGAACTATGTAATGTTTTGAACAACCAACAATAAAAATAAATAAAATAAAGTAAAAATTGCATCCTTTGGCTAAAAAATAGGACAAGAGAAACAAAAAAAAAAACAAAGAAATTCATCATGAAATATATATTATCCACAGATCCATAAATATCTATTTTACTGAACATGGATTTATGTATAGTGTTGTTCATCTAGGAAGCTCACCCATAAGTTGAATTTTCAGTTCCAACTGCGTTCAGGAGGAGTGATCTCTTCTCACAGTTTGTATCTCCCAAGATGAAATAGAAGACACCATCAGAAGACCACCAACCAAGAAATGACCAGGACAGGATGGATACACAGCCGAGTTCTACAAGACCTTTAAAGAAGAACAAACACCAATACTCTTCAATTTGTTTCAGAAAATAGAAAGAGAGGCAGCACTTCCAAACTCATGCTCAGGCCAATATCACTCCGATTCTAAAATCAGGCAATGATACACCAAGGAAAGAAAACCTCAGATCAATATCTCTATTGAACGCAGATGCAAAAATTCTCAATAAAATTCTTGCAAATCGAACACAAAACATATCAAAAAGATCATGCATCACAAATAAGTGGGATTCATCCCAGGAATGCAAAGTTGGTTCAACAGACTGAAATTAAAAAATGTAATTCAACAGATCAATAGACTCTTAAGATAAGAATCATATGATCATCTCAATAGATGCAGGAAAAGCATTTGACAAAATACAGCACCCTTTCATGTTCAAAACACTAGAAAACTAGGGATAACAGGAACATATCTCAATATTGTAAAGGCTATCTACGATAAGCCTCAGGCTAACAACATTCTAAATGGGAAAAAAAAATTAAAGGCATTCCCTCCAGAAACAGGAACAAGACAGGTATGCCCTCTTTCACCACTTCTATTCAACATAGTTCTTGAAACATAGGATAAAGCGATTAGAGAGATGAAAGAAATTAAAGGGTTATGTACAGGAAAGGAAAAACTTAAATTAGCAGTATTTGCTGAAGACATTATTCTATACCTAGAAGACCCATAAAGCTCCACCACAAAACTTCTAGAACGAGTAAATGGATTCAGCGAAGTAACAGAATATAAAATCAACACCCATAAATCAAAGGCATTTCTTTATATCAGTGACAAATCCTCAGAAAGGGAAGTGAGGGAAACTGCCCCATTTACAATAGCCTCAAAAAATAAATAAATAAATGAAATACTTGTGTATCAACTTAATGAAGAGGTGAAAGATCTATACAATGAAAACTACAGAACCCTAAACAGAGAAATCAAAGAAGACCTAAGAATATGGAAAGGCCTATTTTGCTCTTGTATAGGCAGAATTAATATTATCAAAATGACTATACTACCAAAAGCACTATAGAGATTTAATGCAATTCTGATCAAAATCCCAATGACACTCCTCAGAGAAATAGAAAAAGCAATCATTAATTTTTTTTCTGAAAAAAATAAGAGACCCAAAATAGGTAAAGCAATCCTTAGCAGGAAGAGTGAAGCAGGTGGCATTGTAATACCAGATCTTAAACTATACTAAAGAGTAATACTAACAAAAACAGCATGGTAATGGAACCAAAATAGACTGGTAGAACAATGGGACAGAATAGAGGACACAGAGACTATCCCACAAAATTAAAATTATATTAGATAAAGGTGCCAGAATCAAGCATTGGAGAAAAGATACCATGTTCAGCAAATGGTGCTAGGAAAACTGGAAATCCATATGTAACAAAATGAAATTAAACGCCTATCACTCACCATGCACAAAACTCAACTCAAAGTGGACCGAGAACCTAGGAATTAAAAAAGAGATTCTGTGTCTGACAGAAGAAAATGTAGGCCCTAACATTTATCATGTTGGATTAGGCCTCAGTTTCCTTAGTAAGACTACTATGGCACAAGAATTAAAACCAATCAATAAATGGGATGGAATCAAACTAAAAAAGTTTCTTCTCAGAAAGAAAAAAACAATGTGTGAGATGAACAGAGAGCCTTCAACCCGGGAGCAAATGTTTACCCCTCACAGCAGAGAGAGCACTAATCTATGGGGTATATAAAGAACTCAAAATGCTAAGCACACACAAACACACACACACACAAAATAATAATAATAATAATAATAATAATAATAATAATAATAATAATAATAAATAAAAATAACCCAATCAATAAGGACCTAAACAGACGTTTCCCAGAAGAGGATATACAATCGACCAACAAATATATGAAAAAATGTTCATCATCTCTAGCACTTAGAGAAATGCAAAAGGTAGTTTCAGAAGAGACACTGCAGAAATACAAAGGATAATTGGAAATTATTTTGAAAAGCAGTATGGAGATTCCTGGGAAAGCTGGGAATGGAACCACCATTTGACCCAGCTATTCCCCTTCTCGGTCTATTCCCTAAAGACCTAAAAAGAGCATTCTACAGGGACACTGCAACATCGATGTTCATAGCAGCACAATTCACAATAGGAAGACTGTGGAACCAACCTAGATGCCCTTCAATAGACGAATGGATAAAAAAAAATGTGGCATTTATACACAATGGCCCCCCTGGGGCCTACTCACCTAGTCCCCTGGGTCCTGTTCCTCTACACCTACACCAAACTCCCTGAGTTTATATGTATTATTTCCCACACCCTCCAAACCTAAGCAGGCAGGGACACACTGGGGACAGGAGAGGTTCGCGGGGCCAGTACCTGCGGGCCTATGGGACTGAGTCTGGACGCTGCCATGGGAGCCCGGCCGGGCGTTGGGAACCTGCCGTCCGCGCTGGCGCCTGCGTCCTTGCCCTGCTGGGGCCGCAACGGACGCCAGAGCCCCAACTGACACTGGAGCCCTTGGGTGGCGGCCCGCGAGCGCCAAAGCGCCTCCAGCCAAGGGCGTGCGCAGGCGCCAAGGGTGCAAGGCGGACTGGAAGCCCGGAGCTGCCTGCAAGAAGAAGACCTAGGGGCTGGGGATGTGGCTCAATGGGTAGCGCGCTTACCTTGCATGCGTGCGGCCCGGGTTTGATCCTCAGCACCACATACCAAAAAAGATGTTGTGTCTGCCGAGAACTAAGAAATAAAAATATTAAAAATTCTCTCTCTATCTCTCTCTCTCTCCTCTCTCACTCTCTCTAAAAATAAAAATAAATAAAAAAATAAAAGAAAGAAAAGTTGGTTTAAAAAAATAAAAAGAAGACGAAACACACACACACATACACACACACACAATAATGATAATAATAATAATAATAATAACAACAACAATAATAATAATAATAATAAATAAAAATAACCCAATCAATAAGGACCTAAACAGACATTTCCCAGAAGGGGATATACAATCGACCAACAAATATATGAAAAAATGTTCATCATCTCTAGCACTTAGAGAAATGCAAAAGGTAGTATCATAAGAGACACTGCAGAAATACAAAGGATAATTGGAAATTATTTTGAAAAGCAGTATGGAGATTCCTGGGAAAGCTGGGAATGGAACCACCATTTGACCCAGCTATTCCCCTTCTCGGTCTATTCCCTAAAGACCTAAAAAGACCATGCTACAGGGACACTGCTACATCGATGTTCATAGCAGCACAATTCACAATAGCAAGACTGTGGAACCAACCTAGATGCCCTTCAATAGACCAATGGATAAAAAAAATGTGGCATTTATACACAATGGAGTATTACTCTGCATTAAAAAATGACAAAATCATAGAATTTGGAGGGAAACGGATGGCATTAGAGCAGATTATGCTAAGTGAAGCGAGCCAAGCCCTAAAAAAACAAATGCCAAAAGTCTTCTTTGATATAAGGAGAGTAACTAAGGAACAGACTAGGGGAGAAGAGCACGAGAAGAAGACCGACATTAAACAAGGATGAGAGGTGGGAGGGTAAGGGAGAACTATGTAATGTTTTGAACAACCAACAATAAAAATAAATAAAATAAAGTAAAAATTGCATCCTTTGGCTAAAAAATAGGACAAGAGAAACAAAAAAAAAAACAAAGAAATTCATCATGAAATATATATTATCCACAGATCCATAAATATCTATTTTACTGAACATGGATTTATGTATAGTGTTGTTCATCTAGGAAGCTCACCCATAAGTTGAATTTTCAGTTCCAACTGCGTTCAGGAGGAGTGATCTCTTCTCACAGTTTGTATCTCCCAAGATGAAATAGAAGACACCATCAGAAGACCACCAACCAAGAAATGACCAGGACAGGATGGATACACAGCCGAGTTCTACAAGACCTTTAAAGAAGAACAAACACCAATACTCTTCAATTTGTTTCAGAAAACAGAAAGAGAGGCAGCACTTCCAAACTCATGCTCAGGCCAATATCACTCCGATTCTAAAATCAGGCAATGATACACCAAGGAAAGAAAACCTCAGATCAATATCTCTATTGAACGCAGATGCAAAAATTCTCAATAAAATTCTTGCAAATCGAACACAAAACATATCAAAAAGATCATGCATCACAAATAAGTGGGATTCATCCCAGGGATGCAAAGTTGGTTCAACAGACTGAAATTAAAAAATGTAATTCAACAGATCAATAGACTCTTAAGATAAGAATCATATGATCATCTCAATAGATGCAGGAAAAGCATTTGACAAAATACAGCACCCTTTCATGTTCAAAACACTAGAAAACTAGGGATAACAGGAACATATCTCAATATTGTAAAGGCTATCTACGATAAGCCTCAGGCTAACAACATTCTAAATGGGAAAAAAAAATTAAAGGCATTCCCTCCAGAAACAGGAACAAGACAGGTATGCCCTCTTTCACCACTTCTATTCAACATAGTTCTTGAAACATAGGATAAAGCGATTAGAGAGATGAAAGAAATTAAAGGGTTATGTACAGGAAAGGAAAAACTTAAATTAGCAGTATTTGCTGAAGACATTATTCTATACCTAGAAGACCCATAAAGCTCCACCACAAAACTTCTAGAACGAGTAAATGGATTCAGCGAAGTAACAGAATATAAAATCAACACCCATAAATCAAAGGCATTTCTTTATATCAGTGACAAATCCTCAGAAAGGGAAGTGAGGGAAACTGCCCCATTTACAATAGCCTCAAAAAATAAATAAATAAATGAAATTCTTGTGTATCAACTTAATGAAGAGGTGAAAGAGCTATACAATGAAAACTACAGAACCCTAAACAGAGAAATCAAAGAAGACCTAAGAATATGGAAAGGCCTATTTTGCTCTTGTATAGGCAGAATTAATATTATCAAAATGACTATACTACCAAAAGCACTATAGAGATTTAATGCAATTCTGATCAAAATCCCAATGACACTCCTCAGAGAAATAGAAAAAGCAATCATTAATTTTTTTCCTGAAAAAAATAAGAGACCCAAAATAGGTAAAGCAATCCTTAGCAGGAAGAGTGAAGCAGGTGGCATTGTAATACCAGATCTTAAACTATACTAAAGAGTAATACTAACAAAAACAGCATGGTAATGGAACCAAAATAGACTGGTAGAACAATGGGACAGAATAGAGGACACAGAGACTATCCCACAAAATTAAAATTATATTAGATAAAGGTGCCAGAATCAAGCATTGGAGAAAAGATACCATGTTCAGCAAATGGTGCTAGGAAAACTGGAAATCCATATGTAACAAAATGAAATTAAACCCCTATCACTCACCATGCACAAAACTCAACTCAAAGTGGACCGAGAACCTAGGAATTAAAAAAGAGATTCTGTGTCTGACAGAAGAAAATGTAGGCCCTAACATTTATCATGTTGGATTAGGCCTCAGTTTCCTTAGTAAGACTACTATGGCACAAGAATTAAAACCAATCAATAAATGGGATGGAATCAAACTAAAAAAGTTTCTTCTCAGAAAGAAAAAAACAATGTGTGAGATGAACAGAGAGCCTTCAACCCGGGAGCAAATGTTTACCCCTCACAGCAGAGAGAGCACTAATCTATGGGGTATATAAAGAACTCAAAATGCTAAGCACACACAAACACACACACACACAAAATAATAACAATAATAATAATAATAATAATAATAATAATAATAATAATAATAATAAATAAAAATAACCCAATCAATAAGGACCTAAACAGACGTTTCCCAGAAGAGGATATACAATCGACCAACAAATATATGAAAAAATGTTCATCATCTCTAGCACTTAGAGAAATGCAAAAGGTAGTTTCAGAAGAGACACTGCAGAAATACAAAGGATAATTGGAAATTATTTTGAAAAGCAGTATGGAGATTCCTGGGAAAGCTGGGAATGGAACCACCATTTGACCCAGCTATTCCCCTTCTCGGTCTATTCCCGAAAGACCTAAAAAGAGCATTCTACAGGGACACTGCAACATCGATGTTCATAGCAGCACAATTCACAATAGCAAGACTGTGGAACCAACCTAGATGCCCTTCAATAGACGAATGGATAAACAAAAATGTGGCATTTATACACAATGGCCCCCCTGGGGCCTACTCACCTAGTCCCCTGGGTCCTGTTCCTCTACACCTACACCAAACTCCCTGAGTTTATATGTATTATTTCCCACACCCTCCAAACCTAAGCAGGCAGGGACACACTGGGGACAGGAGAGGTTCGCGGGGCCAGTACCTGCGGGCCTATGGGACTGAGTCTGGAGGCTGCCATGGGAGCCCGGCCGGGCGTTGGGAACCTGCCGTCCGCGCTGGCGCCTGCGTCCTTGCCCTGCTGGGGCCGCAACGGACGCCAGAGCCCCAACTGACACTGGAGCCCTTGGGTGGCGGCCCGCGAGCGCCAAAGCGCCTCCAGCCAAGGGCGTGCGCAGGCGCCAAGGGTGCAGGGCGGACTGGAAGCCCGGAGCTGCCTGCAAGAAGAAGACCTAGGGGCTGGGGATGTGGCTCAATGGGTAGCGCGCTTACCTTGCATGCGTGCGGCCCGGGTTCGATCCTCAGCACCACATACCAAAAAAGATGTTGTGTCTGCCGAGAACTAAGAAATAAAAATATTAAAAATTCTCTCTCTATCTCTCTCTCTCTCCTCTCTCACTCTCTCTAAAAATAAAAATAAATAAAAAAATAAAAGAAAGAAAACTTGGTTTAAAAAAATAAAAAGAAGACGAAAGAAACACACACACACACAATAATGATAATAATAATAATAACAACAACAATAATAATAATAATAATAATAAATAAAAATAACCCAATCAATAAGGACCTAAACAGACATTTCCCAGAAGGGGATATACAATCGACCAACAAATATATGAAAAAATGTTCATCATCTCTAGCACTTAGAGAAATGCAAAAGGTAGTATCATAAGAGACACTGCAGAAATACAAAGGATAATTGGAAATTATTTTGAAAAGCAGTATGGAGATTCCTGGGAAAGCTGGGAATGGAACCACCATTTGACCCAGCTATTCCCCTTCTTGGTCTATTCCCTAAAGACCTAAAAAGACCATGCTACAGGGACACTGCTACATCGATGTTCATAGCAGCACAATTCACAATAGCAAGACTGTGGAACCAACCTAGATGCCCTTCAATAGACCAATGGATAAAAAAAATGTGGCATTTATACACAATGGAGTATTACTCTGCATTAAAAAATGACAAAATCATAGAATTTGGAGGGAAACGGATGGCATTAGAGCAGATTATGCTAAGTGAAGCGAGCCAAGCCCTAAAAAACAAATGCCAAAAGTCTTCTTTGATATAAGGAGAGTAACTAAGGAACAGACTAGGGGAGAAGAGCACAAGAAGAAGACCGACATTAAACAAGGATGAGAGGTGGGAGGGTAAGGGAGAACTATGTAATGTTTTGAACAACCAACAATAAAAATAAATAAAATAAAGTAAAAATTGCATCCTTTGGCTAAAAAATAGGACAAGAGAAACAAAAAAAAAAAAAAAAGAAATTCATCATGAAATATATATTATCCACAGATCCATAAATATCTATTTTACTGAACATGGATTTATGTATAGTGTTGTTCATCTAGGAAGCTCACCCATAAGTTGAATTTTCAGTTCCAACTGCGTTCAGGAGGAGTGATCTCTTCTCACAGTTTGTATCTCCCAAGATGAAATAGAAGACACCATCAGAAGACCACCAACCAAGAAATGACCAGGACAGGATGGATACACAGCCGAGTTCTACAAGACCTTTAAAGAAGAACAAACACCAATACTCTTCAATTTGTTTCAGAAAATAGAAAGAGAGGCAGCACTTCCAAACTCATGCTCAGGCCAATATCACTCCGATTCTAAAATCAGGCAATGATACACCAAGGAAAGAAAACCTCAGATCAATATCTCTATTGAACGCAGATGCAAAAATTCTCAATAAAATTCTTGCAAATCGAACACAAAACATATCAAAAAGATCATGCATCACAAATAAGTGGGATTCATCCCAGGGATGCAAAGTTGGTTCAACAGACTGAAATTAAAAAATGTAATTCAACAGATCAATAGACTCTTAAGATAAGAATCATATGATCATCTCAATAGATGCAGGAAAAGCATTTGACAAAATACAGCACCCTTTCATGTTCAAAACACTAGAAAACTAGGGATAACAGGAACATATCTCAATATTGTAAAGGCTATCTACGATAAGCCTCAGGCTAACAACATTCTAAATGGGAAAAAAAAATTAAAGGCATTCCCTCCAGAAACAGGAACAAGACAGGTATGCCCTCTTTCACCACTTCTATTCAACATAGTTCTTGAAACATAGGATAAAGCGATTAGAGAGATGAAAGAAATTAAAGGGTTATGTACAGGAAAGGAAAAACTTAAATTAGCAGTATTTGCTGAAGACATTATTCTATACCTAGAAGACCCATAAAGCTCCACCACAAAACTTCTAGAACGAGTAAATGGATTCAGCGAAGTAACAGAATATAAAATCAACACCCATAAATCAAAGGCATTTCTTTATATCAGTGACAAATCCTCAGAAAGGGAAGTGAGGGAAACTGCCCCATTTACAATAGCCTCAAAAAATAAATAAATAAATGAAATACTTGTGTATCAACTTAATGAAGAGGTGAAAGATCTATACAATGAAAACTACAGAACCCTAAACAGAGAAATCAAAGAAGACCTAAGAATATGGAAAGGCCTATTTTGCTCTTGTATAGGCAGAATTAATATTATCAAAATGACTATACTACCAAAAGCACTATAGAGATTTAATGCAATTCTGATCAAAATCCCAATGACACTCCTCAGAGAAATAGAAAAAGCAATCATTAATTTTTTTTCTGAAAAAAATAAGAGACCCAAAATAGGTAAAGCAATCCTTAGCAGGAAGAGTGAAGCAGGTGGCATTGTAATACCAGATCTTAAACTATACTAAAGAGTAATACTAACAAAAACAGCATGGTAATGGAACCAAAATAGACTGGTAGAACAATGGGACAGAATAGAGGACACAGAGACTATCCCACAAAATTAAAATTATATTAGATAAAGGTGCCAGAATCAAGCATTGGAGAAAAGATACCATGTTCAGCAAATGGTGCTAGGAAAACTGGAAATCCATATGTAACAAAATGAAATTAAACCCCTATCACTCACCATGCACAAAACTCAACTCAAAGTGGACCGAGAACCTAGGAATTAAAAAAGAGATTCTGTGTCTGACAGAAGAAAATGTAGGCCCTAACATTTATCATGTTGGATTAGGCCTCAGTTTCCTTAGTAAGACTACTATGGCACAAGAATTAAAACCAATCAATAAATGGGATGGAATCAAACTAAAAAAAGTTTCTTCTCAGAAAGAAAAAAACAATGTGTGAGATGAACAGAGAGCCTTCAACCCGGGAGCAAATGTTTACCCCTCACAGCAGAGAGAGCACTAATCTATGGGGTATATAAAGAACTCAAAATGCTAAGCACACACAAACACACACACACACAAAATAATAATAACAATAATAATAATAATAATAATAATAATAATAATAATAAATAAAAATAACCCAATCAATAAGGACCTAAACAGACGTTTCCCAGAAGAGGATATACAATCGACCAACAAATATATGAAAAAATGTTCATCATCTCTAGCACTTAGAGAAATGCAAAAGGTAGTTTCAGAAGAGACACTGCAGAAATACAAAGGATAATTGGAAATTATTTTGAAAAGCAGTATGGAGATTCCTGGGAAAGCTGGGAATGGAACCACCATTTGACCCAGCTATTCCCCTTCTCGGTCTATTCCCTAAAGACCTAAAAAGAGCATTCTACAGGGACACTGCAACATCGATGTTCATAGCAGCACAATTCACAATAGGAAGACTGTGGAACCAACCTAGATGCCCTTCAATAGACGAATGGATAAAAAAAAATGTGGCATTTATACACAATGGCCCCCCTGGGGCCTACTCACCTAGTCCCCTGGGTCCTGTTCCTCTACACCTACACCAAACTCCCTGAGTTTATATGTATTATTTCCCACACCCTCCAAACCTAAGCAGGCAGGGACACACTGGGGACAGGAGAGGTTCGCGGGGCCAGTACCTGCGGGCCTATGGGACTGAGTCTGGACGCTGCCATGGGAGCCCGGCCGGGCGTTGGGAACCTGCCGTCCGCGCTGGCGCCTGCGTCCTTGCCCTGCTGGGGCCGCAACGGACGCCAGAGCCCCAACTGACACTGGAGCCCTTGGGTGGCGGCCCGCGAGCGCCAAAGCGCCTCCAGCCAAGGGCGTGCGCAGGCGCCAAGGGTGCAGGGCGGACTGGAAGCCCAGAGCTGCCTGCAAGAAGAAGACCTAGGGGCTGGGGATGTGGCTCAATGGGTAGCGCGCTTACCTTGCATGCGTGCGGCCCGGTTCGATCCTCAGCACCACATACCAAAAAAGATGTTGTGTCTGCCGAGAACTAAGAAATAAAAATATTAAAAATTCTCTCTCTATCTCTCTCTCTCTCCTCTCTCACTCTCTCTAAAAATAAAAATAAATAAAAAAATAAAAGAAAGAAAAGTTGGTTTAAAAAAATAAAAAGAAGACGAAACACACACACACACACACACACACACAATAATGATAATAATAATAATAATAATAACAACAACAATAATAATAATAATAATAAATAAAAATAACTCAATCAATAAGGACCTAAACAGACATTTCCCAGAAGGGGATATACAATCGACCAACAAATATATGAAAAAATGTTCATCATCTCTAGCACTTAGAGAAATGCAAAAGGTAGTATCATAAGAGACACTGCAGAAATACAAAGGATAATTGGAAATTATTATGAAAAGCAGTATGGAGATTCCTGGGAAAGCTGGGAATGGAACCACCATTTGACCCAGCTATTCCCCTTCTCGGTCTATTCCCTAAAGACCTAAAAAGACCATGCTACAGGGACACTGCTACATCGATGTTCATAGCAGCACAATTCACAATAGCAAGACTGTGGAACCAACCTAGATGCCCTTCAATAGACCAATGGATAAAAAAAAATGTGGCATTTATACACAATGGAGTATTACTCTGCATTAAAAAATGACAAAATCATAGAATTTGGAGGGAAACGGATGGCATTAGAGCAGATTATGCTAAGTGAAGCGAGCCAAGCCCTAAAAAAACAAATGCCAAAAGTCTTCTTTGATATAAGGAGAGTAACTAAGGAACAGACTAGGGGAGAAGAGCACGAGAAGAAGACTGACATTAAACAAGGATGAGAGGTGGGAGGGTAAGGGAGAACTATGTAATGTTTTGAACAACCAACAATAAAAATAAATAAAATAAAGTAAAAATTGCATCCTTTGGCTAAAAAATAGGACAAGAGAAACAAAAAAAAAAAAAACAAAGAAATTCATCATGAAATATATATTATCCACAGATCCATAAATATCTATTTTACTGAACATGGATTTATGTATAGTGTTGTTCATCTAGGAAGCTCACCCATAAGTTGAATTTTCAGTTCCAACTGCGTTCAGGAGGAGTGATCTCTTCTCACAGTTTGTATCTCCCAAGATGAAATAGAAGACACCATCAGAAGACCACCAACCAAGAAATGACCAGGACAGGATGGATACACAGCCGAGTTCTACAAGACCTTTAAAGAAGAACAAACACCAATACTCTTCAATTTGTTTCAGAAAACAGAAAGAGAGGCAGCACTTCCAAACTCATGCTCAGGCCAATATCACTCCGATTCTAAAATCAGGCAATGATACACCAAGGAAAGAAAACCTCAGATCAATATCTCTATTGAACGCAGATGCAAAAATTCTCAATAAAATTCTTGCAAATCGAACACAAAACATATCAAAAAGATCATGCATCACAAATAAGTGGGATTCATCCCAGGGATGCAAAGTTGGTTCAACAGACTGAAATTAAAAAATGTAATTCAACAGATCAATAGACTCTTAAGATAAGAATCATATGATCATCTCAATAGATGCAGGAAAAGCATTTGACAAAATACAGCACCCTTTCATGTTCAAAACACTAGAAAACTAGGGATAACAGGAACATATCTCAATATTGTAAAGGCTATCTACGATAAGCCTCAGGCTAACAACATTCTAAATGGGAAAAAAAAATTAAAGGCATTCCCTCCAGAAACAGGAACAAGACAGGTATGCCCTCTTTCACCACTTCTATTCAACATAGTTCTTGAAACATAGGATAAAGCGATTAGAGAGATGAAAGAAATTAAAGGGTTATGTACAGGAAAGGAAAAACTTAAATTAGCAGTATTTGCTGAAGACATTATTCTATACCTAGAAGACCCATAAAGCTCCACCACAAAACTTCTAGAACGAGTAAATGGATTCAGCGAAGTAACAGAATATAAAATCAACACCCATAAATCAAAGGCATTTCTTTATATCAGTGACAAATCCTCAGAAAGGGAAGTGAGGGAAACTGCCCCATTTACAATAGCCTCAAAAAATAAATAAATAAATGAAATACTTGTGTATCAACTTAATGAAGAGGTGAAAGAGCTATACAATGAAAACTACAGAACCCTAAACAGAGAAATCAAAGAAGACCTAAGAATATGGAAAGGCCTATTTTGCTCTTGTATAGGCAGAATTAATATTATCAAAATGACTATACTACCAAAAGCACTATAGAGATTTAATGCAATTCTGATCAAAATCCCAATGACACTCCTCAGAGAAATAGAAAAAGCAATCATTAATTTTTTTTCTGAAAAAAATAAGAGACCCAAAATAGGTAAAGCAATCCTTAGCAGGAAGAGTGAAGCAGGTGGCATTGTAATACCAGATCTTAAACTATACTAAAGAGTAATACTAACAAAAACAGCATGGTAATGGAACCAAAATAGACTGGTAGAACAATGGGACAGAATAGAGGACACAGAGACTTTCCCACAAAATTAAAATTATATTAGATAAAGGTGCCAGAATCAAGCATTGGAGAAAAGATACCATGTTCAGCAAATGGTGCTAGGAAAACTGGAAATCCATATGTAACAAAATGAAATTAAACCCCTATCACTCACCATGCACAAAACTCAACTCAAAGTGGACCGAGAACCTAAAAATTAAAAAAGAGATTCTGTGTCTGACAGAAGAAAATGTAGGCCCTAACATTTATCATGTTGGATTAGGCCTCAGTTTCCTTAGAAAGACTACTATGGCACAAGAATTAAAACCAATCAATAAATGGGATGGAATCAAACTAAAAAAGTTTCTTCTCAGAAAGAAAAAAACAATGTGTGAGATGAACAGAGAGCCTTCAACCCGCGAGCAAATGTTTACCCCTCACAGCAGAGAGAGCACTAATCTATGGGGTATATAAAGAACTCAAAATGCTAAGCACACACAAACACACACACACACAAAATAATAATGACAATAATAATAATAATAATAATAATAAATAAAAATAACCCAATCAATAAGGACCTAAACAGACGTTTCCCAGAAGAGGATATACAATCGACCAACAAATATATGAAAAAATGTTCATCAACTCTAGCACTTAGAGAAATGCAAAAGGTAGTTTCAGAAGAGACACTGCAGAAATACAAAGGATAATTGGAAATTATTTTGAAAAGCAGTATGGAGATTCCTGGGAAAGCTGGGAATGGAACCACCATTTGACCCAGCTATTCCCCTTCTCGGTCTATTCCCTAAAGACCTAAAAAGACCATGCTACAGGGACACTGCTACATCGATGTTCATAGCAGCACAATTCATAATAGGAAGACTGTGGAACCAACCTAGATGCCCTTCAATAGACGAATGGATAAACAAAAAAATGTGGCATTTATACACAATGGCCCCCCTGGGGCCTACTCACCTAGTCCCCTGGGTCCTGTTCCTCTACACCTACACCAAACTCCCTGAGTTTATATGTATTATTTCCCACACCCTCCAAACCTAAGCAGGCAGGGACACACTGGGGACAGGAGAGGTTCGCGGGGCCAGTACCTGCGGGCCTATGGGACTGAGTCTGGAGGCTGCCATGGGAGCCCGGCCGGGCGTTGGGAACCTGCCGTCCGCGCTGGCGCCTGCGTCCTTGCCCTGCTGGGGCCGCAACGGACGCCAGAGCCCCAACTGACACTGGAGCCCTTGGGTGGCGGCCCGCGAGCGCCAAAGCGCCTCCAGCCAAGGGCGTGCGCAGGCGCAGGCGCCAAGGGTGCAGGGCGGACTGGAAGCCCCGAGCTGCCTGCAAGAAGAAGACCTAGGGGCTGGGGATGTGGCTCAATGGGTAGCGCGTTTACCTTGCATGCGTGCGGCCCGGGTTCAATCCTCAGCACCACATACCAAAAAAGATGTTGTGTCTGCCGAGAACTAAGAAATAAAAATATTAAAAATTCTCTCTCTATCTCTCTCTCTCTCCTCTCTCACTCTCTCTAAAAATAAAAATAAATAAAAAAATAAAAGAAAGAAAAGTTGGTTTAAAAAAATAAAAAGACGAAACACACACACACACACACACAATAATGATAATAATAATAATAATAATAACAACAACAATAATAATAATAATAATAAATAAAAATAACCCAATCAATAAGGACCTAAACAGACATTTCCCAGAAGGGGATATACAATCGACCAACAAATATATGAAAAAATGTTCATCATCTCTAGCACTTAGAGAAATGCAAAAGGTAGTATCATAAGAGACACTGCAGAAATACAAAGGATAATTGGAAATTATTTTGAAAAGCAGTATGGAGATTCCTGGGAAAGCTGGGAATGGAACCACCATTTGACCCAGCTATTCCCCTTCTTGGTCTATTCCCTAAAGACCTAAAAAGACCATGCTACAGGGACACTGCTACATCGATGTTCATAGCAGCACAATTCACAATAGCAAGACTGTGGAACCAACCTAGATGCCCTTCAATAGACCAATGGATAAAAAAAATGTGGCATTTATACACAATGGAGTATTACTCTGCATTAAAAAATGACAAAATCATAGAATTTGGAGGGAAACGGATGGCATTAGAGCAGATTATGCTAAGTGAAGCGAGCCAAGCCCTAAAAAACAAATGCCAAAAGTCTTCTTTGATATAAGGAGAGTAACTAAGGAACAGACTAGGGGAGAAGAGCACAAGAAGAAGACCGACATTAAACAAGGATGAGAGGTGGGAGGGTAAGGGAGAACTATGTAATGTTTTGAACAACCAACAATAAAAATAAATAAAATAAAGTAAAAATTGCATCCTTTGGCTAAAAAATAGGACAAGAGAAACAAAAAAAAAAAAAAAAAGAAATTCATCATGAAATATATATTATCCACAGATCCATAAATATCTATTTTACTGAACATGGATTTATGTATAGTGTTGTTCATCTAGGAAGCTCACCCATAAGTTGAATTTTCAGTTTCAACTGCGTTCAGGAGGAGTGATCTCTTCTCACAGTTTGTATCTCCCAAGATGAAATAGAAGACACCATCAGAAGACCACCAACCAAGAAATGACCAGGACAGGATGGATACACAGCCGAGTTCTACAAGACCTTTAAAGAAGAACAAACACCAATACTCTTCAATTTGTTTCAGAAAATAGAAAGAGAGGCAGCACTTCCAAACTCATGCTCAGGCCAATATCACTCCGATTCTAAAATCAGGCAATGATACACCAAGGAAAGAAAACCTCAGATCAATATCTCTATTGAACGCAGATGCAAAAATTCTCAATAAAATTCTTGCAAATCGAACACAAAACATATCAAAAAGATCATGCATCACAAATAAGTGGGATTCATCCCAGGGATGCAAAGTTGGTTCAACAGACTGAAATTAAAAAATGTAATTCAACAGATCAATAGACTCTTAAGATAAGAATCATATGATCATCTCAATAGATGCAGGAAAAGCATTTGACAAAATACAGCACCCTTTCATGTTCAAAACACTAGAAAACTAGGGATAACAGGAACATATCTCAATATTGTAAAGGCTATCTACGATAAGCCTCAGGCTAACAACATTCTAAATGGGAAAAAAAAATTAAAGGCATTCCCTCCAGAAACAGGAACAAGACAGGTATGCCCTCTTTCACCACTTCTATTCAACATAGTTCTTGAAACATAGGATAAAGCGATTAGAGAGATGAAAGAAATTAAAGGGTTATGTACAGGAAAGGAAAAACTTAAATTAGCAGTATTTGCTGAAGACATTATTCTATACCTAGAAGACCCATAAAGCTCCACCACAAAACTTCTAGAACGAGTAAATGGATTCAGCGAAGTAACAGAATATAAAATCAACACCCATAAATCAAAGGCATTTCTTTATATCAGTGACAAATCCTCAGAAAGGGAAGTGAGGGAAACTGCCCCATTTACAATAGCCTCAAAAAATAAATAAATAAATGAAATACTTGTGTATCAACTTAATGAAGAGGTGAAAGATCTATACAATGAAAACTACAGAACCCTAAACAGAGAAATCAAAGAAGACCTAAGAATATGGAAAGGCCTATTTTGCTCTTGTATAGGCAGAATTAATATTATCAAAATGACTATACTACCAAAAGCACTATAGAGATTTAATGCAATTCTGATCAAAATCCCAATGACACTCCTCAGAGAAATAGAAAAAGCAATCATTAATTTTTTTCTGAAAAAAATAAGAGACCCAAAATAGGTAAAGCAATCCTTAGCAGGAAGAGTGAAGCAGGTGGCATTGTAATACCAGATCTTAAACTATACTAAAGAGTAATACTAACAAAAACAGCATGGTAATGGAACCAAAATAGACTGGTAGAACAATGGGACAGAATAGAGGACACAGAGACTATCCCACAAAATTAAAATTATATTAGATAAAGGTGCCAGAATCAAGCATTGGAGAAAAGATACCATGTTCAGCAAATGGTGCTAGGAAAACTGGAAATCCATATGTAACAAAATGAAATTAAACCCCTATCACTCACCATGCACAAAACTCAACTCAAAGTGGACCGAGAACCTAGGAATTAAAAAAGAGATTCTGTGTCTGACAGAAGAAAATGTAGGCCCTAACATTTATCATGTTGGATTAGGCCTCAGTTTCCTTAGTAAGACTACTATGGCACAAGAATTAAAACCAATCAATAAATGGGATGGAATCAAACTAAAAAAAGTTTCTTCTCAGAAAGAAAAAAACAATGTGTGAGATGAACAGAGAGCCTTCAACCCGGGAGCAAATGTTTACCCCTCACAGCAGAGAGAGCACTAATCTATGGGGTATATAAAGAACTCAAAATGCTAAGCACACACAAACACACACACACACAAAATAATAATAACAATAATAATAATAATAATAATAATAAATAAAAATAACCCAATCAATAAGGACCTAAACAGACGTTTCCCAGAAGAGGATATACAATCGACCAACAAATATATGAAAAAATGTTCATCATCTCTAGCACTTAGAGAAATGCAAAAGGTAGTTTCAGAAGAGACACTGCAGAGATACAAAGGATAATTGGAAATTATTTTGAAAAGCAGTATGGAGATTCCTGGGAAAGCTGGGAATGGAACCACCATTTGACCCAGCTATTCCCCTTCTCGGTCTATTCCCTAAAGACCTAAAAAGAGCATTCTACAGGGACACTGCAACATCGATGTTCATAGCAGCACAATTCACAATAGGAAGACTGTGGAACCAACCTAGATGCCCTTCAATAGACGAATGGATAAAAAAAAATGTGGCATTTATACACAATGGCCCCCCTGGGGCCTACTCACCTAGTCCCCTGGGTCCTGTTCCTCTACACCTACACCAAACTCCCTGAGTTTATATGTATTATTTCCCACACCCTCCAAACCTAAGCAGGCAGGGACACACTGGGGACAGGAGAGGTTCGCGGGGCCAGTACCTGCGGGCCTATGGGACTGAGTCTGGACGCTGCCATGGGAGCCCGGCCGGGCGTTGGGAACCTGCCGTCCGCGCTGGCGCCTGCGTCCTTGCCCTGCTGGGGCCGCAACGGACGCCAGAGCCCCAACTGACACTGGAGCCCTTGGGTGGCGGCCCGCGAGCGCCAAAGCGCCTCCAGCCAAGGGCGTGCGCAGGCGCCAAGGGTGCAGGGCGGACTGGAAGCCCAGAGCTGCCTGCAAGAAGAAGACCTAGGGGCTGGGGATGTGGCTCAATGGGTAGCGCGCTTACCTTGCATGCGTGCGGCCCGGTTTGATCCTCAGCACCACATACCAAAAAAGATGTTGTGTCTGCCGAGAACTAAGAAATAAAAATATTAAAAATTCTCTCTCTATCTCTCTCTCTCTCCTCTCTCACTCTCTCTAAAAATAAAAATAAATAAAAAAATAAAAGAAAGAAAAGTTGGTTTAAAAAAATAAAAAGAAGACGAAACACACACACACACACACACACACAATAATGATAATAATAATAATAATAATAACAACAACAATAATAATAATAATAATAAATAAAAATAACTCAATCAATAAGGACCTAAACAGACATTTCCCAGAAGGGGATATACAATCGACCAACAAATATATGAAAAAATGTTCATCATCTCTAGCACTTAGAGAAATGCAAAAGGTAGTATCATAAGAGACACTGCAGAAATACAAAGGATAATTGGAAATTATTATGAAAAGCAGTATGGAGATTCCTGGGAAAGCTGGGAATGGAACCACCATTTGACCCAGCTATTCCCCTTCTCGGTCTATTCCCTAAAGACCTAAAAAGACCATGCTACAGGGACACTGCTACATCGATGTTCATAGCAGCACAATTCACAATAGCAAGACTGTGGAACCAACCTAGATGCCCTTCAATAGACCAATGGATAAAAAAAAATGTGGCATTTATACACAATGGAGTATTACTCTGCATTAAAAAATGACAAAATCATAGAATTTGGAGGGAAACGGATGGCATTAGAGCAGATTATGCTAAGTGAAGCGAGCCAAGCCCTAAAAAAACAAATGCCAAAAGTCTTCTTTGATATAAGGAGAGTAACTAAGGAACAGACTAGGGGAGAAGAGCACGAGAAGAAGACCGACATTAAACAAGGATGAGAGGTGGGAGGGTAAGGGAGAACTATGTAATGTTTTGAACAACCAACAATAAAAATAAATAAAATAAAGTAAAAATTGCATCCTTTGGCTAAAAAATAGGACAAGAGAAACAAAAAAAAAAAACAAAGAAATTCATCATGAAATATATATTATCCACAGATCCATAAATATCTATTTTACTGAACATGGATTTATGTATAGTGTTGTTCATCTAGGAAGCTCACCCATAAGTTGAATTTTCAGTTCCAACTGCGTTCAGGAGGAGTGATCTCTTCTCACAGTTTGTATCTCCCAAGATGAAATAGAAGACACCATCAGAAGACCACCAACCAAGAAATGACCAGGACAGGATGGATACACAGCCGAGTTCTACAAGACCTTTAAAGAAGAACAAACACCAATACTCTTCAATTTGTTTCAGAAAACAGAAAGAGAGGCAGCACTTCCAAACTCATGCTCAGGCCAATATCACTCCGATTCTAAAATCAGGCAATGATACACCAAGGAAAGAAAACCTCAGATCAATATCTCTATTGAACGCAGATGCAAAAATTCTCAATAAAATTCTTGCAAATCGAACACAAAACATATCAAAAAGATCATGCATCACAAATAAGTGGGATTCATCCCAGGGATGCAAAGTTGGTTCAACAGACTGAAATTAAAAAATGTAATTCAACAGATCAATAGACTCTTAAGATAAGAATCATATGATCATCTCAATAGATGCAGGAAAAGCATTTGACAAAATACAGCACCCTTTCATGTTCAAAACACTAGAAAACTAGGGATAACAGGAACATATCTCAATATTGTAAAGGCTATCTACGATAAGCCTCAGGCTAACAACATTCTAAATGGGAAAAAAAAATTAAAGGCATTCCCTCCAGAAACAGGAACAAGACAGGTATGCCCTCTTTCACCACTTCTATTCAACATAGTTCTTGAAACATAGGATAAAGCGATTAGAGAGATGAAAGAAATTAAAGGGTTATGTACAGGAAAGGAAAAACTTAAATTAGCAGTATTTGCTGAAGACATTATTCTATACCTAGAAGACCCATAAAGCTCCACCACAAAACTTCTAGAACGAGTAAATGGATTCAGCGAAGTAACAGAATATAAAATCAACACCCATAAATCAAAGGCATTTCTTTATATCAGTGACAAATCCTCAGAAAGGGAAGTGAGGGAAACTGCCCCATTTACAATAGCCTCAAAAAATAAATAAATAAATGAAATACTTGTGTATCAACTTAATGAAGAGGTGAAAGAGCTATACAATGAAAACTACAGAACCCTAAACAGAGAAATCAAAGAAGACCTAAGAATATGGAAAGGCCTATTTTGCTCTTGTATAGGCAGAATTAATATTATCAAAATGACTATACTACCAAAAGCACTATAGAGATTTAATGCAATTCTGATCAAAATCCCAATGACACTCCTCAGAGAAATAGAAAAAGCAATCATTAATTTTTTTTCTGAAAAAAATAAGAGACCCAAAATAGGTAAAGCAATCCTTAGCAGGAAGAGTGAAGCAGGTGGCATTGTAATACCAGATCTTAAACTATACTAAAGAGTAATACTAACAAAAACAGCATGGTAATGGAACCAAAATAGACTGGTAGAACAATGGGACAGAATAGAGGACACAGAGACTTTCCCACAAAATTAAAATTATATTAGATAAAGGTGCCAGAATCAAGCATTGGAGAAAAGATACCATGTTCAGCAAATGGTGCTAGGAAAACTGGAAATCCATATGTAACAAAATGAAATTAAACCCCTATCACTCACCATGCACAAAACTCAACTCAAAGTGGACCGAGAACCTAGGAATTAAAAAAGAGATTCTGTGTCTGACAGAAGAAAATGTAGGCCCTAACATTTATCATGTTGGATTAGGCCTCAGTTTCCTTAGAAAGACTACTATGGCACAAGAATTAAAACCAATCAATAAATGGGATGGAATCAAACTAAAAAAGTTTCTTCTCAGAAAGAAAAAAACAATGTGTGAGATGAACAGAGAGCCTTCAACCCGCGAGCAAATGTTTACCCCTCACAGCAGAGAGAGCACTAATCTATGGGGTATATAAAGAACTCAAAATGCTAAGCACACACAAACACACACACACACAAAATAATAATAACAATAATAATAATAATAATAATAATAATAAATAAAAATAACCCAATCAATAAGGACCTAAACAGACGTTTCCCAGAAGAGGATATACAATCGACCAACAAATATATGAAAAAATGTTCATCAACTCTAGCACTTAGGGAAATGCAAAAGGTAGTTTCAGAAGAGACACTGCAGAAATACAAAGGATAATTGGAAATTATTTTGAAAAGCAGTATGGAGATTCCTGGGAAAGCTGGGAATGGAACCACCATTTGACCCAGCTATTCCCCTTCTCGGTCTATTCCCTAAAGACCTAAAAAGACCATGCTACAGGGACACTGCTACATCGATGTTCATAGCAGCACAATTCATAATAGGAAGACTGTGGAACCAACCTAGATGCCCTTCAATAGACGAATGGATAAACAAAAAAATGTGGCATTTATACACAATGGCCCCCCTGGGGCCTACTCACCTAGTCCCCTGGGTCCTGTTCCTCTACACCTACACCAAACTCCCTGAGTTTATATGTATTATTTCCCACACCCTCCAAACCTAAGCAGGCAGGGACACACTGGGGACAGGAGAGGTTCGCGGGGCCAGTACCTGCGGGCCTATGGGACTGAGTCTGGAGGCTGCCATGGGAGCCCGGCCGGGCGTTGGGAACCTGCCGTCCGCGCTGGCGCCTGCGTCCTTGCCCTGCTGGGGCCTCAACGGACGCCAGAGCCCCAACTGACACTGGAGCCCTTGGGTGGCGGCCCGCGAGCGCCAAAGCGCCTCCAGCCAAGGGCGTGCGCAGGCGCAGGCGCCAAGGGTGCAGGGCGGACTGGAAGCCCGGAGCTGCCTGCAAGAAGAAGACCTAGGGGCTGGGGATGTGGCTCAATGGGTAGCGCGTTTACCTTGCATGCGTGCGGCCCGGGTTCAATCCTCAGCACCACATACCAAAATAGATGTTGTGTCTGCCGAGAACTAAGAAATAAAAATATTAAAAATTCTCTCTCTATCTCTCTCTCTCTCCTCTCTCACTCTCTCTAAAAATAAAAATAAATAAAAAAATAAAAGAAAGAAAAGTTGGTTTAAAAAAATAAAAAGAAGACGAAACACACACACACACACACACAATAATGATAATAATAATAATAATAATAACAACAACAATAATAATAATAATAATAAATAAAAATAACCCAATCAATAAGGACCTAAACAGACATTTCCCAGAAGGGGATATACAATCGACCAACAAATATATGAAAAAATGTTCATCATCTCTAGCACTTAGAGAAATGCAAAAGTTAGTATCATAAGAGACACTGCAGAAATACAAAGGATAATTGGAAATTATTTTGAAAAGCAGTATGGAGATTCCTGGGAAAGCTGGGAATGGAACCACCATTTGACCCAGCTATTCCCCTTCTTGGTCTATTCCCTAAAGACCTAAAAAGACCATGCTACAGGGACACTGCTACATCGATGTTCATAGCAGCACAATTCACAATAGCAAGACTGTGGAACCAACCTAGATGCCCTTCAATAGACCAATGGATAAAAAAAATGTGGCATTTATACACAATGGAGTATTACTCTGCATTAAAAAATGACAAAATCATAGAATTTGGAGGGAAACGGATGGCATTAGAGCAGATTATGCTAAGTGAAGCGAGCCAAGCCCTAAAAAACAAATGCCAAAAGTCTTCTTTGATATAAGGAGAGTAACTAAGGAACAGACTAGGGGAGAAGAGCACAAGAAGAAGACCGACATTAAACAAGGATGAGAGGTGGGAGGGTAAGGGAGAACTATGTAATGTTTTGAACAACCAACAATAAAAATAAATAAAATAAAGTAAAAATTGCATCCTTTGGCTAAAAAATAGGACAAGAGAAACAAAAAAAAAAAAAAGAAATTCATCATGAAATATATATTATCCACAGATCCATAAATATCTATTTTACTGAACATGGATTTATGTATAGTGTTGTTCATCTAGGAAGCTCACCCATAAGTTGAATTTTCAGTTCCAACTGCGTTCAGGAGGAGTGATCTCTTCTCACAGTTTGTATCTCCCAAGATGAAATAGAAGACACCATCAGAAGACCACCAACCAAGAAATGACCAGGACAGGATGGATACACAGCCGAGTTCTACAAGACCTTTAAAGAAGAACAAACACCAATACTCTTCAATTTGTTTCAGAAAATAGAAAGAGAGGCAGCACTTCCAAACTCATGCTCAGGCCAATATCACTCCGATTCTAAAATCAGGCAATGATACACCAAGGAAAGAAAACCTCAGATCAATATCTCTATTGAACGCAGATGCAAAAATTCTCAATAAAATTCTTGCAAATCGAACACAAAACATATCAAAAAGATCATGCATCACAAATAAGTGGGATTCATCCCAGGGATGCAAAGTTGGTTCAACAGACTGAAATTAAAAAATGTAATTCAACAGATCAATAGACTCTTAAGATAAGAATCATATGATCATCTCAATAGATGCAGGAAAAGCATTTGACAAAATACAGCACCCTTTCATGTTCAAAACACTAGAAAACTAGGGATAACAGGAACATATCTCAATATTGTAAAGGCTATCTACGATAAGCCTCAGGCTAACAACATTCTAAATGGGAAAAAAAAATTAAAGGCATTCCCTCCAGAAACAGGAACAAGACAGGTATGCCCTCTTTCACCACTTCTATTCAACATAGTTCTTGAAACATAGGATAAAGCGATTAGAGAGATGAAAGAAATTAAAGGGTTATGTACAGGAAAGGAAAAACTTAAATTAGCAGTATTTGCTGAAGACATTATTCTATACCTAGAAGACCCATAAAGCTCCACCACAAAACTTCTAGAACGAGTAAATGGATTCAGCGAAGTAACAGAATATAAAATCAACACCCATAAATCAAAGGCATTTCTTTATATCAGTGACAAATCCTCAGAAAGGGAAGTGAGGGAAACTGCCCCATTTACAATAGCCTCAAAAAATAAATAAATAAATGAAATACTTGTGTATCAACTTAATGAAGAGGTGAAAGATCTATACAATGAAAACTACAGAACCCTAAACAGAGAAATCAAAGAAGACCTAAGAATATGGAAAGGCCTATTTTGCTCTTGTATAGGCAGAATTAATATTATCAAAATGACTATACTACCAAAAGCACTATAGAGATTTAATGCAATTCTGATCAAAATCCCAATGACACTCCTCAGAGAAATAGAAAAAGCAATCATTAATTTTTTTTCTGAAAAAAATAAGAGACCCAAAATAGGTAAAGCAATCCTTAGCAGGAAGAGTGAAGCAGGTGGCATTGTAATACCAGATCTTAAACTATACTAAAGAGTAATACTAACAAAAACAGCATGGTAATGGAACCAAAATAGACTGGTAGAACAATGGGACAGAATAGAGGACACAGAGACTATCCCACAAAATTAAAATTATATTAGATAAAGGTGCCAGAATCAAGCATTGGAGAAAAGATACCATGTTCAGCAAATGGTGCTAGGAAAACTGGAAATCCATATGTAACAAAATGAAATTAAACCCCTATCACTCACCATGCACAAAACTCAACTCAAAGTGGACCGAGAACCTAGGAATTAAAAAAGAGATTCTGTGTCTGACAGAAGAAAATGTAGGCCCTAACATTTATCATGTTGGATTAGGCCTCAGTTTCCTTAGTAAGACTACTATGGCACAAGAATTAAAACCAATCAATAAATGGGATGGAATCAAACTAAAAAAGTTTCTTCTCAGAAAGAAAAAAACAATGTGTGAGATGAACAGAGAGCCTTCAACCCGCGAGCAAATGTTTACCCCTCACAGCAGAGAGAGCACTAATCTATGGGGTATATAAAGAACTCAAAATGCTAAGCACACACAAACACACACACACACAAAATAATAATAACAATAATAATAATAATAATAATAATAATAATAATAATAATAAATAAAAATAACCCAATCAATAAGGACCTAAACAGACGTTTCCCAGAAGAGGATATACAATCGACCAACAAATATATGAAAAAATGTTCATCATCTCTAGCACTTAGAGAAATGCAAAAGGTAGTTTCAGAAGAGACACTGCAGAAATACAAAGGATAATTGGAAATTATTTTGAAAAGCAGTATGGAGATTCCTGGGAAAGCTGGGAATGGAACCACCATTTGACCCAGCTATTCCCCTTCTCGGTCTATTCCCTAAAGACCTAAAAAGAGCATTCTACAGGGACACTGCAACATCGATGTTCATAGCAGCACAATTCACAATAGGAAGACTGTGGAACCAACCTAGATGCCCTTCAATAGACGAATGGATAAAAAAAAATGTGGCATTTATACACAATGGCCCCCCTGGGGCCTACTCACCTAGTCCCCTGGGTCCTGTTCCTCTACACCTACACCAAACTCCCTGAGTTTATATGTATTATTTCCCACACCCTCCAAACCTAAGCAGGCAGGGACACACTGGGGACAGGAGAGGTTCGCGGGGCCAGTACCTGCGGGCCTATGGGACTGAGTCTGGAGGCTGCCATGGGAGCCCGGCCGGGCGTTGGGAACCTGCCGTCCGCGCTGGCGCCTGCGTCCTTGCCCTGCTGGGGCCGCAACGGACGCCAGAGCCCCAACTGACACTGGAGCCCTTGGGTGGCGGCCCGCGAGCGCCAAAGCGCCTCCAGCCAAGGGCGTGCGCAGGCGCCAAGGGTGCAGGGCGGACTGGAAGCCCGGAGCTGCCTGCAAGAAGAAGACCTAGGGGCTGGGGATGTGGCTCAATGGGTAGCGCGCTTACCTTGCATGCGTGCGGCCCGGGTTCGATCCTCAGCACCACATACCAAAAAAGATGTTGTGTCTGCCGAGAACTAAGAAATAAAAATATTAAAAATTCTCTCTCTATCTCTCTCTCTCTCCTCTCTCACTCTCTCTAAAAATAAAAATAAATAAAAAAATAAAAGAAAGAAAAGTTGGTTTAAAAAAATAAAAAGAAGACGAAACACACACACACACACACACACACAATAATGATAATAATAATAATAATAATAACAACAACAATAATAATAATAATAATAAATAAAAATAACCCAATCAATAAGGACCTAAACAGACATTTCCCAGAAGGGGATATACAATCGACCAACAAATATATGAAAAAATGTTCATCATCTCTAGCACTTAGAGAAATGCAAAAGGTAGTATCATAAGAGACACTGCAGAAATACAAAGGATAATTGGAAATTATTTTGAAAAGCAGTATGGAGATTCCTGGGAAAGCTGGGAATGGAACCACCATTTGACCCAGCTATTCCCCTTCTCGGTCTATTCCCTAAAGACCTAAAAAGACCATGCTACAGGGACACTGCTACATCGATGTTCATAGCAGCACAATTCACAATAGCAAGACTGTGGAACCAACCTAGATGCCCTTCAATAGACCAATGGATAAAAAAAAATGTGGCATTTATACACAATGGAGTATTACTCTGCATTAAAAAATGACAAAATCATAGAATTTGGAGGGAAACGGATGGCATTAGAGCAGATTATGCTAAGTGAAGCGAGCCAAGCCCTAAAAAAACAAATGCCAAAAGTCTTCTTTGATATAAGGAGAGTAACTAAGGAACAGACTAGGGGAGAAGAGCACGAGAAGAAGACCGACATTAAACAAGGATGAGAGGTGGGAGGGTAAGGGAGAACTATGTAATGTTTTGAACAACCAACAATAAAAATAAATAAAATAAAGTAAAAATTGCATCCTTTGGCTAAAAAATAGGACAAGAGAAACAAAAAAAAAAAACAAAGAAATTCATCATGAAATATATATTATCCACAGATCCATAAATATCTATTTTACTGAACATGGATTTATGTATAGTGTTGTTCATCTAGGAAGCTCACCCATAAGTTGAATTTTCAGTTCCAACTGCGTTCAGGAGGAGTGATCTCTTCTCACAGTTTGTATCTCCCAAGATGAAATAGAAGACACCATCAGAAGACCACCAACCAAGAAATGACCAGGACAGGATGGATACACAGCCGAGTTCTACAAGACCTTTAAAGAAGAACAAACACCAATACTCTTCAATTTGTTTCAGAAAACAGAAAGAGAGGCAGCACTTCCAAACTCATGCTCAGGCCAATATCACTCCGATTCTAAAATCAGGCAATGATACACCAAGGAAAGAAAACCTCAGATCAATATCTCTATTGAACGCAGATGCAAAAATTCTCAATAAAATTCTTGCAAATCGAACACAAAACATATCAAAAAGATCATGCATCACAAATAAGTGGGATTCATCCCAGGGATGCAAAGTTGGTTCAACAGACTGAAATTAAAAAATGTAATTCAACAGATCAATAGACTCTTAAGATAAGAATCATATGATCATCTCAATAGATGCAGGAAAAGCATTTGACAAAATACAGCACCCTTTCATGTTCAAAACACTAGAAAACTAGGGATAACAGGAACATATCTCAATATTGTAAAGGCTATCTACGATAAGCCTCAGGCTAACAACATTCTAAATGGGAAAAAAAAATTAAAGGCATTCCCTCCAGAAACAGGAACAAGACAGGTATGCCCTCTTTCACCACTTCTATTCAACATAGTTCTTGAAACATAGGATAAAGCGATTAGAGAGATGAAAGAAATTAAAGGGTTATGTACAGGAAAGGAAAAACTTAAATTAGCAGTATTTGCTGAAGACATTATTCTATACCTAGAAGACCCATAAAGCTCCACCACAAAACTTCTAGAACGAGTAAATGGATTCAGCGAAGTAACAGAATATAAAATCAACACCCATAAATCAAAGGCATTTCTTTATATCAGTGACAAATCCTCAGAAAGGGAAGTGAGGGAAACTGCCCCATTTACAATAGCCTCAAAAAATAAATAAATAAATGAAATACTTGTGTATCAACTTAATGAAGAGGTGAAAGATCTATACAATGAAAACTACAGAACCCTAAACAGAGAAATCAAAGAAGACCTAAGAATATGGAAAGGCCTATTTTGCTCTTGTATAGGCAGAATTAATATTATCAAAATGACTATACTACCAAAAGCACTATAGAGATTTAATGCAATTCTGATCAAAATCCCAATGACACTCCTCAGAGAAATAGAAAAAGCAATCATTAATTTTTTTTCTGAAAAAAATAAGAGACCCAAAATAGGTAAAGCAATCCTTAGCAGGAAGAGTGAAGCAGGTGGCATTGTAATACCAGATCTTAAACTATACTAAAGAGTAATACTAACAAAAACAGCATGGTAATGGAACCAAAATAGACTGGTAGAACAATGGGACAGAATAGAGGACACAGAGACTATCCCACAAAATTAAAATTATATTAGATAAAGGTGCCAGAATCAAGCATTGGAGAAAAGATACCATGTTCAGCAAATGGTGCTAGGAAAACTGGAAATCCATATGTAACAAAATGAAATTAAACCCCTATCACTCACCATGCACAAAACTCAACTCAAAGTGGACCGAGAACCTAGGAATTAAAAAAGAGATTCTGTGTCTGACAGAAGAAAATGTAGGCCCTAACATTTATCATGTTGGATTAGGCCTCAGTTTCCTTAGAAAGACTACTATGGCACAAGAATTAAAACCAATCAATAAATGGGATGGAATCAAACTAAAAAAGTTTCTTCTCAGAAAGAAAAAAACAATGTGTGAGATGAACAGAGAGCCTTCAACCCGGGAGAAAATGTTTACCCCTCACAGCAGAGAGAGCACTAATCTATGGGGTATATAAAGAACTCAAAATGCTAAGCACACACAAACACACACACACACAAAATAATAATAACAATAATAATAATAATAATAATAATAATAATAATAATAATAATAAATAAAAATAACCCAATCAATAAGGACCTAAACAGACGTTTCCCAGAAGAGGATATACAATCGACCAACAAATATATGAAAAAATGTTCATCATCTCTAGCACTTAGAGAAATGCAAAAGGTAGTTTCAGAAGAGACACTGCAGAAATACAAATGATAATTGGAAATTATTTTGAAAAGCAGTATGGAGATTCCTGGGAAAGCTGGGAATGGAACCACCATTTGACCCAGCTATTCCCCTTCTCGGTCTATTCCCTAAAGACCTAAAAAGAGCATTCTACAGGGACACTGCAACATCGATGTTCATAGCAGCACAATTCACAATAGGAAGACTGTGGAACCAACCTAGATGCCCTTCAATAGACGAATGGATAAAAAAAAATGTGGCATTTATACACAATGGCCCCCCTGGGGCCTACTCACCTAGTCCCCTGGGTCCTGTTCCTCTACACCTACACCAAACTCCCTGAGTTTATATGTATTATTTCCCACACCCTCCAAACCTAAGCAGGCAGGGACACACTGGGGACAGGAGAGGTTCGCGGGGCCAGTACCTGCGGGCCTATGGGACTGAGTCTGGAGGCTGCCATGGGAGCCCGGCCGGGCGTTGGGAACCTGCCGTCCGCGCTGGCGCCTGCGTCCTTGCCCTGCTGGGGCCGCAACGGACGCCAGAGCCCCAACTGACACTGGAGCCCTTGGGTGGCGGCCCGCGAGCGCCAAAGCGCCTCCAGCCAAGGGCGTGCGCAGGCGCCAAGGGTGCAGGGCGGACTGGAAGCCCGGAGCTGCCTGCAAGAAGAAGACCTAGGGGCTGGGGATGTGGCTCAATGGGTAGCGCGCTTACCTTGCATGCGTGCGGCCCGGGTTCGATCCTCAGCACCACATACCAAAAAAGATGTTGTGTCTGCCGAGAACTAAGAAATAAAAATATTAAAAATTCTCTCTCTATCTCTCTCTCTCTCCTCTCTCACTCTCTCTAAAAATAAAAATAAATAAAAAAATAAAAGAAAGAAAAGTTGGTTTAAAAAAATAAAAAGAAGACGAAACACACACACACACACACACACACACAATAATGATAATAATAATAATAATAATAACAACAACAATAATAATAATAATAATAAATAAAAATAACCCAATCAATAAGGACCTAAACAGACATTTCCCAGAAGGGGATATACAATCGACCAACAAATATATGAAAAAATGTTCATCATCTCTAGCACTTAGAGAAATGCAAAAGGTAGTATCATAAGAGACACTGCAGAAATACAAAGGATAATTGGAAATTATTTTGAAAAGCAGTATGGAGATTCCTGGGAAAGCTGGGAATGGAACCACCATTTGACCCAGCTATTCCCCTTCTCGGTCTATTCCCTAAAGACCTAAAAAGACCATGCTACAGGGACACTGCTACATCGATGTTCATAGCAGCACAATTCACAATAGCAAGACTGTGGAACCAACCTAGATGCCCTTCAATAGACCAATGGATAAAAAAAAATGTGGCATTTATACACAATGGAGTATTACTCTGCATTAAAAAATGACAAAATCATAGAATTTGGAGGGAAACGGATGGCATTAGAGCAGATTATGCTAAGTGAAGCGAGCCAAGCCCTAAAAAAACAAATGCCAAAAGTCTTCTTTGATATAAGGAGAGTAACTAAGGAACAGACTAGGGGAGAAGAGCACGAGAAGAAGACCAACATTAAACAAGGATGAGAGGTGGGAGGGTAAGGGAGAACTATGTAATGTTTTGAACAACCAACAATAAAAATAAATAAAATAGAGTAAAAATTGCATCCTTTGGCTAAAAAATAGGACAAGAGAAACAAAAAAAAAAAAAAGAAATTCATCATGAAATATATATTATCCACAGATCCATAAATATCTATTTTACTGAACATGGTTTATGTATAGTGTTGTTCATCTAGGAAGCTCACCCATAAGTTGAATTTTCAGTTCCAACTGCGTTCAGGAGGAGTGATCTCTTCTCACAGTTTGTATCTCCCAAGATGAAATAGAAGACACCATCAGAAGACCACCAACCAAGAAATGACCAGGACAGGATGGATACACAGCCGAGTTCTACAAGACCTTTAAAGAAGAACAAACACCAATACTCTTCAATTTGTTTCAGAAAACAGAAAGAGAGGCAGCACTTCCAAACTCATGCTCAGGCCAATATCACTCCGATTCTAAAATCAGGCAATGATACACCAAGGAAAGAAAACCTCAGATCAATATCTCTATTGAACGCAGATGCAAAAATTCTCAATAAAATTCTTGCAAATCGAACACAAAACATATCAAAAAGATCATGCATCACAAATAAGTGGGATTCATCCCAGGGATGCAAAGTTGGTTCAACAGACTGAAATTAAAAAATGTAATTCAACAGATCAATAGACTCTTAAGATAAGAATCATATGATCATCTCAATAGATGCAGGAAAAGCATTTGACAAAATACAGCACCCTTTCATGTTCAAAACACTAGAAAACTAGGGATAACAGGAACATATCTCAATATTGTAAAGGCTATCTACGATAAGCCTCAGGCTAACAACATTCTAAATGGGAAAAAAAAAATTAAAGGCATTCCCTCCAGAAACAGGAACAAGACAGGTATGCCCTCTTTCACCACTTCTATTCAACATAGTTCTTGAAACATAGGATAAAGCGATTAGAGAGATGAAAGAAATTAAAGGGTTATGTACAGGAAAGGAAAAACTTAAATTAGCAGTATTTGCTGAAGACATTATTCTATACCTAGAAGACCCATAAAGCTCCACCACAAAACTTCTAGAACGAGTAAATGGATTCAGCGAAGTAACAGAATATAAAATCAACACCCATAAATCAAAGGCATTTCTTTATATCAGTGACAAATCCTCAGAAAGGGAAGTGAGGGAAACTGCCCCATTTACAATAGCCTCAAAAAACAAATAAATAAATGAAATACTTGTGTATCAACTTAATGAAGAGGTGAAAGATCTATACAATGAAAACTACAGAACCCTAAACAGAGAAATCAAAGAAGACCTAAGAATATGGAAAGGCCTATTTTGCTCTTGTATAGGCAGAATTAATATTATCAAAATGACTATACTACCAAAAGCACTATAGAGATTTAATGCAATTCTGATCAAAATCCCAATGACACTCCTCAGAGAAATAGAAAAAGCAATCATTAATTTTTTTTCTGAAAAAAATAAGAGACCCAAAATAGGTAAAGCAATCCTTAGCAGGAAGAGTGAAGCAGGTGGCATTGTAATACCAGATCTTAAACTATACTAAAGAGTAATACTAACAAAAACAGCATGGTAATGGAACCAAAATAGACTGGTAGAACAATGGGACAGAATAGAGGACACAGAGACTTTCCCACAAAATTAAAATTATATTAGATAAAGGTGCCAGAATCAAGCATTGGAGAAAAGATACCATGTTCAGCAAATGGTGCTAGGAAAACTGGAAATCCATATGTAACAAAATGAAATTAAACCCCTATCACTCACCATGCACAAAACTCAACTCAAAGTGGACCGAGAACCTAGGAATTAAAAAAGAGATTCTGTGTCTGACAGAAGAAAATGTAGGCCCTAACATTTATCATGTTGGATTAGGCCTCAGTTTCCTTAGAAAGACTACTATGGCACAAGAATTAAAACCAATCAATAAATGGGATGGAATCAAACTAAAAAAGTTTCTTCTCAGAAAGAAAAAAACAATGTGTGAGATGAACAGAGAGCCTTCAACCCGGGAGCAAATGTTTACCCCTCACAGCAGAGAGAGCACTAATCTATGGGGTATATAAAGAACTCAAAATGCTAAGCACACACAAACACACACACACACAAAATAATAATAACAATAATAATAATAATAATAATAATAATAATAATAAATAAAAATAACCCAATCAATAAGGACCTAAACAGACGTTTCCCAGAAGAGGATATACAATCGACCAACAAATATATGAAAAAATGTTCATCATCTCTAGCACTTAGAGAAATGCAAAAGGTAGTTTCAGAAGAGACACTGCAGAAATACAAAGGATAATTGGAAATTATTTTGAAAAGCAGTATGGAGATTCCTGGGAAAGCTGGGAATGGAACCACCATTTGACCCAGCTATTCCCCTTCTCGGTCTATTCCCTAAAGACCTAAAAAGAGCATTCTACAGGGACACTGCAACATCGATGTTCATAGCAGCACAATTCACAATAGGAAGACTGTGGAACCAACCTAGATGCCCTTCAATAGACGAATGGATAAAAAAAAATGTGGCATTTATACACAATGGCCCCCCTGGGGCCTACTCACCTAGTCCCCTGGGTCCTGTTCCTCTACACCTACACCAAACTCCCTGAGTTTATATGTATTATTTCCCACACCCTCCAAACCTAAGCAGGCAGGGACACACTGGGGACAGGAGAGGTTCGCGGGGCCAGTACCTGCGGGCCTATGGGACTGAGTCTGGACGCTGCCATGGGAGCCCGGCCGGGCGTTGGGAACCTGCCGTCCGCGCTGGCACCTGCGTCCTTGCCCTGCTGGGGCCGCAACGGACGCCAGAGCCCCAACTGACACTGGAGCCCTTGGGTGGCGGCCCGCGAGCGCCAAAGCGCCTCCAGCCAAGGGCGTGCGCAGGCGCCAAGGGTGCAGGGCGGACTGGAAGCCCGGAGCTGCCTGCAAGAAGAAGACCTAGGGGCTGGGGATGTGGCTCAATGGGTAGCGCGCTTACCTTGCATGCGTGCGGCCCGGGTTCGATCCTCAGCACCACATACCAAAAAAGATGTTGTGTCTGCCGAGAACTAAGAAATAAAAATATTAAAAATTCTCTCTCTATCTCTCTCTCTCTCCTCTCTCACTCTCTCTAAAAATAAAAATAAATAAAAAAATAAAAGAAAGAAAAGTTGGTTTAAAAAAATAAAAAGAAGACGAAACACACACACACACACACACACAATAATGATAATAATAATAATAATAATAACAACAACAATAATAATAATAATAATAAATAAAAATAACCCAATCAATAAGGACCTAAACAGACATTTCCCAGAAGGGGATATACAATCGACCAACAAATATATGAAAAAATGTTCATCATCTCTAGCACTTAGAGAAATGCAAAAGGTAGTATCATAAGAGACACTGCAGAAATACAAAGGATAATTGGAAATTATTTTGAAAAGCAGTATGGAGATTCCTGGGAAAGCTGGGAATGGAACCACCATTTGACCCAGCTATTCCCCTTCTCGGTCTATTCCCTAAAGACCTAAAAAGACCATGCTACAGGGACACTGCTACATCGATGTTCATAGCAGCACAATTCACAATAGCAAGACTGTGGAACCAACCTAGATGCCCTTCAATAGACCAATGGATAAAAAAAAATGTGGCATTTATACACAATGGAGTATTACTCTGCATTAAAAAATGACAAAATCATAGAATTTGGAGGGAAACGGATGGCATTAGAGCAGATTATGCTAAGTGAAGCGAGCCAAGCCCTAAAAAAACAAATGCCAAAAGTCTTCTTTGATATAAGGAGAGTAACTAAGGAACAGACTAGGGGAGAAGAGCACGAGAAGAAGACCGACATTAAACAAGGATGAGAGGTGGGAGGGTAAGGGAGAACTATGTAATGTTTTGAACAACCAACAATAAAAATAAATAAAATAGAGTAAAAATTGCATCCTTTGGCTAAAAAATAGGACAAGAGAAACAAAAAAAAAAAAAGAAATTCATCATGAAATATATATTATCCACAGATCCATAAATATCTATTTTACTGAACATGGTTTATGTATAGTGTTGTTCATCTAGGAAGCTCACCCATAAGTTGAATTTTCAGTTCCAACTGCGTTCAGGAGGAGTGATCTCTTCTCACAGTTTGTATCTCCCAAGATGAAATAGAAGACACCATCAGAAGACCACCAACCAAGAAATGACCAGGACAGGATGGATACACAGCCGAGTTCTACAAGACCTTTAAAGAAGAACAAACACCAATACTCTTCAATTTGTTTCAGAAAACAGAAAGAGAGGCAGCACTTCCAAACTCATGCTCAGGCCAATATCACTCCGATTCTAAAATCAGGCAATGATACACCAAGGAAAGAAAACCTCAGATCAATATCTCTATTGAACGCAGATGCAAAAATTCTCAATAAAATTCTTGCAAATCGAACACAAAACATATCAAAAAGATCATGCATCACAAATAAGTGGGATTCATCCCAGGGATGCAAAGTTGGTTCAACAGACTGAAATTAAAAAATGTAATTCAACAGATCAATAGACTCTTAAGATAAGAATCATATGATCATCTCAATAGATGCAGGAAAAGCATTTGACAAAATACAGCACCCTTTCATGTTCAAAACACTAGAAAACTAGGGATAACAGGAACATATCTCAATATTGTAAAGGCTATCTACGATAAGCCTCAGGCTAACAACATTCTAAATGGGAAAAAAAAATTAAAGGCATTCCCTCCAGAAACAGGAACAAGACAGGTATGCCCTCTTTCACCACTTCTATTCAACATAGTTCTTGAAACATAGGATAAAGCGATTAGAGAGATGAAAGAAATTAAAGGGTTATGTACAGGAAAGGAAAAACTTAAATTAGCAGTATTTGCTGAAGACATTATTCTATACCTAGAAGACCCATAAAGCTCCACCACAAAACTTCTAGAACGAGTAAATGGATTCAGCGAAGTAACAGAATATAAAATCAACACCCATAAATCAAAGGCATTTCTTTATATCAGTGACAAATCCTCAGAAAGGGAAGTGAGGGAAACTGCCCCATTTACAATAGCCTCAAAAAATAAATAAATAAATGAAATACTTGTGTATCAACTTAATGAAGAGGTGAAAGATCTATACAATGAAAACTACAGAACCCTAAACAGAGAAATCAAAGAAGACCTAAGAATATGGAAAGGCCTATTTTGCTCTTGTATAGGCAGAATTAATATTATCAAAATGACTATACTACCAAAAGCACTATAGAGATTTAATGCAATTCTGATCAAAATCCCAATGACACTCCTCAGAGAAATAGAAAAAGCAATCATTAATTTTTTTTCTGAAAAAAATAAGAGACCCAAAATAGGTAAAGCAATCCTTAGCAGGAAGAGTGAAGCAGGTGGCATTGTAATACCAGATCTTAAACTATACTAAAGAGTAATACTAACAAAAACAGCATGGTAATGGAACCAAAATAGACTGGTAGAACAATGGGACAGAATAGAGGACACAGAGACTATCCCACAAAATTAAAATTATATTAGATAAAGGTGCCAGAATCAAGCATTGGAGAAAAGATACCATGTTCAGCAAATGGTGCTAGGAAAACTGGAAATCCATATGTAACAAAATGAAATTAAACCCCTATCACACACCATGCACAAAACTCAACTCAAAGTGGACCGAGAACCTAGGAATTAAAAAAGAGATTCTGTGTCTGACAGAAGAAAATGTAGGCCCTAACATTTATCATGTTGGATTAGGCCTCAGTTTCCTTAGTAAGACTACTATGGCACAAGAATTAAAACCAATCAATAAATGGGATGGAATCAAACTAAAAAAGTTTCTTCTCAGAAAGAAAAAAACAATGTGTGAGATGAACAGAGAGCCTTCAACCCGGGAGCAAATGTTTACCCCTCACAGCAGAGAGAGCACTAATCTATGGGGTATATAAAGAACTCAAAATGCTAAGCACACACAAACACACACACACAAAATAATAATAACAATAATAATAATAATAATAATAATAATAATAATAATAATAAATAAAAATAACCCAATCAATAAGGACCTAAACAGACGTTTCCCAGAAGAGGATATACAATCGACCAACAAATATATGAAAAAATGTTCATCATCTCTAGCACTTAGAGAAATGCAAAAGGTAGTTTCAGAAGAGACACTGCAGAAATACAGAGGATAATTGGAAATTATTTTGAAAAGCAGTATGGAGATTCCTGGGAAAGCTGGGAATGGAACCACCATTTGACCCAGCTATTCCCCTTCTCGGTCTATTCCCTAAAGACCTAAAAAGAGCATTCTACAGGGACACTGCAACATCGATGTTCATAGCAGCACAATTCACAATAGGAAGACTGTGGAACCAACCTAGATGCCCTTCAATAGACGAATGGATAAAAAAAAATGTGGCATTTATACACAATGGCCCCCCTGGGGCCTACTCACCTAGTCCCCTGGGTCCTGTTCCTCTACACCTACACCAAACTCCCTGAGTTTATATGTATTATTTCCCACACCCTCCAAACCTAAGCAGGCAGGGACACACTGGGGACAGGAGAGGTTCGCGGGGCCAGTACCTGCGGGCCTATGGGACTGAGTCTGGACGCTGCCATGGGAGCCCGGCCGGGCGTTGGGAACCTGCCGTCCGCGCTGGCGCCTGCGTCCTTGCCCTGCTGGGGCCGCAACGGACGCCAGAGCCCCAACTGACACTGGAGCCCTTGGGTGGCGGCCCGCGAGCGCCAAAGCGCCTCCAGCCAAGGGCGTGCGCAGGCGCCAAGGGTGCAGGGCGGACTGGAAGCCCGGAGCTGCCTGCAAGAAGAAGACCTAGGGGCTGGGGATGTGGCTCAATGGGTAGCGCGCTTACCTTGCATGCGTGCGGCCCGGGTTCGATCCTCAGCACCACATACCAAAAAAGATGTTGTGTCTGCCGAGAACTAAGAAATAAAAATATTAAAAATTCTCTCTCTATCTCTCTCTCTCTCCTCTCTCACTCTCTCTAAAAATAAAAATAAATAAAAAAATAAAAGAAAGAAAAGTTGGTTTAAAAAAATAAAAAGAAGACGAAAGAAACACACACACACACACACAATAATGATAATAATAATAATAATAACAACAACAACAATAATAATAATAATAATAAATAAAAATAACCCAATCAATAAGGACCTAAACAGACATTTCCCAGAAGGGGATATACAATCGACCAACAAATATATGAAAAAATGTTCATCATCTCTAGCACTTAGAGAAATGCAAAAGGTAGTATCATAAGAGACACTGCAGAAATACAAAGGATAATTGGAAATTATTTTGAAAAGCAGTATGGAGATTCCTGGGAAAGCTGGGAATGGAACCACCATTTGACCCAGCTATTCCCCTTCTCGGTCTATTCCCTAAAGACCTAAAAAGACCATGCTACAGGGACACTGCTACATCGATGTTCATAGCAGCACAATTCACAATAGCAAGACTGTGGAACCAACCTAGATGCCCTTCAATAGACCAATGGATAAAAAAAAATGTGGCATTTATACACAATGGAGTATTACTCTGCATTAAAAAATGACAAAATCATAGAATTTGGAGGGAAACGGATGGCATTAGAGCAGATTATGCTAAGTGAAGCGAGCCAAGCCCTAAAAAAACAAATGCCAAAAGTCTTCTTTGATATAAGGAGAGTAACTAAGGAACAGACTAGGGGAGAAGAGCACGAGAAGAAGACCGACATTAAACAAGGATGAGAGGTGGGAGGGTAAGGGAGAACTATGTAATGTTTTGAACAACCAACAATAAAAATAAATAAAATAAAGTAAAAATTGCATCCTTTGGCTAAAAAATAGGACAAGAGAAACAAAAAAAAAAAAAGAAATTCATCATGAAATATATATTATCCACAGATCCATAAATATCTATTTTACTGAACATGGATTTATGTATAGTGTTGTTCATCTAGGAAGCTCACCCATAAGTTGAATTTTCAGTTCCAACTGCGTTCAGGAGGAGTGATCTCTTCTCACAGTTTGTATCTCCCAAGATGAAATAGAAGACACCATCAGAAGACCACCAACCAAGAAATGACCAGGACAGGATGGATACACAGCCGAGTTCTACAAGACCTTTAAAGAAGAACAAACACCAATACTCTTCAATTTGTTTCAGAAAACAGAAAGAGAGGCAGCACTTCCAAACTCATGCTCAGGCCAATATCACTCCGATTCTAAAATCAGGCAATGATACACCAAGGAAAGAAAACCTCAGATCAATATCTCTATTGAACGCAGATGCAAAAATTCTCAATAAAATTCTTGCAAATCGAACACAAAACATATCAAAAAGATCATGCATCACAAATAAGTGGGATTCATCCCAGGGATGCAAAGTTGGTTCAACAGACTGAAATTAAAAAATGTAATTCAACAGATCAATAGACTCTTAAGATAAGAATCATATGATCATCTCAATAGATGCAGGAAAAGCATTTGACAAAATACAGCACCCTTTCATGTTCAAAACACTAGAAAACTAGGGATAACAGGAACATATCTCAATATTGTAAAGGCTATCTACGATAAGCCTCAGGCTAACAACATTCTAAATGGGAAAAAAAAATTAAAGGCATTCCCTCCAGAAACAGGAACAAGACAGGTATGCCCTCTTTCACCACTTCTATTCAACATAGTTCTTGAAACATAGGATAAAGCGATTAGAGAGATGAAAGAAATTAAAGGGTTATGTACAGGAAAGGAAAAACTTAAATTAGCAGTATTTGCTGAAGACATTATTCTATACCTAGAAGACCCATAAAGCTCCACCACAAAACTTCTAGAACGAGTAAATGGATTCAGCGAAGTAACAGAATATAAAATCAACACCCATAAATCAAAGGCATTTCTTTATATCAGTGACAAATCCTCAGAAAGGGAAGTGAGGGAAACTGCCCCATTTACAATAGCCTCAAAAAATAAATAAATAAATGAAATACTTGTGTATCAACTTAATGAAGAGGTGAAAGATCTATACAATGAAAACTACAGAACCCTAAACAGAGAAATCAAAGAAGACCTAAGAATATGGAAAGGCCTATTTTGCTCTTGTATAGGCAGAATTAATATTATCAAAATGACTATACTACCAAAAGCACTATAGAGATTTAATGCAATTCTGATCAAAATCCCAATGACACTCCTCAGAGAAATAGAAAAAGCAATCATTAATTTTTTTTCTGAAAAAAATAAGAGACCCAAAATAGGTAAAGCAATCCTTAGCAGGAAGAGTGAAGCAGGTGGCATTGTAATACCAGATCTTAAACTATACTAAAGAGTAATACTAACAAAAACAGCATGGTAATGGAACCAAAATAGACTGGTAGAACAATGGGACAGAATAGAGGACACAGAGACTATCCCACAAAATTAAAATTATATTAGATAAAGGTGCCAGAATCAAGCATTGGAGAAAAGATACCATGTTCAGCAAATGGTGCTAGGAAAACTGGAAATCCATATGTAACAAAATGAAATTAAACCCCTATCACTCACCATGCACAAAACTCAACTCAAAGTGGACCGAGAACCTAGGAATTAAAAAAGAGATTCTGTGTCTGACAGAAGAAAATGTAGGCCCTAACATTTATCATGTTGGATTAGGCCTCAGTTTCCTTAGTAAGACTACTATGGCACAAGAATTAAAACCAATCAATAAATGGGATGGAATCAAACTAAAAAAGTTTCTTCTCAGAAAGAAAAAAACAATGTGTGAGATGAACAGAGAGCCTTCAACCCGGGAGCAAATGTTTACCCCTCACAGCAGAGAGAGCACTAATCTATGGGGTATATAAAGAACTCAAAATGCTAAGCACACACAAACACACACACACAAAATAATAATAACAATAATAATAATAATAATAATAATAATAATAATAATAATAAATAAAAATAACCCAATCAATAAGGACCTAAACAGACGTTTCCCAGAAGAGGATATACAATCGACCAACAAATATATGAAAAAATGTTCATCATCTCTAGCACTTAGAGAAATGCAAAAGGTAGTTTCAGAAGAGACACTGCAGAAATACAGAGGATAATTGGAAATTATTTTGAAAAGCAGTATGGAGATTCCTGGGAAAGCTGGGAATGGAACCACCATTTGACCCAGCTATTCCCCTTCTCGGTCTATTCCCTAAAGACCTAAAAAGAGCATTCTACAGGGACACTGCAACATCGATGTTCATAGCAGCACAATTCACAATAGGAAGACTGTGGAACCAACCTAGATGCCCTTCAATAGACGAATGGATAAAAAAAAATGTGGCATTTATACACAATGGCCCCCCTGGGGCCTACTCACCTAGTCCCCTGGGTCCTGTTCCTCTACACCTACACCAAACTCCCTGAGTTTATATGTATTATTTCCCACACCCTCCAAACCTAAGCAGGCAGGGACACACTGGGGACAGGAGAGGTTCGCGGGGCCAGTACCTGCGGGCCTATGGGACTGAGTCTGGAGGCTGCCATGGGAGCCCGGCCGGGCGTTGGGAACCTGCCGTCCGCGCTGGCGCCTGGGTCCTTGCCCTGCTGGGGCCGCAACGGACGCCAGAGCCCCAACTGACACTGGAGCCCTTGGGTGGCGGCCCGCGAGCGCCAAAGCGCCTCCAGCCAAGGGCGTGCGCAGGCGCCAAGGGTGCAGGGCGGACTGGAAGCCCGGAGCTGCCTGCAAGAAGAAGACCTAGGGGCTGGGGATGTGGCTCAATGGGTAGCGCGCTTACCTTGCATGCGTGCGGCCCGGGTTCGATCCTCAGCACCACATACCAAAAAAGATGTTGTGTCTGCCGAGAACTAAGAAATAAAAATATTAAAAATTCTCTCTCTATCTCTCTCTCTCTCCTCTCTCACTCTCTCTAAAAATAAAAATAAATAAAAAAATAAAAGAAAGAAAAGTTGGTTTAAAAAAATAAAAAGAAGACGAAAGAAACACACACACACACACACACACACAATAATGATAATAATAATAATAATAACAACAACAACAATAATAATAATAATAATAATAATAAATAAAAATAACCCAATCAATAAGGACCTAAACAGACATTTCCCAGAAGGGGATATACAATCGACCAACAAATATATGAAAAAATGTTCATCATCTCTAGCACTTAGAGAAATGCAAAAGGTAGTATCATAAGAGACACTGCAGAAATACAAAGGATAATTGGAAATTATTTTGAAAAGCAGTATGGAGATTCCTGGGAAAGCTGGGAATGGAACCACCATTTGACCCAGCTATTCCCCTTCTCGGTCTATTCCCTAAAGACCTAAAAAGACCATGCTACAGGGACACTGCTACATCGATGTTCATAGCAGCACAATTCACAATAGCAAGACTGTGGAACCAACCTAGATGCCCTTCAATAGACCAATGGATAAAAAAAAATGTGGCATTTATACACAATGGAGTATTACTCTGCATTAAAAAATGACAAAATCATAGAATTTGGAGGGAAACGGATGGCATTAGAGCAGATTATGCTAAGTGAAGCGAGCCAAGCCCTAAAAAAACAAATGCCAAAAGTCTTCTTTGATATAAGGAGAGTAACTAAGGAACAGACTAGGGGAGAAGAGCACGAGAAGAAGACCGACATTAAACAAGGATGAGAGGTGGGAGGGTAAGGGAGAACTATGTAATGTTTTGAACAACCAACAATAAAAATAAATAAAATAAAGTAAAAATTGCATCCTTTGGCTAAAAAATAGGACAAGAGAAACAAAAAAAAAAAAAGAAATTCATCATGAAATATATATTATCCACAGATCCATAAATATCTATTTTACTGAACATGGATTTATGTATAGTGTTGTTCATCTAGGAAGCTCACCCATAAGTTGAATTTTCAGTTCCAACTGCGTTCAGGAGGAGTGATCTCTTCTCACAGTTTGTATCTCCCAAGATGAAATAGAAGACACCATCAGAAGACCACCAACCAAGAAATGACCAGGACAGGATGGATACACAGCCGAGTTCTACAAGACCTTTAAAGAAGAACAAACACCAATACTCTTCAATTTGTTTCAGAAAATAGAAAGAGAGGCAGCACTTCCAAACTCATGCTCAGGCCAATATCACTCCGATTCTAAAATCAGGCAATGATACACCAAGGAAAGAAAACCTCAGATCAATATCTCTATTGAACGCAGATGCAAAAATTCTCAATAAAATTCTTGCAAATCGAACACAAAACATATCAAAAAGATCATGCATCACAAATAAGTGGGATTCATCCCAGGGATGCAAAGTTGGTTCAACAGACTGAAATTAAAAAATGTAATTCAACAGATCAATAGACTCTTAAGATAAGAATCATATGATCATCTCAATAGATGCAGGAAAAGCATTTGACAAAATACAGCACCCTTTCATGTTCAAAACACTAGAAAACTAGGGATAACAGGAACATATCTCAATATTGTAAAGGCTATCTACGATAAGCCTCAGGCTAACAACATTCTAAATGGGAAAAAAAAATTAAAGGCATTCCCTCCAGAAACAGGAACAAGACAGGTATGCCCTCTTTCACCACTTCTATTCAACATAGTTCTTGAAACATAGGATAAAGCGATTAGAGAGATGAAAGAAATTAAAGGGTTATGTACAGGAAAGGAAAAACTTAAATTAGCAGTATTTGCTGAAGACATTATTCTATACCTAGAAGACCCATAAAGCTCCACCACAAAACTTCTAGAACGAGTAAATGGATTCAGCGAAGTAACAGAATATAAAATCAACACCCATAAATCAAAGGCATTTCTTTATATCAGTGACAAATCCTCAGAAAGGGAAGTGAGGGAAACTGCCCCATTTACAATAGCCTCAAAAAATAAATAAATAAATGAAATACTTGTGTATCAACTTAATGAAGAGGTGAAAGATCTATACAATGAAAACTACAGAACCCTAAACAGAGAAATCAAAGAAGACCTAAGAATATGGAAAGGCCTATTTTGCTCTTGTATAGGCAGAATTAATATTATCAAAATGACTATACTACCAAAAGCACTATAGAGATTTAATGCAATTCTGATCAAAATCCCAATGACACTCCTCAGAGAAATAGAAAAAGCAATCATTAATTTTTTTTCTGAAAAAAATAAGAGACCCAAAATAGGTAAAGCAATCCTTAGCAGGAAGAGTGAAGCAGGTGGCATTGTAATACCAGATCTTAAACTATACTAAAGAGTAATACTAACAAAAACAGCATGGTAATGGAACCAAAATAGACTGGTAGAACAATGGGACAGAATAGAGGACACAGAGACTATCCCACAAAATTAAAATTATATTAGATAAAGGTGCCAGAATCAAGCATTGGAGAAAAGATACCATGTTCAGCAAATGGTGCTAGGAAAACTGGAAATCCATATGTAACAAAATGAAATTAAACCCCTATCATTCACCATGCACAAAACTCAACTCAAAGTGGACCGAGAACCTAGGAATTAAAAAAGAGATTCTGTGTCTGACAGAAGAAAATGTAGGCCCTAACATTTATCATGTTGGATTAGGCCTCAGTTTCCTTAGTAAGACTACTATGGCACAAGAATTAAAACCAATCAATAAATGGGATGGAATCAAACTAAAAAAAGTTTCTTCTCAGAAAGAAAAAAACAATGTGTGAGATGAACAGAGAGCCTTCAACCCGGGAGCAAATGTTTACCCCTCACAGCAGAGAGAGCACTAATCTATGGGGTATATAAAGAACTCAAAATGCTAAGCACACACAAACACACACACACACAAAATAATAATAACAATAATAATAATAATAATAATAATAATAATAATAAATAAAAATAACCCAATCAATAAGGACCTAAACAGACGTTTCCCAGAAGAGGATATACAATCGACCAACAAATATATGAAAAAATGTTCATCATCTCTAGCACTTAGAGAAATGCAAAAGGTCGTTTCAGAAGAGACACTGCAGAAATACAAAGGATAATTGGAAATTATTTTGAAAAGCAGTATGGAGATTCCTGGGAAAGCTGGGAATGGAACCACCATTTGACCCAGCTATTCCCCTTCTCGGTCTATTCCCTAAAGACCTAAAAAGAGCATTCTACAGGGACACTGCAACATCGATGTTCATAGCAGCACAATTCACAATAGGAAGACTGTGGAACCAACCTAGATGCCCTTCAATAGACGAATGGATAAAATAAAATGTGGCATTTATACACAATGGCCCCCCTGGGGCCTACTCACCTAGTCCCCTGGGTCCTGTTCCTCTACACCTACACCAAACTCCCTGAGTTTATATGTATTATTTCCCACACCCTCCAAACCTAAGCAGGCAGGGACACACTGGGGACAGGAGAGGTTCGCGGGGCCAGTACCTGCGGGCCTATGGGACTGAGTCTGGACGCTGCCATGGGAGCCCGGCCGGGCGTTGGGAACCTGCCGTCCGCGCTGGCGCCTGCGTCCTTGCCCTGCTGGGGCCGCAACGGACGCCAGAGCCCCAACTGACACTGGAGCCCTTGGGTGGCGGCCCGCGAGCGCCAAAGCGCCTCCAGCCAAGGGCGTGCGCAGGCGCCAAGGGTGCAGGGCGGACTGGAAGCCCGGAGCTGCCTGCAAGAAGAAGACCTAGGGGCTGGGGATGTGGCTCAATGGGTAGCGCGCTTACCTTGCATGCGTGCGGCCCGGGTTCGATCCTCAGCACCACATACCAAAAAAGATGTTGTGTCTGCCGAGAACTAAGAAATAAAAATATTAAAAATTCTCTCTCTATCTCTCTCTCTCTCCTCTCTCACTCTCTCTAAAAATAAAAATAAATAAAAAAATAAAAGAAAGAAAAGTTGGTTTAAAAAAATAAAAAGAAGACGAAAGAAACACACACACACACACACAATAATGATAATAATAATAATAATAACAACAACAATAATAATAATAATAATAAATAAAAATAACCCAATCAATAAGGACCTAAACAGACATTTCCCAGAAGGGGATATACAATCGACCAACAAATATATGAAAAAATGTTCATCATCTCTAGCACTTAGAGAAATGCAAAAGGTAGTATCATAAGAGACACTGCAGAAATACAAAGGATAATTGGAAATTATTTTGAAAAGCAGTATGGAGATTCCTGGGAAAGCTGGGAATGGAACCACCATTTGACCCAGCTATTCCCCTTCTCGGTCTATTCCCTAAAGACCTAAAAAGACCATGCTACAGGGACACTGCTACATCGATGTTCATAGCAGCACAATTCACAATAGCAAGACTGTGGAACCAACCTAGATGCCCTTCAATAGACCAATGGATAAAAAAAAATGTGGCATTTATACACAATGGAGTATTACTCTGCATTAAAAAATGACAAAATCATAGAATTTGGAGGGAAACGGATGGCATTAGAGCAGATTATGCTAAGTGAAGCGAGCCAAGCCCTAAAAAAACAAATGCCAAAAGTCTTCTTTGATATAAGGAGAGTAACTAAGGAACAGACTAGGGGAGAAGAGCACGAGAAGAAGACCGACATTAAACAAGGATGAGAGGTGGGAGGGTAAGGGAGAACTATGTAATGTTTTGAACAACCAACAATAAAAATAAATAAAATAAAGTAAAAATTGCATCCTTTGGCTAAAAAATAGGACAAGAGAAACAAAAAAAAAAACAAAGAAATTCATCATGAAATATATATTATCCACAGATCCATAAATATCTATTTTACTGAACATGGATTTATGTATAGTGTTGTTCATCTAGGAAGCTCACCCATAAGTTGAATTTTCAGTTCCAACTGCGTTCAGGAGGAGTGATCTCTTCTCACAGTTTGTATCTCCCAAGATGAAATAGAAGACACCATCAGAAGACCACCAACCAAGAAATGACCAGGACAGGATGGATACACAGCCGAGTTCTACAAGACCTTTAAAGAAGAACAAACACCAATACTCTTCAATTTGTTTCAGAAAACAGAAAGAGAGGCAGCACTTCCAAACTCATGCTCAGGCCAATATCACTCCGATTCTAAAATCAGGCAATGATACACCAAGGAAAGAAAACCTCAGATCAATATCTCTATTGAACGCAGATGCAAAAATTCTCAATAAAATTCTTGCAAATCGAACACAAAACATATCAAAAAGATCATGCATCACAAATAAGTGGGATTCATCCCAGGGATGCAAAGTTGGTTCAACAGACTGAAATTAAAAAATGTAATTCAACAGATCAATAGACTCTTAAGATAAGAATCATATGATCATCTCAATAGATGCAGGAAAAGCATTTGACAAAATACAGCACCCTTTCATGTTCAAAACACTAGAAAACTAGGGATAACAGGAACATATCTCAATATTGTAAAGGCTATCTACGATAAGCCTCAGGCTAACAACATTCTAAATGGGAAAAAAAAATTAAAGGCATTCCCTCCAGAAACAGGAACAAGACAGGTATGCCCTCTTTCACCACTTCTATTCAACATAGTTCTTGAAACATAGGATAAAGCGATTAGAGAGATGAAAGAAATTAAAGGGTTATGTACAGGAAAGGAAAAACTTAAATTAGCAGTATTTGCTGAAGACATTATTCTATACCTAGAAGACCCATAAAGCTCCACCACAAAACTTCTAGAACGAGTAAATGGATTCAGCGAAGTAACAGAATATAAAATCAACACCCATAAATCAAAGGCATTTCTTTATATCAGTGACAAATCCTCAGAAAGGGAAGTGAGGGAAACTGCCCCATTTACAATAGCCTCAAAAAATAAATAAATAAATGAAATACTTGTGTATCAACTTAATGAAGAGGTGAAAGAGCTATACAATGAAAACTACAGAACCCTAAACAGAGAAATCAAAGAAGACCTAAGAATATGGAAAGGCCTATTTTGCTCTTGTATAGGCAGAATTAATATTATCAAAATGACTATACTACCAAAAGCACTATAGAGATTTAATGCAATTCTGATCAAAATCCCAATGACACTCCTCAGAGAAATAGAAAAAGCAATCATTAATTTTTTTTCTGAAAAAAATAAGAGACCCAAAATAGGTAAAGCAATCCTTAGCAGGAAGAGTGAAGCAGGTGGCATTGTAATACCAGATCTTAAACTATACTAAAGAGTAATACTAACAAAAACAGCATGGTAATAAAACCAAAATAGACTGGTAGAACAATGGGACAGAATAGAGGACACAGAGACTATCCCACAAAATTAAAATTATATTAGATAAAGGTGCCAGAATCAAGCATTGGAGAAAAGATACCATGTTCAGCAAATGGTGCTAGGAAAACTGGAAATCCATATGTAACAAAATGAAATTAAACCCCTATCACTCACCATGCACAAAACGCAACTCAAAGTGGACCGAGAACCTAGGAATTAAAAAAGAGATTCTGTGTCTGACAGAAGAAAATGTAGGCCCTAACATTTATCATGTTGGATTAGGCCTCAGTTTCCTTAGAAAGACTACTATGGCACAAGAATTAAAACCAATCAATAAATGGGATGGAATCAAACTAAAAAAGTTTCTTCTCAGAAAGACAAAAACAATGTGTGAGATGAACAGAGAGCCTTCAACCCGCGAGCAAATGTTTACCCCTCACAGCAGAGAGAGCACTAATCTATGGGGTATATAAAGAACTCAAAATGCTAAGCACACACAAACACACACACACACAAAATAATAATAACAATAATAATAATAATAATAATAATAATAATAAATAAAAATAACCCAATCAATAAGGACCTACACAGACGTTTCCCAGAAGAGGATATACAATCGACCAACAAATATATGAAAAAATGTTCATCAACTCTAGCACTTAGAGAAATGCAAAAGGTAGTTTCAGAAGAGACACTGCAGAAATACAAAGGATAATTGGAAATTATTTTGAAAAGCAGTATGGAGATTCCTGGGAAAGCTGGGAATGGAACCACCATTTGACCCAGCTATTCCCCTTCTCGGTCTATTCCCTAAAGACCTAAAAAGACCATGCTACAGGGACACTGCTACATCGATGTTCATAGCAGCACAATTCATAATAGGAAGACTGTGGAACCAACCTAGATGCCCTTCAATAGACGAATGGATAAACAAAAAAATGTGGCATTTATACACAATGGCCCCCCTGGGGCCTACTCACCTAGTCCCCTGGGTCCTGTTCCTCTACACCTACACCAAACTCCCTGAGTTTATATGTATTATTTCCCACACCCTCCAAACCTAAGCAGGCAGGGACACACTGGGGACAGGAGAGGTTCGCGGGGCCAGTACCTGCGGGCCTATGGGACTGAGTCTGGACGCTGCCATGGGAGCCCGGCCGGGCGTTGGGAACCTGCCGTCCGCGCTGGCGCCTGCGTCCTTGCCCTGCTGGGGCCGCAACGGACGCCAGAGCCCCAACTGACACTGGAGCCCTTGGGTGGCGGCCCGCGAGCGCCAAAGCGCCTCCAGCCAAGGGCGTGCGCAGGCGCCAAGGGTGCAGGGCGGACTGGAAGCCCGGAGCTGCCTGCAAGAAGAAGACCTAGGGGCTGGGGATGTGGCTCAATGGGTAGCGCGTTTACCTTGCATGCGTGCGGCCCGGGTTCAATCCTCAGCACCACATACCAAAAAAGATGTTGTGTCTGCCGAGAACTAAGAAATAAAAATATTAAAAATTCTCTCTCTATCTCTCTCTCTCTCCTCTCTCACTCTCTCTAAAAATAAAAATAAATAAAAAAATAAAAGACAGAAAAGTTGGTTTAAAAAAATAAAAAGAAGACGAAACACACACACACACACACACACACACACACAATAATGATAATAATAATAATAACAACAACAATAATAATAATAATAATAATAAATAAAAATAACCCAATCAATAAGGACCTAAACAGACATTTCCCAGAAGGGGATATACAATCGACCAACAAATATATGAAAAAATGTTCATCATCTCTAGCACTTAGAGAAATGCAAAAGGTAGTATCATAAGAGACACTGCAGAAATACAAAGGATAATTGGAAATTATTTTGAAAAGCAGTATGGAGATTCCTGGGAAAGCTGGGAATGGAACCACCATTTGACCCAGCTATTCCCCTTCTCGGTCTATTCCCTAAAGACCTAAAAAGACCATGCTACAGGGACACTGCTACATCGATGTTCATAGCAGCACAATTCACAATAGCAAGACTGTGGAACCAACCTAGATGCCCTTCAATAGACCAATGGATAAAAAAAAATGTGGCATTTATACACAATGGAGTATTACTCTGCATTAAAAAATGACAAAATCATAGAATTTGGAGGGAAACGGATGGCATTAGAGCAGATTATGCTAAGTGAAGCGAGCCAAGCCCTAAAAAAACAAATGCCAAAAGTCTTCTTTGATATAAGGAGAGTAACTAAGGAACAGACTAGGGGAGAAGAGCACGAGAAGAAGACCGACATTAAACAAGGATGAGAGGTGGGAGGGTAAGGGAGAACTATGTAATGTTTTGAACAACCAACAATAAAAATAAATAAAATAAAGTAAAAATTGCATCCTTTGGCTAAAAAATAGGACAAGAGAAACAAAAAAAAAAAAAAGAAATTCATCATGAAATATATATTATCCACAGATCCATAAATATCTATTTTACTGAACATGGATTTATGTATAGTGTTGTTCATCTAGGAAGCTCACCCATAAGTTGAATTTTCAGTTCCAACTGCGTTCAGGAGGAGTGATCTCTTCTCACAGTTTGTATCTCCCAAGATGAAATAGAAGACACCATCAGAAGACCACCAACCAAGAAATGACCAGGACAGGATGGATACACAGCCGAGTTCTACAAGACCTTTAAAGAAGAACAAACACCAATACTCTTCAATTTGTTTCAGAAAATAGAAAGAGAGGCAGCACTTCCAAACTCATGCTCAGGCCAATATCACTCCGATTCTAAAATCAGGCAATGATACACCAAGGAAAGAAAACCTCAGATCAATATCTCTATTGAACGCAGATGCAAAAATTCTCAATAAAATTCTTGCAAATCGAACACAAAACATATCAAAAAGATCATGCATCACAAATAAGTGGGATTCATCCCAGGGATGCAAAGTTGGTTCAACAGACTGAAATTAAAAAATGTAATTCAACAGATCAATAGACTCTTAAGATAAGAATCATATGATCATCTCAATAGATGCAGGAAAAGCATTTGACAAAATACAGCACCCTTTCATGTTCAAAACACTAGAAAACTAGGGATAACAGGAACATATCTCAATATTGTAAAGGCTATCTACGATAAGCCTCAGGCTAACAACATTCTAAATGGGAAAAAAAAATTAAAGGCATTCCCTCCAGAAACAGGAACAAGACAGGTATGCCCTCTTTCACCACTTCTATTCAACATAGTTCTTGAAACATAGGATAAAGCGATTAGAGAGATGAAAGAAATTAAAGGGTTATGTACAGGAAAGGAAAAACTTAAATTAGCAGTATTTGCTGAAGACATTATTCTATACCTAGAAGACCCATAAAGCTCCACCACAAAACTTCTAGAACGAGTAAATGGATTCAGCGAAGTAACAGAATATAAAATCAACACCCATAAATCAAAGGCATTTCTTTATATCAGTGACAAATCCTCAGAAAGGGAAGTGAGGGAAACTGCCCCATTTACAATAGCCTCAAAAAATAAATAAATAAATGAAATACTTGTGTATCAACTTAATGAAGAGGTGAAAGAGCTATACAATGAAAACTACAGAACCCTAAACAGAGAAATCAAAGAAGACCTAAGAATATGGAAAGGCCTATTTTGCTCTTGTATAGGCAGAATTAATATTATCAAAATGACTATACTACCAAAAGCACTATAGAGATTTAATGCAATTCTGATCAAAATCCCAATGACACTCCTCAGAGAAATAGAAAAAGCAATCATTAATTTTTTTTCTGAAAAAAATAAGAGACCCAAAATAGGTAAAGCAATCCTTAGCAGGAAGAGTGAAGCAGGTGGCATTGTAATACCAGATCTTAAACTATACTAAAGAGTAATACTAACAAAAACAGCATGGTAATGGAACCAAAATAGACTGGTAGAACAATGGGACAGAATAGAGGACACAGAGACTATCCCACAAAATTAAAATTATATTAGATAAAGGTGCCAGAATCAAGCATTGGAGAAAAGATACCATGTTCAGCAAATGGTGCTAGGAAAACTGGAAATCCATATGTAACAAAATGAAATTAAACCCCTATCACTCACCATGCACAAAACTCAACTCAAAGTGGACCGAGAACCTAGGAATTAAAAAAGAGATTCTGTGTCTGACAGAAGAAAATGTAGGCCCTAACATTTATCATGTTGGATTAGGCCTCAGTTTCCTTAGAAAGACTACTATGGCACAAGAATTAAAACCAATCAATAAATGGGATGGAATCAAACTAAAAAAGTTTCTTCTCAGAAAGAAAAAAAACAATTTGTGAGATGAACAGAGAGCCTTCAACCCGGGAGCAAATGTTTACCCCTCACAGCAGAGAGAGCACTAATCTATGGGGTATATAAAGAACTCAAAATGCTAAGCACACACAAACACACACACACACAAAATAATAATAACAATAATAATAATAATAATAATAATAATAATAAATAAAAATAACCCAATCAATAAGGACCTAAACAGACGTTTCCCAGAAGAGGATATACAATCGACCAACAAATATATGAAAAAATGTTCATCATCTCTAGCACTTAGAGAAATGCAAAAGGTAGTTTCAGAAGAGACACTGCAGAAATACAAAGGATAATTGGAAATTATTTTGAAAAGCAGTATGGAGATTCCTGGGAAAGCTGGGAATGGAACCACCATTTGACCCAGCTATTCCCCTTCTCGGTCTATTCCCTAAAGACCTAAAAAGACCATGCTACAGGGACACTGCTACATCGATGTTCATAGCAGCACAATTCACAATAGGAAGACTGTGGAACCAACCTAGATGCCCTTCAATAGACGAATGGATAAACAAAAAAATGTGGCATTTATACACAATGGCCCCCCTGGGGCCTACTCACCTAGTCCCCTGGGTCCTGTTCCTCTACACCTACACCAAACTCCCTGAGTTTATATGTATTATTTCCCACACCCTCCAAACCTAAGCAGGCAGGGACACACTGGGGACAGGAGAGGTTCGCGGGGCCAGTACCTGCGGGCCTATGGGACTGAGTCTGGAGGCTGCCATGGGAGCCCGGCCTGGCGTTGGGAACCTGCCGTCCGCGCTGGCGCCTGCATCCTTGCCCTGCTGGGGCCGCAACGGACGCCAGAGCCCCAACTGACACTGGAGCCCTTGGGTGGCGGCCCACGAGCGCCAAAGCGCCTCCAGCCAAGGGCGTGCGCAGGCGCAGGCGCCAAGGGTGCAGGGCGGACTGGAAGCCCGGAGCTGCCTGCAAGAAGAAGACCTAGGGGCTGGGGATGTGGCTCAATGGGTAGCGCGTTTACCTTGCATGCGTGCGGCCCGGGTTCAATCCTCAGCACCACATACCAAAAAAGATGTTGTGTCTGCCGAGAACTAAGAAATAAAAATATTAAAAATTCTCTCTCTATCTCTCTCTCTCTCCTCTCTCACTCTCTCTAAAAATAAAAATAAATAAAAAAATAAAAGAAAGAAAAGTTGGTTTAAAAAAATAAAAAGAAGACGAAACACACACACACACACACACAATAATGATAATAATAATAATAATAATAACAACAACAATAATAATAATAATAAATAAAAATAACCCAATCAATAAGGACCTAAACAGACATTTCCCAGAAGGGGATATACAATCGACCAACAAATATATGAAAAAATGTTCATCATCTCTAGCACTTAGAGAAATGCAAAAGGTAGTATCATAAGAGACACTGCAGAAATACAAAGGATAATTGGAAATTATTTTGAAAAGCAGTATGGAGATTCCTGGGAAAGCTGGGAATGGAACCACCATTTGACCCAGCTATTCCCCTTCTCGGTCTATTCCCTAAAGACCTAAAAAGACCATGCTACAGGGACACTGCTACATCGATGTTCATAGCAGCACAATTCACAATAGCAAGACTGTGGAACCAACCTAGATGCCCTTCAATAGACCAATGGATAAAAAAAATGTGGCATTTATACACAATGGAGTATTACTCTGCATTAAAAAATGACAAAATCATAGAATTTGGAGGGAAACGGATGGCATTAGAGCAGATTATGCTAAGTGAAGCGAGCCAAGCCCTAAAAAACAAATGCCAAAAGTCTTCTTTGATATAAGGAGAGTAACTAAGGAACAGACTAGGGGAGAAGAGCACAAGAAGAAGACCGACATTAAACAAGGATGAGAGGTGGGAGGGTAAGGGAGAACTATGTAATGTTTTGAACAACCAACAATAAAAATAAATAAAATAAAGTAAAAATTGCATCCTTTGGCTAAAAAATAGGACAAGAGAAACAAAAAAAAAAAAAAAGAAATTCATCATGAAATATATATTATCCACAGATCCATAAATATCTATTTTACTGAACATGGATTTATGTATAGTGTTGTTCATCTAGGAAGCTCACCCATAAGTTGAATTTTCAGTTCCAACTGCGTTCAGGAGGAGTGATCTCTTCTCACAGTTTGTATCTCCCAAGATGAAATAGAAGACACCATCAGAAGACCACCAACCAAGAAATGACCAGGACAGGATGGATACACAGCCGAGTTCTACAAGACCTTTAAAGAAGAACAAACACCAATACTCTTCAATTTGTTTCAGAAAATAGAAAGAGAGGCAGCACTTCCAAACTCATGCTCAGGCCAATATCACTCCGATTCTAAAATCAGGCAATGATACACCAAGGAAAGAAAACCTCAGATCAATATCTCTATTGAACGCAGATGCAAAAATTCTCAATAAAATTCTTGCAAATCGAACACAAAACATATCAAAAAGATCATGCATCACAAATAAGTGGGATTCATCCCAGGGATGCAAAGTTGGTTCAACAGACTGAAATTAAAAAATGTAATTCAACAGATCAATAGACTCTTAAGATAAGAATCATATGATCATCTCAATAGATGCAGGAAAAGCATTTGACAAAATACAGCACCCTTTCATGTTCAAAACACTAGAAAACTAGGGATAACAGGAACATATCTCAATATTGTAAAGGCTATCTACGATAAGCCTCAGGCTAACAACATTCTAAATGGGAAAAAAAAATTAAAGGCATTCCCTCCAGAAACAGGAACAAGACAGGTATGCCCTCTTTCACCACTTCTATTCAACATAGTTCTTGAAACATAGGATAAAGCGATTAGAGAGATGAAAGAAATTAAAGGGTTATGTACAGGAAAGGAAAAACTTAAATTAGCAGTATTTGCTGAAGACATTATTCTATACCTAGAAGACCCATAAAGCTCCACCACAAAACTTCTAGAACGAGTAAATGGATTCAGCGAAGTAACAGAATATAAAATCAACACCCATAAATCAAAGGCATTTCTTTATATCAGTGACAAATCCTCAGAAAGGGAAGTGAGGGAAACTGCCCCATTTACAATAGCCTCAAAAAATAAATAAATAAATGAAATACTTGTGTATCAACTTAATGAAGAGGTGAAAGAGCTATACAATGAAAACTACAGAACCCTAAACAGAGAAATCAAAGAAGACCTAAGAATATGGAAAGGCCTATTTTGCTCTTGTATAGGCAGAATTAATATTATCAAAATGACTATACTACCAAAAGCACTATAGAGATTTAATGCAATTCTGATCAAAATCCCAATGACACTCCTCAGAGAAATAGAAAAAGCAATCATTAATTTTTTTTCTGAAAAAAATAAGAGACCCAAAATAGGTAAAGCAATCCTTAGCAGGAAGAGTGAAGCAGGTGGCATTGTAATACCAGATCTTAAACTATACTAAAGAGTAATACTAACAAAAACAGCATGGTAATGGAACCAAAATAGACTGGTAGAACAATGGGACAGAATAGAGGACACAGAGACTATCCCACAAAATTAAAATTATATTAGATAAAGGTGCCAGAATCAAGCATTGGAGAAAAGATACCATGTTCAGCAAATGGTGCTAGGAAAACTGGAAATCCATATGTAACAAAATGAAATTAAACCCCTATCACTCACCATGCACAAAACTCAACTCAAAGTGGACCGAGAACCTAGGAATTAAAAAAGAGATTCTGTGTCTGACAGAAGAAAATGTAGGCCCTAACATTTATCATGTTGGATTAGGCCTCAGTTTCCTTAGTAAGACTACTATGGCACAAGAATTAAAACCAATCAATAAATGGGATGGAATCAAACTAAAAAAGTTTCTTCTCAGAAAGAAAAAAACAATGTGTGAGATGAACAGAGAGCCTTCAACCCGGGAGCAAATGTTTACCCCTCACAGCAGAGAGAGCACTAATCTATGGGGTATATAAAGAACTCAAAATGCTAAGCACACACAAACACACACACACACAAAATAATAATAACAATAATAATAATAATAATAATAATAATAATAATAATAATAAATAAAAATAACCCAATCAATAAGGACCTAAACAGACGTTTCCCAGAAGAGGATATACAATCGACCAACAAATATATGAAAAAATGTTCATCATCTCTAGCACTTAGAGAAATGCAAAAGGTAGTTTCAGAAGAGACACTGCAGAAATACAAAGGATAATTGGAAATTATTTTGAAAAGCAGTATGGAGATTCCTGGGAAAGCTGGGAATGGAACCACCATTTGACCCAGCTATTCCCCTTCTCGGTCTATTCCCTAAAGACCTAAAAAGACCATGCTACAGGGACACTGCTACATCGATGTTCATAGCAGCACAATTCACAATAGGAAGACTGTGGAACCAACCTAGATGCCCTTCAATAGACGAATGGATAAACAAAAAAATGTGGCATTTATACACAATGGCCCCCCTGGGGCCTACTCACCTAGTCCCCTGGGTCCTGTTCCTCTACACCTACACCAAACTCCCTGAGTTTATATGTATTATTTCCCACACCCTCCAAACCTAAGCAGGCAGGGACACACTGGGGACAGGAGAGGTTCGCGGGGCCAGTACCTGCGGGCCTATGGGACTGAGTCTGGACGCTGCCATGGGAGCCCGGCCGGGCGTTGGGAACCTGCCGTCCGCGCTGGCGCCTGCGTCCTTGCCCTGCTGGGGCCGCAACGGACGCCAGAGCCCCAACTGACACTGGAGCCCTTGGGTGGCGGCCCGCGAGCGCCAAAGCGCCTCCAGCCAAGGGCGTGCGCAGGCGCCAAGGGTGCAGGGCGGACTGGAAGCCCGGAGCTGCCTGCAAGAAGAAGACCTAGGGGCTGGGGATGTGGCTCAATGGGTAGTGCGCTTACCTTGCATGCGTGCGGCCCGGGTTCGATCCTCAGCACCACATACCAAAAAAGATGTTGTGTCTGCCGAGAACTAAGAAATAAAAATATTAAAAATTCTCTCTCTATCTCTCTCTCTCTCCTCTCTCACTCTCTCTAAAAATAAAAATAAATAAAAAAATAAAAGAAAGAAAAGTTGGTTTAAAAAAATAAAAAGAAGACGAAACAAACACACACACACACACACACAATAATGATAATAATAATAATAATAACAACAACAATAATAATAATAATAAATAAAAATAACCCAATCAATAAGGACCTAAACAGACATTTCCCAGAAGGGGATATACAATCGACCAACAAATATATGAAAAAATGTTCATCATCTCTAGCACTTAGAGAAATGCAAAAGGTAGTATCATAAGAGACACTGCAGAAATACAAAGGATAATTGGAAATTATTTTGAAAAGCAGTATGGAGATTCCTGGGAAAGCTGGGAATGGAACCACCATTTGACCCAGCTATTCCCCTTCTCGGTCTATTCCCTAAAGACCTAAAAAGACCATGCTACAGGGACACTGCTACATCGATGTTCATAGCAGCACAATTCACAATAGCAAGACTGTGGAACCAACCTAGATGCCCTTCAATAGACCAATGGATAAAAAAAATGTGGCATTTATACACAATGGAGTATTACTCTGCATTAAAAAATGACAAAATCATAGAATTTGGAGGGAAACGGATGGCATTAGAGCAGATTATGCTAAGTGAAGCGAGCCAAGCCCTAAAAAACAAATGCCAAAAGTCTTCTTTGATATAAGGAGAGTAACTAAGGAACAGACTAGGGGAGAAGAGCACGAGAAGAAGACCGACATTAAACAAGGATGAGAGGTGGGAGGGTAAGGGAGAACTATGTAATGTTTTGAACAACCAACAATAAAAATAAATAAAATAAAGTAAAAATTGCATCCTTTGGCTAAAAAATAGGACAAGAGAAACAAAAAAAAAAAAAAGAAATTCATCATGAAATATATATTATCCACAGATCCATAAATATCTATTTTACTGAACATGGATTTATGTATAGTGTTGTTCATCTAGGAAGCTCACCCATAAGTTGAATTTTCAGTTCCAACTGTGTTCAGGAGGAGTGATCTCTTCTCACAGTTTGTATCTCCCTAGATGAAATAGAAGACACCATCAGAAGACCACCAACCAAGAAATGACCAGGACAGGATGGATACACAGCCGAGTTCTACAAGACCTTTAAAGAAGAACAAACACCAATACTCTTCAATTTGTTTCAGAAAACAGAAAGAGAGGCAGCACTTCCAAACTCATGCTCAGGCCAATATCACTCCGATTCTAAAATCAGGCAATGATACACCAAGGAAAGAAAACCTCAGATCAATATCTCTATTGAACGCAGATGCAAAAATTCTCAATAAAATTCTTGCAAATCGAACACAAAACATATCAAAAAGATCATGCATCACAAATAAGTGGGATTCATCCCAGGGATGCAAAGTTGGTTCAACAGACTGAAATTAAAAAATGTAATTCAACAGATCAATAGACTCTTAAGATAAGAATCATATGATCATCTCAATAGATGCAGGAAAAGCATTTGACAAAATACAGCACCCTTTCATGTTCAAAACACTAGAAAACTAGGGATAACAGGAACATATCTCAATATTGTAAAGGCTATCTACGATAAGCCTCAGGCTAACAACATTCTAAATGGGAAAAAAAAAATTAAAGGCATTCCCTCCAGAAACAGGAACAAGACAGGTATGCCCTCTTTCACCACTTCTATTCAACATAGTTCTTGAAACATAGGATAAAGCGATTAGAGAGATGAAAGAAATTAAAGGGTTATGTACAGGAAAGGAAAAACTTAAATTAGCAGTATTTGCTGAAGACATTATTCTATACCTAGAAGACCCATAAAGCTCCACCACAAAACTTCTAGAACGAGTAAATGGATTCAGCGAAGTAACAGAATATAAAATCAACACCCATAAATCAAAGGCATTTCTTTATATCAGTGACAAATCCTCAGAAAGGGAAGTGAGGGAAACTGCCCCATTTACAATAGCCTCAAAAAATAAATAAATAAATGAAATACTTGTGTATCAACTTAATGAAGAGGTGAAAGATCTATACAATGAAAACTACAGAACCCTAAACAGAGAAATCAAAGAAGACCTAAGAATATGGAAAGGCCTATTTTGCTCTTGTATAGGCAGAATTAATATTATCAAAATGACTATACTACCAAAAGCACTATAGAGATTTAATGCAATTCTGATCAAAATCCCAATGACACTCCTCAGAGAAATAGAAAAAGCAATCATTAATTTTTTTTCTGAAAAAAATAAGAGACCCAAAATAGGTAAAGCAATCCTTAGCAGGAAGAGTGAAGCAGGTGGCATTGTAATACCAGATCTTAAACTATACTAAAGAGTAATACTAACAAAAACAGCATGGTAATGGAACCAAAATAGACTGGTAGAACAATGGGACAGAATAGAGGACACAGAGACTATCCCACAAAATTAAAATTATATTAGATAAAGGTGCCAGAATCAAGCATTGGAGAAAAGATACCATGTTCAGCAAATGGTGCTAGGAAAACTGGAAATCCATATGTAACAAAATGAAATTAAACCCCTATCACTCACCATGCACAAAACTCAACTCAAAGTGGACCGAGAACCTAGGAATTAAAAAAGAGATTCTGTGTCTGACAGAAGAAAAGGTAGGCCCTAACATTTATCATGTTGGATTAGGCCTCAGTTTCCTTAGTAAGACTACTATGGCACAAGAATTAAAACCAATCAATAAATGGGATGGAATCAAACTAAAAAAGTTTCTTCTCAGAAAGAAAAAAACAATTTGTGAGATGAACAGAGAGCCTTCAACCCGGGAGCAAATGTTTACCCCTCACAGCAGAGAGAGCACTAATCTATGGGGTATATAAAGAACTCAAAATGCTAAGCACACACAAACACACACACACACAAAATAATAACAATAATAATAATAATAATAATAATAATAATAATAATAAATAAAAATAACCCAATCAATAAGGACCTAAACAGACGTTTCCCAGAAGAGGATATACAATCGACCAACAAATATATGAAAAAATGTTCATCATCTCTAGCACTTAGAGAAATGCAAAAGGTCGTTTCAGAAGAGACACTGCAGAAATACAAAGGATAATTGGAAATTATTTTGAAAAGCAGTATGGAGATTCCTGGGAAAGCTGGGAATGGAACCACCATTTGACCCAGCTATTCCCCTTCTCGGTCTATTCCCGAAAGACCTAAAAAGAGCATTCTACAGGGACACTGCAACATCGATGTTCATAGCAGCACAATTCACAATAGGAAGACTGTGGAACCAACCTAGATGCCCTTCAATAGACGAATGGATAAAAAAAAATGTGGCATTTATACACAATGGCCCCCCTGGGGCCTACTCACCTAGTCCCCTGGGTCCTGTTCCTCTACACCTACACCAAACTCCCTGAGTTTATATGTATTATTTCCCACACCCTCCAAACCTAAGCAGGCAGGGACACACTGGGGACAGGAGAGGTTCGCGGGGCCAGTACCTGCGGGCCTATGGGACTGAGTCTGGAGGCTGCCATGGGAGCCCGGCCGGGCGTTGGGAACCTGCCGTCCGCGCTGGCGCCTGCGTCCTTGCCCTGCTGGGGCCGCAACGGACGCCAGAGCCCCAACTGACACTGGAGCCCTTGGGTGGCGGCCCGCGAGCGCCAAAGCGCCTCCAGCCAAGGGCGTGCGCAGGCGCCAAGGGTGCAGGGCGGACTGGAAGCCCGGAGCTGCCTGCAAGAAGAAGACCTAGGGGCTGGGGATGTGGCTCAATGGGTAGCGCGCTTACCTTGCATGCGTGCGGCCCGGGTTCGATCCTCAGCACCACATACCAAAAAAGATGTTGTGTCTGCCGAGAACTAAGAAATAAAAATATTAAAAATTCTCTATCTCTCTCTCTCTCCTCTCTCACTCTCTCTAAAAATAAAAATAAATAAAAAAATAAAAGAAAGAAAAGTTGGTTTAAAAAAATAAAAAGAAGACGAAACAAACACACACACACACACACACAATAATGATAATAATAATAATAATAACAACAACAATAATAATAATAATAAATAAAAATAACCCAATCAATAAGGACCTAAACAGACATTTCCCAGAAGGGGATATACAATCGACCAACAAATATATGAAAAAATGTTCATCATCTCTAGCACTTAGAGAAATGCAAAAGGTAGTATCATAAGAGACACTGCAGAAATACAAAGGATAATTGGAAATTATTTTGAAAAGCAGTATGGAGATTCCTGGGAAAGCTGGGAATGGAACCACCATTTGACCCAGCTATTCCCCTTCTCGGTCTATTCCCTAAAGACCTAAAAAGACCATGCTACAGGGACACTGCTACATCGATGTTCATAGCAGCACAATTCACAATAGCAAGACTGTGGAACCAACCTAGATGCCCTTCAATAGACCAATGGATAAAAAAAATGTGGCATTTATACACAATGGAGTATTACTCTGCATTAAAAAATGACAAAATCATAGAATTTGGAGGGAAACGGATGGCATTAGAGCAGATTATGCTAAGTGAAGCGAGCCAAGCCCTAAAAAACAAATGCCAAAAGTCTTCTTTGATATAAGGAGAGTAACTAAGGAACAGACTAGGGGAGAAGAGCACGAGAAGAAGACCGACATTAAACAAGGATGAGAGGTGGGAGGGTAAGGGAGAACTATGTAATGTTTTGAACAACCAACAATAAAAATAAATAAAATAAAGTAAAAATTGCATCCTTTGGCTAAAAAATAGGACAAGAGAAACAAAAAAAAAAAAAAAGAAATTCATCATGAAATATATATTATCCACAGATCCATAAATATCTATTTTACTGAACATGGATTTATGTATAGTGTTGTTCATCTAGGAAGCTCACCCATAAGTTGAATTTTCAGTTCCAACTGTGTTCAGGAGGAGTGATCTCTTCTCACAGTTTGTATCTCCCTAGATGAAATAGAAGACACCATCAGAAGACCACCAACCAAGAAATGACCAGGACAGGATGGATACACAGCCGAGTTCTACAAGACCTTTAAAGAAGAACAAACACCAATACTCTTCAATTTGTTTCAGAAAACAGAAAGAGAGGCAGCACTTCCAAACTCATGCTCAGGCCAATATCACTCCGATTCTAAAATCAGGCAATGATACACCAAGGAAAGAAAACCTCAGATCAATATCTCTATTGAACGCAGATGCAAAAATTCTCAATAAAATTCTTGCAAATCGAACACAAAACATATCAAAAAGATCATGCATCACAAATAAGTGGGATTCATCCCAGGGATGCAAAGTTGGTTCAACAGACTGAAATTAAAAAATGTAATTCAACAGATCAATAGACTCTTAAGATAAGAATCATATGATCATCTCAATAGATGCAGGAAAAGCATTTGACAAAATACAGCACCCTTTCATGTTCAAAACACTAGAAAACTAGGGATAACAGGAACATATCTCAATATTGTAAAGGCTATCTACGATAAGCCTCAGGCTAACAACATTCTAAATGGGAAAAAAAAAATTAAAGGCATTCCCTCCAGAAACAGGAACAAGACAGGTATGCCCTCTTTCACCACTTCTATTCAACATAGTTCTTGAAACATAGGATAAAGCGATTAGAGAGATGAAAGAAATTAAAGGGTTATGTACAGGAAAGGAAAAACTTAAATTAGCAGTATTTGCTGAAGACATTATTCTATACCTAGAAGACCCATAAAGCTCCACCACAAAACTTCTAGAACGAGTAAATGGATTCAGCGAAGTAACAGAATATAAAATCAACACCCATAAATCAAAGGCATTTCTTTATATCAGTGACAAATCCTCAGAAAGGGAAGTGAGGGAAACTGCCCCATTTACAATAGCCTCAAAAAATAAATAAATAAATGAAATACTTGTGTATCAACTTAATGAAGAGGTGAAAGATCTATACAATGAAAACTACAGAACCCTAAACAGAGAAATCAAAGAAGACCTAAGAATATGGAAAGGCCTATTTTGCTCTTGTATAGGCAGAATTAATATTATCAAAATGACTATACTACCAAAAGCACTATAGAGATTTAATGCAATTCTGATCAAAATCCCAATGACACTCCTCAGAGAAATAGAAAAAGCAATCATTAATTTTTTTTCTGAAAAAAATAAGAGACCCAAAATAGGTAAAGCAATCCTTAGCAGGAAGAGTGAAGCAGGTGGCATTGTAATACCAGATCTTAAACTATACTAAAGAGTAATACTAACAAAAACAGCATGGTAATGGAACCAAAATAGACTGGTAGAACAATGGGACAGAATAGAGGACACAGAGACTATCCCACAAAATTAAAATTATATTAGATAAAGGTGCCAGAATCAAGCATTGGAGAAAAGATACCATGTTCAGCAAATGGTGCTAGGAAAACTGGAAATCCATATGTAACAAAATGAAATTAAACCCCTATCACTCACCATGCACAAAACTCAACTCAAAGTGGACCGAGAACCTAGGAATTAAAAAAGAGATTCTGTGTCTGACAGAAGAAAAGGTAGGCCCTAACATTTATCATGTTGGATTAGGCCTCAGTTTCCTTAGTAAGACTACTATGGCACAAGAATTAAAACCAATCAATAAATGGGATGGAATCAAACTAAAAAAGTTTCTTCTCAGAAAGAAAAAAACAATTTGTGAGATGAACAGAGAGCCTTCAACCCGGGAGCAAATGTTTACCCCTCACAGCAGAGAGAGCACTAATCTATGGGGTATATAAAGAACTCAAAATGCTAAGCACACACAAACACACACACACACAAAATAATAACAATAATAATAATAATAATAATAATAATAATAATAATAATAAATAAAAATAACCCAATCAATAAGGACCTAAACAGACGTTTCCCAGAAGAGGATATACAATCGACCAACAAATATATGAAAAAATGTTCATCATCTCTAGCACTTAGAGAAATGCAAAAGGTCGTTTCAGAAGAGACACTGCAGAAATACAAAGGATAATTGGAAATTATTTTGAAAAGCAGTATGGAGATTCCTGGGAAAGCTGGGAATGGAACCACCATTTGACCCAGCTATTCCCCTTCTCGGTCTATTCCCGAAAGACCTAAAAAGAGCATTCTACAGGGACACTGCAACATCGATGTTCATAGCAGCACAATTCACAATAGGAAGACTGTGGAACCAACCTAGATGCCCTTCAATAGACGAATGGATAAAAAAAAATGTGGCATTTATACACAATGGCCCCCCTGGGGCCTACTCACCTAGTCCCCTGGGTCCTGTTCCTCTACACCTACACCAAACTCCCTGAGTTTATATGTATTATTTCCCACACCCTCCAAACCTAAGCAGGCAGGGACACACTGGGGACAGGAGAGGTTCGCGGGGCCAGTACCTGCGGGCCTATGGGACTGAGTCTGGAGGCTGCCATGGGAGCCTGGCCGGGCGTTGGGAACCTGCCGTCCGCGCTGGCGCCTGCGTCCTTGCCCTGCTGGGGCCGCAACGGACGCCAGAGCCCCAACTGACACTGGAGCCCTTGGGTGGCGGCCCGCGAGCGCCAAAGCGCCTCCAGCCAAGGGCGTGCGCAGGCGCCAAGGGTGCAGGGCGGACTGGAAGCCCGGAGCTGCCTGCAAGAAGAAGACCTAGGGGCTGGGGATGTGGCTCAATGGGTAGCGCGCTTACCTTGCATGCGTGCGGCCCGGGTTCGATCCTCAGCACCACATACCAAAAAAGATGTTGTGTCTGCCGAGAACTAAGAAATAAAAATATTAAAAATTCTCTATCTCTCTCTCTCTCCTCTCTCACTCTCTCTAAAAATAAAAATAAATAAAAAAATAAAAGAAAGAAAAGTTGGTTTAAAAAAATAAAAAGAAGACGAAACAAACACACACACACACACACACACAATAATGATAATAATAATAATAATAACAACAACAATAATAATAATAATAAATAAAAATAACCCAATCAATAAGGACCTAAACAGACATTTCCCAGAAGGGGATATACAATCGACCAACAAATATATGAAAAAATGTTCATCATCTCTAGCACTTAGAGAAATGCAAAAGGTAGTATCATAAGAGACACTGCAGAAATACAAAGGATAATTGGAAATTATTTTGAAAAGCAGTATGGAGATTCCTGGGAAAGCTGGGAATGGAACCACCATTTGACCCAGCTATTCCCCTTCTCGGTCTATTCCCTAAAGACCTAAAAAGACCATGCTACAGGGACACTGCTACATCGATGTTCATAGCAGCACAATTCACAATAGCAAGACTGTGGAACCAACCTAGATGCCCTTCAATAGACCAATGGATAAAAAAAATGTGGCATTTATACACAATGGAGTATTACTCTGCATTAAAAATTGACAAAATCATAGAATTTGGAGGGAAACGGATGGCATTAGAGCAGATTATGCTAAGTGAAGCGAGCCAAGCCCTAAAAAACAAATGCCAAAAGTCTTCTTTGATATAAGGAGAGTAACTAAGGAACAGACTAGGGGAGAAGAGCACGAGAAGAAGACCGACATTAAACAAGGATGAGAGGTGGGAGGGTAAGGGAGAACTATGTAATGTTTTGAACAACCAACAATAAAAATAAATAAAATAAAGTAAAAATTGCATCCTTTGGCTAAAAAATAGGACAAGAGAAACAAAAAAAAAAAAAAGAAATTCATCATGAAATATATATTATCCACAGATCCATAAATATCTATTTTACTGAACATGGATTTATGTATAGTGTTGTTCATCTAGGAAGCTCACCCATAAGTTGAATTTTCAGTTCCAACTGCGTTCAGGAGGAGTGATCTCTTCTCACAGTTTGTATCTCCCAAGATGAAATAGAAGACACCATCAGAAGACCACCAACCAAGAAATGACCAGGACAGGATGGATACACAGCCGAGTTCTACAAGACCTTTAAAGAAGAACAAACACCAATACTCTTCAATTTGTTTCAGAAAACAGAAAGAGAGGCAGCACTTCCAAACTCATGCTCAGGCCAATATCACTCCGATTCTAAAATCAGGCAATGATACACCAAGGAAAGAAAACCTCAGATCAATATCTCTATTGAACGCAGATGCAAAAATTCTCAATAAAATTCTTGCAAATCGAACACAAAACATATCAAAAAGATCATGCATCACAAATAAGTGGGATTCATCCCAGGGATGCAAAGTTGGTTCAACAGACTGAAATTAAAAAATGTAATTCAACAGATCAATAGACTCTTAAGATAAGAATCATATGATCATCTCAATAGATGCAGGAAAAGCATTTGACAAAATACAGCACCCTTTCATGTTCAAAACACTAGAAAACTAGGGATAACAGGAACATATCTCAATATTGTAAAGGCTATCTACGATAAGCCTCAGGCTAACAACATTCTAAATGGGAAAAAAAAAATTAAAGGCATTCCCTCCAGAAACAGGAACAAGACAGGTATGCCCTCTTTCACCACTTCTATTCAACATAGTTCTTGAAACATAGGATAAAGCGATTAGAGAGATGAAAGAAATTAAAGGGTTATGTACAGGAAAGGAAAAACTTAAATTAGCAGTATTTGCTGAAGACATTATTCTATACCTAGAAGACCCATAAAGCTCCACCACAAAACTTCTAGAACGAGTAAATGGATTCAGCGAAGTAACAGAATATAAAATCAACACCCATAAATCAAAGGCATTTCTTTATATCAGTGACAAATCCTCAGAAAGGGAAGTGAGGGAAACTGCCCCATTTACAATAGCCTCAAAAAATAAATAAATAAATGAAATACTTGTGTATCAACTTAATGAAGAGGTGAAAGATCTATACAATGAAAACTACAGAACCCTAAACAGAGAAATCAAAGAAGACCTAAGAATATGGAAAGGCCTATTTTGCTCTTGTATAGGCAGAATTAATATTATCAAAATGACTATACTACCAAAAGCACTATAGAGATTTAATGCAATTCTGATCAAAATCCCAATGACACTCCTCAGAGAAATAGAAAAAGCAATCATTAATTTTTTTTCTGAAAAAAATAAGAGACCCAAAATAGGTAAAGCAATCCTTAGCAGGAAGAGTGAAGCAGGTGGCATTGTAATACCAGATCTTAAACTATACTAAAGAGTAATACTAACAAAAACAGCATGGTAATGGAACCAAAATAGACTGGTAGAACAATGGGACAGAATAGAGGACACAGAGACTATCCCACAAAATTAAAATTATATTAGATAAAGGTGCCAGAATCAAGCATTGGAGAAAAGATACCATGTTCAGCAAATGGTGCTAGGAAAACTGGAAATCCATATGTAACAAAATGAAATTAAACCCCTATCACTCACCATGCACAAAACTCAACTCAAAGTGGACCGAGAACCTAGGAATTAAAAAAGAGATTCTGTGTCTGACAGAAGAAAAGGTAGGCCCTAACATTTATCATGTTGGATTAGGCCTCAGTTTCCTTAGTAAGACTACTATGGCACAAGAATTAAAACCAATCAATAAATGGGATGGAATCAAACTAAAAAAGTTTCTTCTCAGAAAGAAAAAAACAATTTGTGAGATGAACAGAGAGCCTTCAACCCGGGAGCAAATGTTTACCCCTCACAGCAGAGAGAGCACTAATCTATGGGGTATATAAAGAACTCAAAATGCTAAGCACACACAAACACACACACACACAAAATAATAATAACAATAATAATAATAATAATTATAATAATAATAAATAAAAATAACCCAATCAATAAGGACCTAAACAGACGTTTCCCAGAAGAGGATATACAATCGACCAACAAATATATGAAAAAATGTTCATCATCTCTAGCACTTAGAGAAATGCAAAAGGTAGTTTCAGAAGAGACACTGCAGAAATACAAAGGATAATTGGAAATTATTTTGAAAAGCAGTATGGAGATTCCTGGGAAAGCTGGGAATGGAACCACCATTTGACCCAGCTATTCCCCTTCTCGGTCTATTCCCGAAAGACCTAAAAAGAGCATTCTACAGGGACACTGCAACATCGATGTTCATAGCAGCACAATTCACAATAGGAAGACTGTGGAACCAACCTAGATGCCCTTCAATAGACGAATGGATAAAAAAAAATGTGGCATTTATACACAATGGCCCCCCTGGGGCCTACTCACCTAGTCCCCTGGGTCCTGTTCCTCTACACCTACACCAAACTCCCTGAGTTTATATGTATTATTTCCCACACCCTCCAAACCTAAGCAGGCAGGGACACACTGGGGACAGGAGAGGTTCGCGGGGCCAGTACCTGCGGGCCTATGGGACTGAGTCTGGAGGCTGCCATGGGAGCCCGGCCGGGCGTTGGGAACCTGCCGTCCGCGCTGGCGCCTGCGTCCTTGCCCTGCTGGGGCCGCAACGGACGCCAGAGCCCCAACTGACACTGGAGCCCTTGGGTGGCGGCCCGCGAGCGCCAAAGCGCCTCCAGCCAAGGGCGTGCGCAGGCGCCAAGGGTGCAGGGCGGACTGGAAGCCCGGAGCTGCCTGCAAGAAGAAGACCTAGGGGCTGGGGATGTGGCTCAATGGGTAGCGCGCTTACCTTGCATGCGTGCGGCCCGGGTTCGATCCTCAGCACCACATACCAAAAAAGATGTTGTGTCTGCCGAGAACTAAGAAATAAAAATATTAAAAATTCTCTCTCTATCTCTCTCTCTCTCCTCTCTCACTCTCTCTAAAAATAAACATAAATAAAAAAATAAAAGAAAGAAAAGTTGGTTTAAAAAAATAAAAAGAAGACGAAACAAACACACACACACACACACACACACAATAATGATAATAATAATAACAACAACAATAATAATAATAATAAATAAAAATAACCCAATCAATAAGGACCTAAACAGACATTTCCCAGAAGGGGATATACAATCGACCAACAAATATATGAAAAAATGTTCATCATCTCTAGCACTTAGAGAAATGCAAAAGGTAGTATCATAAGAGACACTGCAGAAATACAAAGGATAATTGGAAATTATTTTGAAAAGCAGTATGGAGATTCCTGGGAAAGCTGGGAATGGAACCACCATTTGACCCAGCTATTCCCCTTCTCGGTCTATTCCCTAAAGACCTAAAAAGACCATGCTACAGGGACACTGCTACATCGATGTTCATAGCAGCACAATTCACAATAGCAAGACTGTGGAACCAACCTAGATGCCCTTCAATAGACCAATGGATTAAAAAAATGTGGCATTTATACACAATGGAGTATTACTCTGCATTAAAAAATGACAAAATCATAGAATTTGGAGGGAAACGGATGGCATTAGAGCAGATTATGCTAAGTGAAGCGAGCCAAGCCCTAAAAAACAAATGCCAAAAGTCTTCTTTGATATAAGGAGAGTAACTAAGGAACAGACTAGGGGAGAAGAGCACGAGAAGAAGACCGACATTAAACAAGGATGAGAGGTGGGAGGGTAAGGGAGAACTATGTAATGTTTTGAACAACCAACAATAAAAATAAATAAAATAAAGTAAAAATTGCATCCTTTGGCTAAAAAATAGGACAAGAGAAACAAAAAAAAAAAAAAAGAAATTCATCATGAAATATATATTATCCACAGATCCATAAATATCTATTTTACTGAACATGGATTTATGTATAGTGTTGTTCATCTAGGAAGCTCACCCATAAGTTGAATTTTCAGTTCCAACTGCGTTCAGGAGGAGTGATCTCTTCTCACAGTTTGTATCTCCCAAGATGAAATAGAAGACACCATCAGAAGACCACCAACCAAGAAATGACCAGGACAGGATGGATACACAGCCGAGTTCTACAAGACCTTTAAAGAAGAACAAACACCAATACTCTTCAATTTGTTTCAGAAAATAGAAAGAGAGGCAGCACTTCCAAACTCATGCTCAGGCCAATATCACTCCGATTCTAAAATCAGGCAATGATACACCAAGGAAAGAAAACCTCAGATCAATATCTCTATTGAACGCAGATGCAAAAATTCTCAATAAAATTCTTGCAAATCGAACACAAAACATATCAAAAAGATCATGCATCACAAATAAGTGGGATTCATCCCAGGGATGCAAAGTTGGTTCAACAGACTGAAATTAAAAAATGTAATTCAACAGATCAATAGACTCTTAAGATAAGAATCATATGATCATCTCAATAGATGCAGGAAAAGCATTTGACAAAATACAGCACCCTTTCATGTTCAAAACACTAGAAAACTAGGGATAACAGGAACATATCTCAATATTGTAAAGGCTATCTACGATAAGCCTCAGGCTAACAACATTCTAAATGGGAAAAAAAAAAAATTAAAGGCATTCCCTCCAGAAACAGGAACAAGACAGGTATGCCCTCTTTCACCACTTCTATTCAACATAGTTCTTGAAACATAGGATAAAGCGATTAGAGAGATGAAAGAAATTAAAGGGTTATGTACAGGAAAGGAAAAACTTAAATTAGCAGTATTTGCTGAAGACATTATTCTATACCTAGAAGACCCATAAAGCTCCACCACAAAACTTCTAGAACGAGTAAATGGATTCAGCGAAGTAACAGAATATAAAATCAACACCCATAAATCAAAGGCATTTCTTTATATCAGTGACAAATCCTCAGAAAGGGAAGTGAGGGAAACTGCCCCATTTACAATAGCCTCAAAAAATAAATAAATAAATGAAATACTTGTGTATCAACTTAATGAAGAGGTGAAAGATCTATACAATGAAAACTACAGAACCCTAAACAGAGAAATCAAAGAAGACCTAAGAATATGGAAAGGCCTATTTTGCTCTTGTATAGGCAGAATTAATATTATCAAAATGACTATACTACCAAAAGCACTATAGAGATTTAATGCAATTCTGATCAAAATCCCAATGACACTCCTCAGAGAAATAGAAAAAGCAATCATTAATTTTTTTTCTGAAAAAAATAAGAGACCCAAAATAGGTAAAGCAATCCTTAGCAGGAAGAGTGAAGCAGGTGGCATTGTAATACCAGATCTTAAACTATACTAAAGAGTAATACTAACAAAAACAGCATGGTAATGGAACCAAAATAGACTGGTAGAACAATGGGACAGAATAGAGGACACAGAGACTATCCCACAAAATTAAAATTATATTAGATAAAGGTGCCAGAATCAAGCATTGGAGAAAAGATACCATGTTCAGCAAATGGTGCTAGGAAAACTGGAAATCCATATGTAACAAAATGAAATTAAACCCCTATCACTCACCATGCACAAAACTCAACTCAAAGTGGACCGAGAACCTAGGAATTAAAAAAGAGATTCTGTGTCTGACAGAAGAAAAGGTAGGCCCTAACATTTATCATGTTGGATTAGGCCTCAGTTTCCTTAGTAAGACTACTATGGCACAAGAATTAAAACCAATCAATAAATGGGATGGAATCAAACTAAAAAAGTTTCTTCTCAGAAAGAAAAAAACAATTTGTGAGATGAACAGAGAGCCTTCAACCCGGGAGCAAATGTTTACCCCTCACAGCAGAGAGAGCACTAATCTATGGGGTATATAAAGAACTCAAAATGCTAAGCACACACAAACACACACACACACAAAATAATAACAATAATAATAATAATAATAATAATAATAATAATAATAAATAAAAATAACCCAATCAATAAGGACCTAAACAGACGTTTCCCAGAAGAGGATATACAATCGACCAACAAATATATGAAAAAATGTTCATCATCTCTAGCACTTAGAGAAATGCAAAAGGTAGTTTCAGAAGAGACACTGCAGAAATACAAAGGATAATTGGAAATTATTTTGAAAAGCAGTATGGAGATTCCTGGGAAAGCTGGGAATGGAACCACCATTTGACCCAGCTATTCCCCTTCTCGGTCTATTCCCGAAAGACCTAAAAAGAGCATTCTACAGGGACACTGCAACATCGATGTTCATAGCAGCACAATTCACAATAGGAAGACTGTGGAACCAACCTAGATGCCCTTCAATAGACGAATGGATAAAAAAAAATGTGGCATTTATACACAATGGCCCCCCTGGGGCCTACTCACCTAGTCCCCTGGGTCCTGTTCCTCTACACCTACACCAAACTCCCTGAGTTTATATGTATTATTTCCCACACCCTCCAAACCTAAGCAGGCAGGGACACACTGGGGACAGGAGAGGTTCGCGGGGCCAGTACCTGCGGGCCTATGGGACTGAGTCTGGAGGCTGCCATGGGAGCCCGGCCGGGCGTTGGGAACCTGCCGTCCGCGCTGGCGCCTGCGTCCTTGCCCTGCTGGGGCCGCAACGGACGCCAGAGCCCCAACTGACACTGGAGCCCTTGGGTGGCGGCCCGCGAGCGCCAAAGCGCCTCCAGCCAAGGGCGTGCGCAGGCGCCAAGGGTGCAGGGCGGACTGGAAGCCCGGAGCTGCCTGCAAGAAGAAGACCTAGGGGCTGGGGATGTGGCTCAATGGGTAGCGCGCTTACCTTGCATGCGTGCGGCCCGGGTTCGATCCTCAGCACCACATACCAAAAAAGATGTTGTGTCTGCCGAGAACTAAGAAATAAAAATATTAAAAATTCTCTCTCTATCTCTCTCTCTCTCCTCTCTCACTCTCTCTAAAAATAAAAATAAATAAAAAAATAAAAGAAAGAAAAGTTGGTTTAAAAAAATAAAAAGACGAAACAAACACACACACACACACACAATAATGATAATAATAATAATAATAACAACAACAATAATAATAATAATAAATAAAAATAACCCAATCAATAAGGACCTAAACAGACATTTCCCAGAAGGGGATATACAATCGACCAACAAATATATGAAAAAATGTTCATCATCTCTAGCACTTAGAGAAATGCAAAAGGTAGTATCATAAGAGACACTGCAGAAATACAAAGGATAATTGGAAATTATTTTGAAAAGCAGTATGGAGATTCCTGGGAAAGCTGGGAATGGAACCACCATTTGACCCAGCTATTCCCCTTCTCGGTCTATTCCCTAAAGACCTAAAAAGACCATGCTACAGGGACACTGCTACATCGATGTTCATAGCAGCACAATTCACAATAGCAAGACTGTGGAACCAACCTAGATGCCCTTCAATAGACCAATGGATAAAAAAAATGTGGCATTTATACACAATGGAGTATTACTCTGCATTAAAAAATGACAAAATCATAGAATTTGGAGGGAAACGGATGGCATTAGAGCAGATTATGCTAAGTGAAGCGAGCCAAGCCCTAAAAAACAAATGCCAAAAGTCTTCTTTGATATAAGGAGAGTAACTAAGGAACAGACTAGGGGAGAAGAGCACGAGAAGAAGACCGACATTAAACAAGGATGAGAGGTGGGAGGGTAAGGGAGAACTATGTAATGTTTTGAACAACCAACAATAAAAATAAATAAAATAAAGTAAAAATTGCATCCTTTGGCTAAAAAATAGGACAAGAGAAACAAAAAAAAAAAAAGAAATTCATCATGAAATATATATTATCCACAGATCCATAAATATCTATTTTACTGAACATGGATTTATGTATAGTGTTGTTCATCTAGGAAGCTCACCCATAAGTTGAATTTTCAGTTCCAACTGCGTTCAGGAGGAGTGATCTCTTCTCACAGTTTGTATCTCCCAAGATGAAATAGAAGACACCATCAGAAGACCACCAACCAAGAAATGACCAGGACAGGATGGATACACAGCCGAGTTCTACAAGACCTTTAAAGAAGAACAAACACCAATACTCTTCAATTTGTTTCAGAAAACAGAAAGAGAGGCAGCACTTCCAAACTCATGCTCAGGCCAATATCACTCCGATTCTAAAATCAGGCAATGATACACCAAGGAAAGAAAACCTCAGATCAATATCTCTATTGAACGCAGATGCAAAAATTCTCAATAAAATTCTTGCAAATCGAACACAAAACATATCAAAAAGATCATGCATCACAAATAAGTGGGATTCATCCCAGGGATGCAAAGTTGGTTCAACAGACTGAAATTAAAAAATGTAATTCAACAGATCAATAGACTCTTAAGATAAGAATCATATGATCATCTCAATAGATGCAGGAAAAGCATTTGACAAAATACAGCACCCTTTCATGTTCAAAACACTAGAAAACTAGGGATAACAGGAACATATCTCAATATTGTAAAGGCTATCTACGATAAGCCTCAGGCTAACAACATTCTAAATGGGAAAAAAAAAATTAAAGGCATTCCCTCCAGAAACAGGAACAAGACAGGTATGCCCTCTTTCACCACTTCTATTCAACATAGTTCTTGAAACATAGGATAAAGCGATTAGAGAGATGAAAGAAATTAAAGGGTTATGTACAGGAAAGGAAAAACTTAAATTAGCAGTATTTGCTGAAGACATTATTCTATACCTAGAAGACCCATAAAGCTCCACCACAAAACTTCTAGAACGAGTAAATGGATTCAGCGAAGTAACAGAATATAAAATCAACACCCATAAATCAAAGGCATTTCTTTATATCAGTGACAAATCCTCAGAAAGGGAAGTGAGGGAAACTGCCCCATTTACAATAGCCTCAAAAAATAAATAAATAAATGAAATACTTGTGTATCAACTTAATGAAGAGGTGAAAGATCTATACAATGAAAACTACAGAACCCTAAACAGAGAAATCAAAGAAGACCTAAGAATATGGAAAGGCCTATTTTGCTCTTGTATAGGCAGAATTAATATTATCAAAATGACTATACTACCAAAAGCACTATAGAGATTTAATGCAATTCTGATCAAAATCCCAATGACACTCCTCAGAGAAATAGAAAAAGCAATCATTAATTTTTTTCCTGAAAAAAATAAGAGACCCAAAATAGGTAAAGCAATCCTTAGCAGGAAGAGTGAAGCAGGTGGCATTGTAATACCAGATCTTAAACTATACTAAAGAGTAATACTAACAAAAACAGCATGGTAATGGAACCAAAATAGACTGGTAGAACAATGGGACAGAATAGAGGACACAGAGACTATCCCACAAAATTAAAATTATATTAGATAAAGGTGCCAGAATCAAGCATTGGAGAAAAGATACCATGTTCAGCAAATGGTGCTAGGAAAACTGGAAATCCATATGTAACAAAATGAAATTAAACCCCTATCACTCACCATGCACAAAACTCAACTCAAAGTGGACCGAGAACCTAGGAATTAAAAAAGAGATTCTGTGTCTGACAGAAGAAAAGGTAGGCCCTAACATTTATCATGTTGGATTAGGCCTCAGTTTCCTTAGTAAGACTACTATGGCACAAGAATTAAAACCAATCAATAAATGGGATGGAATCAAACTAAAAAAGTTTCTTCTCAGAAAGAAAAAAACAATTTGTGAGATGAACAGAGAGCCTTCAACCCGGGAGCAAATGTTTACCCCTCACAGCAGAGAGAGCACTAATCTATGGGGTATATAAAGAACTCAAAATGCTAAGCACACACAAACACACACACACACAAAATAATAATAACAATAATAATAATAATAATAATAATAAATAAAAATAACCCAATCAATAAGGACCTAAACAGACGTTTCCCAGAAGAGGATATACAATCGACCAACAAATATATGAAAAAATGTTCATCATCTCTAGCACTTAGAGAAATGCAAAAGGTAGTTTCAGAAGAGACACTGCAGAAATACAAAGGATAATTGGAAATTATTTTGAAAAGCAGTATGGAGATTCCTGGGAAAGCTGGGAATGGAACCACCATTTGACCCAGCTATTCCCCTTCTCGGTCTATTCCCGAAAGACCTAAAAAGAGCATTCTACAGGGACACTGCAACATCGATGTTCATAGCAGCACAATTCACAATAGGAAGACTGTGGAACCAACCTAGATGCCCTTCAATAGACGAATGGATAAAAAAAAAATGTGGCATTTATACACAATGGCCCCCCTGGGGCCTACTCACCTAGTCCCCTGGGTCCTGTTCCTCTACACCTACACCAAACTCCCTGAGTTTATATGTATTATTTCCCACACCCTCCAAACCTAAGCAGGCAGGGACACACTGGGGACAGGAGAGGTTCTCGGGGCCAGTACCTGCGGGCCTATGGGACTGAGTCTGGAGGCTGCCATGGGAGCCCGGCCGGGCGTTGGGAACCTGCCGTCCGCGCTGGCGCCTGCGTCCTTGCCCTGCTGGGGCCGCAACGGACGCCAGAGCCCCAACTGACACTGGAGCCCTTGGGTGGCGGCCCGCGAGCGCCAAAGCGCCTCCAGCCAAGGGCGTGCGCAGGCGCCAAGGGTGCAGGGCGGACTGGAAGCCCGGAGCTGCCTGCAAGAAGAAGACCTAGGGGCTGGGGATGTGGCTCAATGGGTAGCGCGCTTACCTTGCATGCGTGCGGCCCGGGTTCGATCCTCAGCACCACATACCAAAAAAGATGTTGTGTCTGCCGAGAACTAAGAAATAAAAATATTAAAAATTCTCTCTCTATCTCTCTCTCTCTCCTCTCTCACTCTCTCTAAAAATAAAAATAAATAAAAAAATAAAAGAAAGAAAAGTTGGTTTAAAAAAATAAAAAGAAGACGAAACAAACACACACACTCACACACACAATAATGATAATAATAATAACAACAACAATAATAATAATAATAAATAAAAATAACCCAATCAATAAGGACCTTAACAGACATTTCCCAGAAGGGGATATACAATCGACCAACAAATATATGAAAAAATGTTCATCATCTCTAGCACTTAGAGAAATGCAAAAGGTAGTATCATAAGAGACACTGCAGAAATACAAAGGATAATTGGAAATTATTTTGAAAAGCAGTATGGAGATTCCTGGGAAAGCTGGGAATGGAACCACCATTTGACCCAGCTATTCCCCTTCTCGGTCTATTCCCTAAAGACCTAAAAAGACCATGCTACAGGGACACTGCTACATCGATGTTCATAGCAGCACAATTCACAATAGCAAGACTGTGGAACCAACCTAGATGCCCTTCAATAGACCAATGGATAAAAAAAATGTGGCATTTATACACAATGGAGTATTACTCTGCATTAAAAAATGACAAAATCATAGAATTTGGAGGGAAACGGATGGCATTAGAGCAGATTATGCTAAGTGAAGCGAGCCAAGCCCTAAAAAACAAATGCCAAAAGTCTTCTTTGATATAAGGAGAGTAACTAAGGAACAGACTAGGGGAGAAGAGCACGAGAAGAAGACCGACATTAAACAAGGATGAGAGGTGGGAGGGTAAGGGAGAACTATGTAATGTTTTGAACAACCAACAATAAAAATAAATAAAATAAAGTAAAAATTGCATCCTTTGGCTAAAAAATAGGACAAGAGAAACAAAAAAAAAAAAAGAAATTCATCATGAAATATATATTATCCACAGATCCATAAATATCTATTTTACTGAACATGGATTTATGTATAGTGTTGTTCATCTAGGAAGCTCACCCATAAGTTGAATTTTCAGTTCCAACTGCGTTCAGGAGGAGTGATCTCTTCTCACAGTTTGTATCTCCCAAGATGAAATAGAAGACACCATCAGAAGACCACCAACCAAGAAATGACCAGGACAGGATGGATACACAGCCGAGTTCTACAAGACCTTTAAAGAAGAACAAACACCAATACTCTTCAATTTGTTTCAGAAAACAGAAAGAGAGGCAGCACTTCCAAACTCATGCTCAGGCCAATATCACTCCGATTCTAAAATCAGGCAATGATACACCAAGGAAAGAAAACCTCAGATCAATATCTCTATTGAACGCAGATGCAAAAATTCTCAATAAAATTCTTGCAAATCGAACACAAAACATATCAAAAAGATCATGCATCACAAATAAGTGGGATTCATCCCAGGGATGCAAAGTTGGTTCAACAGACTGAAATTAAAAAATGTAATTCAACAGATCAATAGACTCTTAAGATAAGAATCATATGATCATCTCAATAGATGCAGGAAAAGCATTTGACAAAATACAGCACCCTTTCATGTTCAAAACACTAGAAAACTAGGGATAACAGGAACATATCTCAATATTGTAAAGGCTATCTACGATAAGCCTCAGGCTAACAACATTCTAAATGGGAAAAAAAAAATTAAAGGCATTCCCTCCAGAAACAGGAACAAGACAGGTATGCCCTCTTTCACCACTTCTATTCAACATAGTTCTTGAAACATAGGATAAAGCGATTAGAGAGATGAAAGAAATTAAAGGGTTATGTACAGGAAAGGAAAAACTTAAATTAGCAGTATTTGCTGAAGACATTATTCTATACCTAGAAGACCCATAAAGCTCCACCACAAAACTTCTAGAACGAGTAAATGGATTCAGCGAAGTAACAGAATATAAAATCAACACCCATAAATCAAAGGCATTTCTTTATATCAGTGACAAATCCTCAGAAAGGGAAGTGAGGGAAACTGCCCCATTTACAATAGCCTCAAAAAATAAATAAATAAATGAAATACTTGTGTATCAACTTAATGAAGAGGTGAAAGATCTATACAATGAAAACTACAGAACCCTAAACAGAGAAATCAAAGAAGACCTAAGAATATGGAAAGGCCTATTTTGCTCTTGTATAGGCAGAATTAATATTATCAAAATGACTATACTACCAAAAGCACTATAGAGATTTAATGCAATTCTGATCAAAATCCCAATGACACTCCTCAGAGAAATAGAAAAAGCAATCATTAATTTTTTTCCTGAAAAAAATAAGAGACCCAAAATAGGTAAAGCAATCCTTAGCAGGAAGAGTGAAGCAGGTGGCATTGTAATACCAGATCTTAAACTATACTAAAGAGTAATACTAACAAAAACAGCATGGTAATGGAACCAAAATAGACTGGTAGAACAATGGGACAGAATAGAGGACACAGAGACTATCCCACAAAATTAAAATTATATTAGATAAAGGTGCCAGAATCAAGCATTGGAGAAAAGATACCATGTTCAGCAAATGGTGCTAGGAAAACTGGAAATCCATATGTAACAAAATGAAATTAAACCCCTATCACTCACCATGCACAAAACTAAACTCAAAGTGGACCGAGAACCTAGGAATTAAAAAAGAGATTCTGTGTCTGACAGAAGAAAAGGTAGGCCCTAACATTTATCATGTTGGATTAGGCCTCAGTTTCCTTAGTAAGACTACTATGGCACAAGAATTAAAACCAATCAATAAATGGGATGGAATCAAACTAAAAAAGTTTCTTCTCAGAAAGAAAAAAACAATTTGTGAGATGAACAGAGAGCCTTCAACCCGGGAGCAAATGTTTACCCCTCACAGCAGAGAGAGCACTAATCTATGGGGTATATAAAGAACTCAAAATGCTAAGCACACACAAACACACACACACACAAAATAATAATAACAATAATAATAATAATAATAATAAATAAAAATAACCCAATCAATAAGGACCTAAACAGACGTTTCCCAGAAGAGGATATACAATCGACCAACAAATATATGAAAAAATGTTCATCATCTCTAGCACTTAGAGAAATGCAAAAGGTAGTTTCAGAAGAGACACTGCAGAAATACAAAGGATAATTGGAAATTATTTTGAAAAGCAGTATGGAGATTCCTGGGAAAGCTGGGAATGGAACCACCATTTGACCCAGCTATTCCCCTTCTCGGTCTATTCCCTAAAGACCTAAAAAGAGCATTCTACAGGGACACTGCAACATCGATGTTCATAGCAGCACAATTCACAATAGGAAGACTGTGGAACCAACCTAGATGCCCTTCAATAGACGAATGGATAAAAAAAAAATGTGGCATTTATACACAATGGCCCCCCTGGGGCCTACTCACCTAGTCCCCTGGGTCCTGTTCCTCTACACCTACACCAAACTCCCTGAGTTTATATGTATTATTTCCCACACCCTCCAAACCTAAGCAGGCAGGGACACACTGGGGACAGGAGAGGTTCTCGGGGCCAGTACCTGCGGGCCTATGGGACTGAGTCTGGAGGCTGCCATGGGAGCCCGGCCGGGCGTTGGGAACCTGCCGTCCGCGCTGGCGCCTGCGTCCTTGCCCTGCTGGGGCCGCAACGGACGCCAGAGCCCCAACTGACACTGGAGCCCTTGGGTGGCGGCCCGCGAGCGCCAAAGCGCCTCCAGCCAAGGGCGTGCGCAGGCGCCAAGGGTGCAGGGCGGACTGGAAGCCCGGAGCTGCCTGCAAGAAGAAGACCTAGGGGCTGGGGATGTGGCTCAATGGGTAGCGCGCTTACCTTGCATGCGTGCGGCCCGGGTTCGATCCTCAGCACCACATACCAAAAAAGATGTTGTGTCTGCCGAGAACTAAGAAATAAAAATATTAAAAATTCTCTCTCTATCTCTCTCTCTCTCCTCTCTCACTCTCTCTAAAAATAAAAATAAATAAAAAAATAAAAGAAAGAAAAGTTGGTTTAAAAAAATAAAAAGAAGACGAAACAAACACACACACTCACACACACAATAATGATAATAATAATAACAACAACAATAATAATAATAATAAATAAAAATAACCCAATCAATAAGGACCTTAACAGACATTTCCCAGAAGGGGATATACAATCGACCAACAAATATATGAAAAAATGTTCATCATCTCTAGCACTTAGAGAAATGCAAAAGGTAGTATCATAAGAGACACTGCAGAAATACAAAGGATAATTGGAAATTATTTTGAAAAGCAGTATGGAGATTCCTGGGAAAGCTGGGAATGGAACCACCATTTGACCCAGCTATTCCCCTTCTCGGTCTATTCCCTAAAGACCTAAAAAGACCATGCTACAGGGACACTGCTACATCGATGTTCATAGCAGCACAATTCACAATAGCAAGACTGTGGAACCAACCTAGATGCCCTTCAATAGACCAATGGATAAAAAAAATGTGGCATTTATACACAATGGAGTATTACTCTGCATTAAAAAATGACAAAATCATAGAATTTGGAGGGAAACGGATGGCATTAGAGCAGATTATGCTAAGTGAAGCGAGCCAAGCCCTAAAAAACAAATGCCAAAAGTCTTCTTTGATATAAGGAGAGTAACTAAGGAACAGACTAGGGGAGAAGAGCACGAGAAGAAGACCGACATTAAACAAGGATGAGAGGTGGGAGGGTAAGGGAGAACTATGTAATGTTTTGAACAACCAACAATAAAAATAAATAAAATAAAGTAAAAATTGCATCCTTTGGCTAAAAAATAGGACAAGAGAAACAAAAAAAAAAAAAGAAATTCATCATGAAATATATATTATCCACAGATCCATAAATATCTATTTTACTGAACATGGATTTATGTATAGTGTTGTTCATCTAGGAAGCTCACCCATAAGTTGAATTTTCAGTTCCAACTGCGTTCAGGAGGAGTGATCTCTTCTCACAGTTTGTATCTCCCAAGATGAAATAGAAGACACCATCAGAAGACCACCAACCAAGAAATGACCAGGACAGGATGGATACACAGCCGAGTTCTACAAGACCTTTAAAGAAGAACAAACACCAATACTCTTCAATTTGTTTCAGAAAACAGAAAGAGAGGCAGCACTTCCAAACTCATGCTCAGGCCAATATCACTCCGATTCTAAAATCAGGCAATGATACACCAAGGAAAGAAAACCTCAGATCAATATCTCTATTGAACGCAGATGCAAAAATTCTCAATAAAATTCTTGCAAATCGAACACAAAACATATCAAAAAGATCATGCATCACAAATAAGTGGGATTCATCCCAGGGATGCAAAGTTGGTTCAACAGACTGAAATTAAAAAATGTAATTCAACAGATCAATAGACTCTTAAGATAAGAATCATATGATCATCTCAATAGATGCAGGAAAAGCATTTGACAAAATACAGCACCCTTTCATGTTCAAAACACTAGAAAACTAGGGATAACAGGAACATATCTCAATATTGTAAAGGCTATCTACGATAAGCCTCAGGCTAACAACATTCTAAATGGGAAAAAAAAATTAAAGGCATTCCCTCCAGAAACAGGAACAAGACAGGTATGCCCTCTTTCACCACTTCTATTCAACATAGTTCTTGAAACATAGGATAAAGCGATTAGAGAGATGAAAGAAATTAAAGGGTTATGTACAGGAAAGGAAAAACTTAAATTAGCAGTATTTGCTGAAGACATTATTCTATACCTAGAAGACCCATAAAGCTCCACCACAAAACTTCTAGAACGAGTAAATGGATTCAGCGAAGTAACAGAATATAAAATCAACACCCATAAATCAAAGGCATTTCTTTATATCAGTGACAAATCCTCAGAAAGGGAAGTGAGGGAAACTGCCCCATTTACAATAGCCTCAAAAAATAAATAAATAAATGAAATACTTGTGTATCAACTTAATGAAGAGGTGAAAGAGCTATACAATGAAAACTACAGAACCCTAAACAGAGAAATCAAAGAAGACCTAAGAATATGGAAAGGCCTATTTTGCTCTTGTATAGGCAGAATTAATATTATCAAAATGACTATACTACCAAAAGCACTATAGAGATTTAATGCAATTCTGATCAAAATCCCAATGACACTCCTCAGAGAAATAGAAAAAGCAATCATTAATTTTTTTCCTGAAAAAAATAAGAGACCCAAAATAGGTAAAGCAATCCTTAGCAGGAAGAGTGAAGCAGGTGGCATTGTAATACCAGATCTTAAACTATACTAAAGAGTAATACTAACAAAAACAGCATGGTAATGGAACCAAAATAGACTGGTAGAACAATGGGACAGAATAGAGGACACAGAGACTATCCCACAAAATTAAAATTATATTAGATAAAGGTGCCAGAATCAAGCATTGGAGAAAAGATACCATGTTCAGCAAATGGTGCTAGGAAAACTGGAAATCCATATGTAACAAAATGAAATTAAACCCCTATCACTCACCATGCACAAAACTCAACTCAAAGTGGACCGAGAACCTAGGAATTAAGAAAGAGATTCTGTGTCTGACAGAAGAAAATGTAGGCCCTAACATTTATCATGTTGGATTAGGCCTCAGTTTCCTTAGTAAGACTACTATGGCACAAGAATTAAAACCAATCAATAAATGGGATGGAATCAAACTAAAAAAGTTTCTTCTCAGAAAGAAAAAAACAATTTGTGAGATGAACAGAGAGCCTTCAACCCGGGAGCAAATGTTTACCCCTCACAGCAGAGAGAGCACTAATCTAAGGGGTATATAAAGAACTCAAAATGCTAAGCACACACAAACACACACACACACAAAATAATAATAACAATAATAATAATAATAATAATAATAAATAAAAATAACCCAATCAATAAGGACCTAAACAGACGTTTCCCAGAAGAGGATATACAATCGACCAACAAATATATGAAAAAATGTTCATCATCTCTAGCACTTAGAGAAATGCAAAAGGTAGTTTCAGAAGAGACACTGCAGAAATACAAAGGATAATTGGAAATTATTTTGAAAAGCAGTATGGAGATTCCTGGGAAAGCTGGGAATGGAACCACCATTTGACCCAGCTATTCCCCTTCTCGGTCTATTCCCTAAAGACCTAAAAAGAGCATTCTACAGGGACACTGCAACATCGATGTTCATAGCAGCACAATTCACAATAGGAAGACTGTGGAACCAACCTAGATGCCCTTCAATAGACGAATGGATAAAAAAAAATGTGGCATTTATACACAATGGCCCCCCTGGGGCCTACTCACCTAGTCCCCTGGGTCCTGTTCCTCTACACCTACACCAAACTCCCTGAGTTTATATGTATTATTTCCCACACCCTCCAAACCTAAGCAGGCAGGGACACACTGGGGACAGGAGAGGTTCGCGGGGCCAGTACCTGCGGGCCTATGGGACTGAGTCTGGACGCTGCCATGGGAGCCCGGCCGGGCGTTGGGAACCTGCCGTCCGCGCTGGCGCCTGCGTCCTTGCCCTGCTGGGGCCACAACGGACGCCAGAGCCCCAACTGACACTGGAGCCCTTGGGTGGCGGCCCGCGAGCACCAAAGCGCCTCCAGCCAAGGGCGTGCGCAGGCGCCAAGGGTGCAGGGCGGACTGGAAGCCCGGAGCTGCCTGCAAGAAGAAGACCTAGGGGCTGGGGATGTGGCTCAATGGGTAGCGCGCTTACCTTGCATGCGTGCGGCCCGGGTTCGATCCTCAGCACCACATACCAAAAAAGATGTTGTGTCTGCCGAGAACTAAGAAATAAAAATATTAAAAATTCTCTCTCTATCTCTCTCTCTCTCCTCTCTCACTCTCTCTAAAAATAAAAATAAATAAAAAAATAAAAGAAAGAAAAGTTGGTTTAAAAAAATAAAAAGAAGACGAAACACACACACACACACACACACACACAATAATGATAATAATAATAATAATAATAACAACAACAATAATAATAATAATAATAAATAAAAATAACCCAATCAATAAGGACCTAAACAGACATTTCCCAGAAGGGGATATACAATCGACCAACAAATATATGAAAAAATGTTCATCATCTCTAGCACTTAGAGAAATGCAAAAGGTAGTATCATAAGAGACACTGCAGAAATACAAAGGATAATTGGAAATTATTTTGAAAAGCAGTATGGAGATTCCTGGGAAAGCTGGGAATGGAACCACCATTTGACCCAGCTATTCCCCTTCTCGGTCTATTCCCTAAAGACCTAAAAAGACCATGCTACAGGGACACTGCTACATCGATGTTCATAGCAGCACAATTCACAATAGCAAGACTGTGGAACCAACCTAAATGCCCTTCAATAGACCAATGGATAAAAAAAATGTGGCATTTATACACAATGGAGCATTACTCTGCATTAAAAAATGACAAAATCATAGAATTTGGAGGGAAACGGATGGCATTAGAGCAGATTATGCTAAGTGAAGCGAGCCAAGCCCTAAAAAACAAATGCCAAAAGTCTTCTTTGATATAAGGAGAGTAACTAAGGAACAGACTAGGGGAGAAGAGCACGAGAAGAAGACCGACATTAAACAAGGATGAGAGGTGGGAGGGTAAGGGAGAACTATGTAATGTTTTGAACAACCAACAATAAAAATAAATAAAATAAAGTAAAAATTGCATCCTTTGGCTAAAAAATAGGACAAGAGAAACAAAAAAAAAAAAAGAAATTCATCATGAAATATATATTATCCACAGATCCATAAATATCTATTTTACTGAACATGGATTTATGTATAGTGTTGTTCATCTAGGAAGCTCACCCATAAGTTGAATTTTCAGTTCCAACTGCGTTCAGGAGGAGTGATCTCTTCTCACAGTTTGTATCTCCCAAGATGAAATAGAAGACACCATCAGAAGACCACCAACCAAGAAATGACCAGGACAGGATGGATACACAGCCGAGTTCTACAAGACCTTTAAAGAAGAACAAACACCAATACTCTTCAATTTGTTTCAGAAAACAGAAAGAGAGGCAGCACTTCCAAACTCATGCTCAGGCCAATATCACTCCGATTCTAAAATCAGGCAATGATACACCAAGGAAAGAAAACCTCAGATCAATATCTCTATTGAACGCAGATGCAAAAATTCTCAATAAAATTCTTGCAAATCGAACACAAAACATATCAAAAAGATCATGCATCACAAATAAGTGGGATTCATCCCAGGGATGCAAAGTTGGTTCAACAGACTGAAATTAAAAAATGTAATTCAACAGATCAATAGACTCTTAAGATAAGAATCATATGATCATCTCAATAGATGCAGGAAAAGCATTTGACAAAATACAGCACCCTTTCATGTTCAAAACACTAGAAAACTAGGGATAACAGGAACATATCTCAATATTGTAAAGGCTATCTACGATAAGCCTCAGGCTAACAACATTCTAAATGGGAAAAAAAAATTAAAGGCATTCCCTCCAGAAACAGGAACAAGACAGGTATGCCCTCTTTCACCACTTCTATTCAACATAGTTCTTGAAACATAGGATAAAGCGATTAGAGAGATGAAAGAAATTAAAGGGTTATGTACAGGAAAGGAAAAACTTAAATTAGCAGTATTTGCTGAAGACATTATTCTATACCTAGAAGACCCATAAAGCTCCACCACAAAACTTCTAGAACGAGTAAATGGATTCAGCGAAGTAACAGAATATAAAATCAACACCCATAAATCAAAGGCATTTCTTTATATCAGTGACAAATCCTCAGAAAGGGAAGTGAGGGAAACTGCCCCATTTACAATAGCCTCAAAAAATAAATAAATAAATGAAATACTTGTGTATCAACTTAATGAAGAGGTGAAAGATCTATACAATGAAAACTACAGAACCCTAAACAGAGAAATCAAAGAAGACCTAAGAATATGGAAAGGCCTATTTTGCTCTTGTATAGGCAGAATTAATATTATCAAAATGACTATACTACCAAAAGCACTATAGAGATTTAATGCAATTCTGATCAAAATCCCAATGACACTCCTCAGAGAAATAGAAAAAGCAATCATTAATTTTTTTCCTGAAAAAAATAAGAGACCCAAAATAGGTAAAGCAATCCTTAGCAGGAAGAGTGAAGCAGGTGGCATTGTAATACCAGATCTTAAACTATACTAAAGAGTAATACTAACAAAAACAGCATGGTAATGGAACCAAAATAGACTGGTAGAACAATGGAACAGAATAGAGGACACAGAGACTATCCCACAAAATTAAAATTATATTAGATAAAGGTGCCAGAATCAAGCATTGGAGAAAAGATACCATGTTCAGCAAATGGTGCTAGGAAAACTGGAAATCCATATGTAACAAAATGAAATTAAACCCCTATCACTCACCATGCACAAAACTCAACTCAAAGTGGACCGAGAACCTAGGAATTAAAAAAGAGATTCTGTGTCTGACAGAAGAAAATGTAGGCCCTAACATTTATCATGTTGGATTAGGCCTCAGTTTCCTTAGTAAGACTACTATGGCACAAGAATTAAAACCAATCAATAAATGGGATGGAATCAAACTAAAAAAGTTTCTTCTCAGAAAGAAAAAAACAATGTGTGAGATGAACAGAGAGCCTTCAACCCGGGAGCAAATATTTACCCCTCACAGCAGAGAGAGCACTAATCTATGGGGTATATAAAGAACTCAAAATGCTAAGCACACACAAACACACACACACACAAAATAATAATAATAATAATAATAATAATAATAATAATAATAAATAAAAATAACCCAATCAATAAGGACCTAAACAGACGTTTCCCAGAAGAGGATATACAATCGACCAACAAATATATGAAAAAATGTTCATCATCTCTAGCACTTAGAGAAATGCAAAAGGTAGTTTCAGAAGAGACACTGCAGAAATACAAAGGATAATTGGAAATTATTTTGAAAAGCAGTATGGAGATTCCTGGGAAAGCTGGGAATGGAACCACCATTTGACCCAGCTATTCCCCTTCTCGGTCTATTCCCGAAAGACCTAAAAAGAGCATTCTACAGGGACACTGCAACATCGATGTTCATAGCAGCACAATTCACAATAGGAAGACTGTGGAACCAACCTAGATGCCCTTCAATAGACGAATGGATAAAAAAAAAATGTGGCATTTATACACAATGGCCCCCCTGGGGCCTACTCACCTAGTCCCCTGGGTCCTGTTCCTCTACACCTACACCAAACTCCCTGAGTTTATATGTATTATTTCCCACACCCTCCAAACCTAAGCAGGCAGGGACACACTGGGGACAGGAGAGGTTCGCGGGGCCAGTACCTGCGGGCCTATGGGACTGAGTCTGGAGGCTGCCATGGGAGCCCGGCCGGGCGTTGGGAACCTGCCTTCCGCGCTGGCGCCTGCGTCCTTGCCCTGCTGGGGCCGCAACGGACGCCAGAGCCCCAACTGACACTGGAGCCCTTGGGTGGCTGCCCGCGAGCGCCAAAGCGCCTCCAGCCAAGGGCGTGCGCAGGCGCCAAGGGTGCAGGGCGGACTGGAAGCCCGGAGCTGCCTGCAAGAAGAAGACCTAGGGGCTGGGGATGTGGCTCAATGGGTAGCGCGCTTACCTTGCATGCGTGCGGCCCGGGTTCGATCCTCAGCACCACATACCAAAAAAGATGTTGTGTCTGCCGAGAACTAAGAAATAAAAATATTAAAAATTCTCTCTCTATCTCTCTCTCTCTCCTCTCTCACTCTCTCTAAAAATAAAAATAAATAAAAAAATAAAAGAAAGAAAAGTTGGTTTAAAAAAATAAAAAGAAGACGAAAGAAACACACACACACACACACAATAATGATAATAATAATAATAATAACAACAATAATAATAATAATAAATAAAAATAACCCAATCAATAAGGACCTAAACAGACATTTCCCAGAAGGGGATATACAATCGACCAACAAATATATGAAAAAATGTTCATCATCTCTAGCACTTAGAGAAATGCAAAAGGTAGTATCATAAGAGACACTGCAGAAATACAAAGGATAATTGGAAATTATTTTGAAAAGCAGTATGGAGATTCCTGGGAAAGCTGGGAATGGAACCACCATTTGACCCAGCTATTCCCCTTCTCGGTCTATTCCCTAAAGACCTAAAAAGACCATGCTACAGGGACACTGCTACATCGATGTTCATAGCAGCACAATTCACAATAGCAAGACTGTGGAACCAACCTAGATGCCCTTCAATAGACCAATGGATAAAAAAAATGTGGCATTTATACACAATGGAGTATTACTCTGCATTAAAAAATGACAAAATCATAGAATTTGGAGGGAAACGGATGGCATTAGAGCAGATTATGCTAAGTGAAGCGAGCCAAGCCCTAAAAAACAAATGCCAAAAGTCTTCTTTGATATAAGGAGAGTAACTAAGGAACAGACTAGGGGAGAAGAGCACGAGAAGAAGACCGACATTAAACAAGGATGAGAGGTGGGAGGGTAAGGGAGAACTATGTAATGTTTTGAACAACCAACAATAAAAATAAATAAAATAAAGTAAAAATTGCATCCTTTGGCTAAAAAATAGGACAAGAGAAACAAAAAAAAAAAAAGAAATTCATCATGAAATATATATTATCCACAGATCCATAAATATCTATTTTACTGAACATGGATTTATGTATAGTGTTGTTCATCTAGGAAGCTCACCCATAAGTTGAATTTTCAGTTCCAACTGCGTTCAGGAGGAGTGATCTCTTCTCACAGTTTGTATCTCCCAAGATGAAATAGAAGACACCATCAGAAGACCACCAACCAAGAAATGACCAGGACAGGATGGATACACAGCCGAGTTCTACAAGACCTTTAAAGAAGAACAAACACCAATACTCTTCAATTTGTTTCAGAAAACAGAAAGAGAGGCAGCACTTCCAAACTCATGCTCAGGCCAATATCACTCCGATTCTAAAATCAGGCAATGATACACCAAGGAAAGAAAACCTCAGATCAATATCTCTATTGAACGCAGATGCAAAAATTCTCAATAAAATTCTTGCAAATTGAACACAAAACATATCAAAAAGATCATGCATCACAAATAAGTGGGATTCATCCCAGGGATGCAAAGTTGGTTCAACAGACTGAAATTAAAAAATGTAATTCAACAGATCAATAGACTCTTAAGATAAGAATCATATGATCATCTCAATAGATGCAGGAAAAGCATTTGACAAAATACAGCACCCTTTCATGTTCAAAACACTAGAAAACTAGGGATAACAGGAACATATCTCAATATTGTAAAGGCTATCTACGATAAGCCTCAGGCTAACAACATTCTAAATGGGAAAAAAAAAATTAAAGGCATTCCCTCCAGAAACAGGAACAAGACAGGTATGCCCTCTTTCACCACTTCTATTCAACATAGTTCTTGAAACATAGGATAAAGCGATTAGAGAGATGAAAGAAATTAAAGGGTTATGTACAGGAAAGGAAAAACTTAAATTAGCAGTATTTGCTGAAGACATTATTCTATACCTAGAAGACCCATAAAGCTCCACCACAAAACTTCTAGAACGAGTAAATGGATTCAGCGAAGTAACAGAATATAAAATCAACACCCATAAATCAAAGGCATTTCTTTATATCAGTGACAAATCCTCAGAAAGGGAAGTGAGGGAAACTGCCCCATTTACAATAGCCTCAAAAAATAAATAAATAAATGAAATACTTGTGTATCAACTTAATGAAGAGGTGAAAGATCTATACAATGAAAACTACAGAACCCTAAACAGAGAAATCAAAGAAGACCTAAGAATATGGAAAGGCCTATTTTGCTCTTGTATAGGCAGAATTAATATTATCAAAATGACTATACTACCAAAAGCACTATAGAGATTTAATGCAATTCTGATCAAAATCCCAATGACACTCCTCAGAGAAATAGAAAAAGCAATCATTAATTTTTTTTCTGAAAAAAATAAGAGACCCAAAATAGGTAAAGCAATCCTTAGCAGGAAGAGTGAAGCAGGTGGCATTGTAATACCAGATCTTAAACTATACTAAAGAGTAATACTAACAAAAACAGCATGGTAATGGAACCAAAATAGACTGGTAGAACAATGGGACAGAATAGAGGACACAGAGACTATCCCACAAAATTAAAATTATATTAGATAAAGGTGCCAGAATCAAGCATTGGAGAAAAGATACCATGTTCAGCAAATGGTGCTAGGAAAACTGGAAATCCATATGTAACAAAATGAAATTAAACCCCTATCACTCACCATGCACAAAACTCAACTCAAAGTGGACCGAGAACCTAGGAATTAAAAAAGAGATTCTGTGTCTGACAGAAGAAAATGTAGGCCCTAACATTTATCATGTTGGATTAGGCCTCAGTTTCCTTAGTAAGACTACTATGGCACAAGAATTAAAACCAATCAATAAATGGGATGGAATCAAACTAAAAAAAGTTTCTTCTCAGAAAGAAAAAAACAATGTGTGAGATGAACAGAGAGCCTTCAACCCGGGAGCAAATGTTTACCCCTCACAGCAGAGAGAGCACTAATCTATGGGGTATATAAAGAACTCAAAATGCTAAGCACACACAAACACACACACACACAAAATAATAATAACAATAATAATAATAATAATAATAATAATAATAATAATAATAATAAATAAAAATAACCCAATCAATAAGGACCTAAACAGACGTTTCCCAGAAGAGGATATACAATCGACCAACAAATATATGAAAAAATGTTCATCATCTCTAGCACTTAGAGAAATGCAAAAGGTAGTTTCAGAAGAGACACTGCAGAAATACAAAGGATAATTGGAAATTATTTTGAAAAGCAGTATGGAGATTCCTGGGAAAGCTGGGAATGGAACCACCATTTGACCCAGCTATTCCCCTTCTCGGTCTATTCCCTAAAGACCTAAAAAGAGCATTCTACAGGGACACTGCAACATCGATGTTCATAGCAGCACAATTCACAATAGGAAGACTGTGGAACCAACCTAGATGCCCTTCAATAGACGAATGGATAAAAAAAAATGTGGCATTTATACACAATGGCCCCCCTGGGGCCTACTCACCTAGTCCCCTGGGTCCTGTTCCTCTACACCTACACCAAACTCCCTGAGTTTATATGTATTATTTCCCACACCCTCCAAACCTAAGCAGGCAGGGACACACTGGGGACAGGAGAGGTTCGCGGGGCCAGTACCTGCGGGCCTATGGGACTGAGTCTGGAGGCTGCCATGGGAGCCCGGCCGGGCTTTGGGAACCTGCTGTCCGCGCTGGCGCCTGCGTCCTTGCCCTGCTGGGGCCGCAACGGACGCCAGAGCCCCAACTGACACTGGAGCCCTTGGGTGGCGGCCCGCGAGCGCCAAAGCGCCTCCAGCCAAGGGCGTGCGCAGGCGCCAAGGGTGCAGGGCGGACTGGAAGCCCGGAGCTGCCTGCAAGAAGAAGACCTAGGGGCTGGGGATGTGGCTCAATGGGTAGCGCGCTTACCTTGCATGCGTGCGGCCCGGGTTCGATCCTCAGCACCACATACCAAAAAAGATGTTGTGTCTGCCGAGAACTAAGAAATAAAAATATTAAAAATTCTCTCTCTATCTCTCTCTCTCTCCTCTCTCACTCTCTCTAAAAATAAAAATAAATAAAAAAATAAAAGAAAGAAAAGTTGGTTTTAAAAAAATAAAAACAAGACGAAACACACACACACACACACACACAATAATGATAATAATAATAATAACAACAACAATAATAATAATAATAATAATAAATAAAAATAACCCAATCAATAAGGACCTAAACAGACATTTCCCAGAAGGGGATATACAATCGACCAACAAATATATGAAAAAATGTTCATCATCTCTAGCACTTAGAGAAATGCAAAAGGTAGTATCATAAGAGACACTGCAGAAATACAAAGGATAATTGGAAATTATTTTGAAAAGCAGTATGGAGATTCCTGGGAAAGCTGGGAATGGAACCACCATTTGACCCAGCTATTCCCCTTCTCGGTCTATTCCCTAAAGACCTAAAAAGACCATGCTACAGGGACACTGCTACATCGATGTTCATAGCAGCACAATTCACAATAGCAAGACTGTGGAACCAACCTAGATGCCCTTCAATAGACCAATGGATAAAAAAAAAATGTGGCATTTATACACAATGGAGTATTACTCTGCATTAAAAAATGACAAAATCATAGAATTTGGAGGGAAACGGATGGCATTAGAGCAGATTATGCTAAGTGAAGCGAGCCAAGCCCTAAAAAAACAAATGCCAAAAGTCTTCTTTGATATAAGGAGAGTAACTAAGGAACAGACTAGGGGAGAAGAGCACGAGAAGAAGACCGACATTAAACAAGGATGAGAGGTGGGAGGGTAAGGGAGAACTATGTAATGTTTTGAACAACCAACAATAAAAATAAATAAAATAAAGTAAAAATTGCATCCTTTGGCTAAAAAATAGGACAAGAGAAACAAAAAAAAAAAAAAAAGAAATTCATCATGAAATATATATTATCCACAGATCCATAAATATCTATTTTACTGAACATGGATTTATGTATAGTGTTGTTCATCTAGGAAGCTCACCCATAAGTTGAATTTTCAGTTCCAACTGCGTTCAGGAGGAGTGATCTCTTCTCACAGTTTGTATCTCCCAAGATGAAATAGAAGACACCATCAGAAGACCACCAACCAAGAAATGACCAGGACAGGATGGATACACAGCCGAGTTCTACAAGACCTTTAAAGAAGAACAAACACCAATACTCTTCAATTTGTTTCAGAAAATAGAAAGAGAGGCAGCACTTCCAAACTCATGCTCAGGCCAATATCACTCCGATTCTAAAATCAGGCAATGATACACCAAGGAAAGAAAACCTCAGATCAATATCTCTATTGAACGCAGATGCAAAAATTCTCAATAAAATTCTTGCAAATCGAACACAAAACATATCAAAAAGATCATGCATCACAAATAAGTGGGATTCATCCCAGGGATGCAAAGTTGGTTCAACAGACTGAAATTAAAAAATGTAATTCAACAGATCAATAGACTCTTAAGATAAGAATCATATGATCATCTCAATAGATGCAGGAAAAGCATTTGACAAAATACAGCACCCTTTCATGTTCAAAACACTAGAAAACTAGGGATAACAGGAACATATCTCAATATTGTAAAGGCTATCTACGATAAGCCTCAGGCTAACAACATTCTAAATGGGAAAAAAAAATTAAAGGCATTCCCTCCAGAAACAGGAACAAGACAGGTATGCCCTCTTTCACCACTTCTATTCAACATAGTTCTTGAAACATAGGATAAAGCGATTAGAGAGATGAAAGAAATTAAAGGGTTATGTACAGGAAAGGAAAAACTTAAATTAGCAGTATTTGCTGAAGACATTATTCTATACCTAGAAGACCCATAAAGCTCCACCACAAAACTTCTAGAACGAGTAAATGGATTCAGCGAAGTAACAGAATATAAAATCAACACCCATAAATCAAAGGCATTTCTTTATATCAGTGACAAATCCTCAGAAAGGGAAGTGAGGGAAACTGCCCCATTTACAATAGCCTCAAAAAATAAATAAATAAATGAAATACTTGTGTATCAACTTAATGAAGAGGTGAAAGATCTATACAATGAAAACTACAGAACCCTAAACAGAGAAATCAAAGAAGACCTAAGAATATGGAAAGGCCTATTTTGCTCTTGTATAGGCAGAATTAATATTATCAAAATGACTATACTACCAAAAGCACTATAGAGATTTAATGCAATTCTGATCAAAATCCCAATGACACTCCTCAGAGAAATAGAAAAAGCAATCATTAATTTTTTTTCTGAAAAAAATAAGAGACCCAAAATAGGTAAAGCAATCCTTAGCAGGAAGAGTGAAGCAGGTGGCATTGTAATACCAGATCTTAAACTATACTAAAGAGTAATACTAACAAAAACAGCATGGTAATGGAACCAAAATAGACTGGTAGAACAATGGGACAGAATAGAGGACACAGAGACTATCCCACAAAATTAAAATTATATTAGATAAAGGTGCCAGAATCAAGCATTGGAGAAAAGATACCATGTTCAGCAAATGGTGCTAGGAAAACTGGAAATCCATATGTAACAAAATGAAATTAAACCCCTATCACTCACCATGCACAAAACTCAACTCAAAGTGGACCGAGAACCTAGGAATTAAAAAAGAGATTCTGTGTCTGACAGAAGAAAATGTAGGCCCTAACATTTATCATGTTGGATTAGGCCTCAGTTTCCTTAGTAAGACTACTATGGCACAAGAATTAAAACCAATCAATAAATGGGATGGAATCAAACGAAAAAAGTTTCTTCTCAGAAAGAAAAAAACAATGTGTGAGATGAACAGAGAGCCTTCAACCCGGGAGCAAATGTTTACCCCTCACAGCAGAGAGAGCACTAATCTATGGGGTATATAAAGAACTCAAAATGCTAAGCACACACAAACACACACACACACAAAATAATAACAATAATAATAATAATAATAATAATAATAATAATAATAATAATAAATAAAAATAAACCAATCAATAAGGACCTAAACAGACGTTTCCCAGAAGAGGATATACAATCGACCAACAAATATATGAAAAAATGTTCATCATCTCTAGCACTTAGAGAAATGCAAAAGGTAGTTTCAGAAGAGACACTGCAGAAATACAAAGGATAATTGGAAATTATTTTGAAAAGCAGTATGGAGATTCCTGGGAAAGCTGGGAATGGAACCACCATTTGACCCAGCTATTCCCCTTCTCGGTCTATTCCCTAAAGACCTAAAAAGAGCATTCTACAGGGACACTGCAACATCGATGTTCATAGCAGCACAATTCACAATAGGAAGACTGTGGAACCAACCTAGATGCCCTTCAATAGACGAATGGATAAAAAAAAATGTGGCATTTATACACAATGGCCCCCCTGGGGCCTACTCACCTAGTCCCCTGGGTCCTGTTCCTCTACACCTACACCAAACTCCCTGAGTTTATATGTATTATTTCCCACACCCTCCAAACCTAAGCAGGCAGGGACACACTGGGGACAGGAGAGGTTCGCGGGGCCAGTACCTGCGGGCCTATGGGACTGAGTCTGGAGGCTGCCATGGGAGCCCGGCCGGGCGTTGGGAACCTGCCGTCCGCACTGGCGCCTGCGTCCTTGCCCTGCTGGGGCCGCAACGGACGCCAGAGCCCCAACTGACACTGGAGCCCTTGGGTGGCGGCCCGCGAGCGCCAAAGCGCCTCCAGCCAAGGGCGTGCGCAGGCGCCAAGGGTGCAGGGCGGACTGGAAGCCCGGAGCTGCCTGCAAGAAGAAGACCTAGGGGCTGGGGATGTGGCTCAATGGGTAGCGCGCTTACCTTGCATGCGTGCGGCCCGGGTTCGATCCTCAGCACCACATACCAAAAAAGATGTTGTGTCTGCCGAGAACTAAGAAATAAAAATATTAAAAATTCTCTCTCTATCTCTCTCTCTCTCCTCTCTCACTCTCTCTAAAAATAAAAATAAATAAAAAAATAAAAGAAAGAAAAGTTGGTTTAAAAAAATAAAAAGAAGACGAAACAAACACACACACACACACACAATAATGATAATAATAATAATAATAATAACAACAACAATAATAATAATAATAAATAAAAATAACCCAATCAATAAGGAACTAAACAGACATTTCCCAGAAGGGGATATACAATCGACCAACAAATATATGAAAAAATGTTCATCATCTCTAGCACTTAGAGAAATGCAAAAGGTAGTATCATAAGAGACACTGCAGAAATACAAAGGATAATTGGAAATTATTTTGAAAAGCAGTATGGAGATTCCTGGGAAAGCTGGGAATGGAACCACCATTTGACCCAGCTATTCCCCTTCTCGGTCTATTCCCTAAAGACCTAAAAAGACCATGCTACAGGGACACTGCTACATCGATGTTCATAGCAGCACAATTCACAATAGCAAGACTGTGGAACCAACCTAGATGCCCTTCAATAGACCAATGGATAAAAAAAATGTGGCATTTATACACAATGGAGTATTACTCTGCATTAAAAAATGACAAAATCATAGAATTTGGAGGGAAACGGATGGCATTAGAGCAGATTATGCTAAGTGAAGCGAGCCAAGCCCTAAAAAACAAATGCCAAAAGTCTTCTTTGATATAAGGAGAGTAACTAAGGAACAGACTAGGGGAGAAGAGCACGAGAAGAAGACCGACATTAAACAAGGATGAGAGGTGGGAGGGTAAGGGAGAACTATGTAATGTTTTGAACAACCAACAATAAAAATAAATAAAATAAAGTAAAAATTGCATCCTTTGGCTAAAAAATAGGACAAGAGAAACAAAAAAAAAAAAAGAAATTCATCATGAAATATATATTATCCACAGATCCATAAATATCTATTTTACTGAACATGGATTTATGTATAGTGTTGTTCATCTAGGAAGCTCACCCATAAGTTGAATTTTCAGTTCCAACTGCGTTCAGGAGGAGTGATCTCTTCTCACAGTTTGTATCTCCCAAGATGAAATAGAAGACACCATCAGAAGACCACCAACCAAGAAATGACCAGGACAGGATGGATACACAGCCGAGTTCTACAAGACCTTTAAAGAAGAACAAACACCAATACTCTTCAATTTGTTTCAGAAAATAGAAAGAGAGGCAGCACTTCCAAACTCATGCTCAGGCCAATATCACTCCGATTCTAAAATCAGGCAATGATACACCAAGGAAAGAAAACTTCAGATCAATATCTCTATTGAACATAGATGCAAAAATTCTCAATAAAATTCTTGCAAATCGAACACAAAACATATCAAAAAGATCATGCATCACAAATAAGTGGGATTTATCCCAGGGATGCAAGGTTGGTTCAACAGACTGAAATTAATAAATGTAATACAACAGATCAATAGACTCTAAGATAAGAATCATATGATCATCTCAATAGATGCAGAAAAAGCATTTGACAAAATACAGCACCGTTTCATGTTCAAAACACTAGAAAAACTAGGAATAACAGGAACATATCTCAATATTGTAAAGGCTATCTACGATAAGCCTCAGGCTAACAACATTCTAAATGGGGAAAAAAAATTAAAGGCATTCCCTCCAGAAACAGGAACAAGACAGGTATGCCCTCTTTCACCACTTCTATTCAACATAGTTCTTGAAACATAGGCTAAAGCGTTTAGAGAGATGAAAGAAATTAAAGGGTAATGCATAATAATAATGAGCAAACATAATAATGAGCAAAGACACAGACTCTTGCTTTCACAGACCTTACAGCATAGAACTGCTCAACATATATAGTTAAACACAATTCCAGTCTCCTAGGAGTTTTCAATCTTTCTAGGGGAACAGATATTCATAAGTAATTCAAAGCAGAATACAATATGAACTGCAAATAATGAACAAAGTGCTGTGGAAATAGGAAATAATGTATAAAAATACACACCATACTATATTTTAAACATATTTATCTCTGTATAATTGACTCCAAAATATAGTGGTACTTGGATATTTCATCTATCACTTATTCACTCATATACACTTATTCAATTAAATTCTCATTAAGAATATTATTTGCCAGCCATGGTGATATACACCTGAAATCCCAGTAGCTCAGCAGGCTGAAGCATGAAGATAACAAGTTTGAAGCCCATCTCAGCAAGTTAGTGAGGCCTTAATCAATTTAGCAAGACCCTTTCTCAAAATAAACAATAAAAAGGGGGCTGGGACTGTAGCTCAGTAGCAGAACACTTGCCTAGCACACATGAGGTATAGGGTTTGATCCTTAGCACCACATAAAAGTAAAAATAAATAAAATGAAGACATACTGCCGGGCATGGTGGCACATGCCTGTAATCCCAGCAGCTCTTGAGGTTGAAACAGGAGAATGGAGAGTTCAAAGCCACCCTCAGCAATGGCAAGGCACTGAGCAATTCAGTGAGACCTTGTCTCTAAATAAAATACAAAATAGGGCTGGGGATGTAGCTAAGTGGTTGACAGCCACTGAGTTTAATCCCCAGTACCAAAAAAAAAAAAAAAAAAAAAAAAAGAAAGAAAGAAAGAAAAGAAAAGTATGCTGTCCATCTACAACTGCAAAAGAATTTAAAGGGCTGAGGATGTGGCTCAGCAGATAAATACCCCTGGGTTCAATTCCTAGTACAAAAATATATATACATGTGTGGATAAATATGTGTGTATGTATGTGTGCGTGTATGCGTGTGTGCCTAGAGCATGCTACACAAGTGTTCTACCACTGAGCTACATCCTCACCCAAGAACACTTCCAATTATGAAAGCTGAAGTTCATTTTCTGTTTTATTGGCACTGCACTATAGCTTATTATGCAAAATAATATCAAGATAACCGATTCCTTAAGCCCATCCTCAGCAATATCACTGGTAATACATAACTAAAACAAACATTTAGCCTCTGAAGAAGAAATAATTTAAGTCTCACTTACTGAATTATGTGGAACAATGTCTTTTAAGGAGCATGGGTATGCTAATGGTGGGATATCTTTCACCAGCCCTTCAATATATGGTTCAGACTTCCTCAGAACCGGACATAAATCATTTAGTACAACATGCTGCTCAGCAATGTGTTCTGGTCTTATGTGGGTATCACCAACTCTAGAAGGAATTCAAGTAATATTCACTGAAAGTATGCTTTAATTTTGCACTTGCTTTCTCCCTTTTTAAGGTATGCATTTCTAAGAATAATTTCCTTCAGGTAAATCTCATAGAAAGTTATATTCCAAATTTGTGCTTTCTTACTATACAGAATTAATTTAGCTTCTATAAGCACAGAGACTATTTTTATCTACAGAATTAAATCCCAGTTACTTTTATTTGAACTTTCAGATACTCATTCAGTTTAAAAAGGAAAATGACCCTGTATTCCCACATATAGATCTATTCATTTTTAAAGCTATGACCATTTAAAAAAGTAAAAATATTATAGTTCATGCTGGTCCTTAACACAGAACCATTTCATTTTCTTTTCCTAGAAGATCTAGAAAACATTTTTGAACATCTAATGTGAGTACATTAGACAGTATGGTTTTTTAACATCATTTAATCAGATTACAGAAATATGATTAAAATTTTACTCGACCATCCTGTGGCAAACCATAACACTTTAAAGGATAAGCTCTGAGCATTATTTTCTGCTGTGAAGTAACGTTAGAAAAGTACTTAAATTTGGAGTACATCACGTGAGTAAATATATCATAGTGAATTCCACGTTTATGTATATTATAAAGCACCACTTAAAAAATAAATAAAGCACTGGGGTTGTAGCTCAGTGGTAGAGCCACTTGTCTCAAATGCATGAGGCACTGGGTTCGACCCTCAGCACCACATAAAAATAAGTAAATAAAGTTACTGTGTCCATCTACAACTAAAAAAAATATTTAAAAAATAAATAAATAGAAGGAAGACCAGTAGAGTCAGGAAGGGGAATCAGGATAGGAGGAGGGAAGGGAAGAGGAAGCACTGAGGACTGAAACGGAACAAATTAAATTCTATACATGTATGATTATGTCAAAATGAACCCCACTATTACAACTGTAATGCAATAATAAAAGCATTTAAAAATTGTAACACACAAACTTGGGAGTACATCAGAAAGTTCTTTTCCCAAGCTCCTTATCTAGTAATGTTGATAAAACAATACAATTTTATTCATTTAGTAACAAATTTAATAAGCAAAATATTAAGAATATGATTTGGAAGAGAAGAATGATAAGTTACTTCTCTTTACCCTTTTCTAATCTCCTTCATTCTTTAATCTGCACCCAACAAATATGCCTAAACAGGCAAGAAACACATAATAATCACAAAATATCTTACCCTGTGACGATTAGGACTTCAGAATTTCCAAAATCTACCATGAATATTTGTATTAATGCAACTTCACGAACTGAGAATTTGGTTGGACTACAGGGTTTTCTAATATTTTTACTTTCTATAGGAATTAATTCAGTGATACTTCCTCGACACCACATTCCATTTTCAATACTGTTGACAAATATTCTTGCACCTAAGTAATGTGGGAGACAAATTATTACCAGTGTTAAGACAGATATCTCAAAGAGCTCTAATTTAGAAATATAGCTTAGTTCTACAACTAAGAAGTCTTAACTCATTTATTTACTGATGGTATAGTATTGTGTCAAATGCTATGAGAAGAATATAAAATAGTTTATTATGTAACTTACAAGCTAAATGAGCAGAATACCAAGTCAGTAGTCAACAGATGAGGAACTGTTTCATGAACTACATTAATATAAATAAATGAAACTGTCTTGCACGTACACATATGTGCACGTATAGATATATACATAGTAAGGTTTGTAATAAGGAAAAAACAATTACCTTTTCTTAGTACAGGATAGTGAAAGGAAACAATGAAAAGGCAACATATAAAATGCCCAAATTAATTAATACCCAATGTCATTTTGAGAAGGAGAGGATGAACTAAGGATGGGTCACAAATTAATAATCTGAAAAAACAGAAGATGGAGAAGGAAAAAGGCCTGAATATGAATGCTTAGTATGGGTCGACAATGTTCTCATTCTTTTATGTTTGAATCCACTCATTCCCCACAATAACCCTCTGAAGGCAGTACTTCCACCACAGTGTGGTTTGGGGGCTCAAAAATATCTTCAACTTGGACAAGCTGAGCTAAGAAACAGAATCAAGGTGTCTTAGGTAGATGCAGTGGTGCACCAATATAATCCCAGCTACTCCAAAGGCTGGGGATGTAGCTCAGTGGTAAGGCACCCCTAATACCTAAAAATCCATAATACCTAAAAAATAAAAATAAAAATAAATCAAGGTCTCTAACTGTCCCTTATTTTTCCCTCAAGTGCTGGAAGGGACTCTCTCTCTCTAAAATTCCCTTATCTGATTTGAGAAAATTTCTCTTTGTAATCTTATCAGATAATCAGGAAAGATTAATCATCAGAAAAGAGAGGAGATTAAGTCATCACCTTGCCCAGCCAGGCTTTTCATTATTGTTTGGAGGACAGGTCCCAAAGATTAACTGGGAGACTCTGCATAATAAAACATCCTTTGTTGCAACTGTTCCTCATTTGGTCCTTTCATTGAGCTTCATGTTTTGCACAGCTACCTTGTACATATGCATATTAATAAATTTGTTATGCTTTTCTCTAGTAAACCTGTCTTTGGTTCTTTTGTTTTTTGAGGTATTGGGAATTAAACCCAGGGTGCTCTACCACTGAGTTAGTCCTTTACATTTTAAGAAAAGGTCTCAGAAGTTGCCCAAACTAGCCTTCAGCCTCAGCCTCCCAAGTTGCTGGAATTACAGGCATGTATCACCATGCCCAGCTAATCTGTCTTTCATCTTATGGGTATTGGTCATCATCATTTATGATAGACAGGAAAGGAACTGCCCCCTTTTCTACCTATCCAGAGGCAGAGTGGTTGCTATCCAAACATACCAACCACTTGGTTATTTATACAAGGTAGCAAACAGAAACCTGGTAGTCCTGAATCCCAGTCTCTTAACAACTAAGCTACAAATTGATAAGCCTTGGTCATTCATTATATACAGAAGAATGCTGTATTCCTCTCTACATATGTTATAAAAACAAGATGGCTGAAAGGCACATTGGGGTATCCATGTAATTTTATTTAAGTTTTCCTAAAACATTTGTTTGGCCTTCAGATTGTCAGTGATCCTTCTCTTATTTTGATGCAATCAATATTCTTTTAGTTTGAAAATATATTTTATACTATGCAATCAATATTCTTTTAGTTTGAAAATATATATATATTTTTTTTATTTTTATTGTTGGTCGTTCAAAACATTACATAGTTCTTAATATATCATATTTCACAGTTTGATTCAAGTGGGTTATGAACTCCCATTTTTACCCCGTATACAGATTGCTGTATCACATCAGTTACACTTCCATTGATTTACATATTGCCAGTGTCTGATGTATTCTGCTGTCTATCCTATTCTCTACTATCCCCCCTCCCCTCCCCTCCCCTCCCTTCCCCTTTTCTCTCTCTACCCCCTCTACTGTAAATCATTTCTTCCACTTGTATTATTCTTCTCTTACCCCTCATTTCCTCTTATATGTAATTTTGTAAAACCCTGAGGATCACCTTCCATTTCCATGCGATTTCCCTTCTCACTCCCTTTCCCTCCCACCTCTCATCCCTGTTTAATGATATGAAAATATATTTTATGAAACTATTTTTGCAACAGATAAAATGTCAAGAAAATGTTTGCTATTCTTCATCATAAGGTTCACATGTAGACCAAAAGATATTCTTACTTGCTAAAGCCCCACCACATTTATTTCCTTTTCACTAATTTCTCCAAGCATAAACAAAGACTCAAGTCAACTATATATATTTTGCAAATAATTATCATTAATACCTTAAAGATGAAGGTTTTGGTTTTCTTAGAATATTTTTTGAATCTAAACTGCATTCTTTTGGACATGTATGAAATTTTAGAGAACTATATATAATTATGAAAGCTAAGCTTAATACTATATTTCCTTTCTCTTAGATACCAAAAATGAAGGGATTTTTAAGTTTTAAAAGTATTCATTTTTGTCAGAGAAGTATATGATGATACTATATTTCTGATATTCTGAAAAGGTATAGAAACAAGCTGAGAAGTAGTGACCATTTAAAAGAACCATTGTAAGGCTACACAGATAATACTTTTTTTTTTATATTGGTCACCTATAGGCATTGAAAAAAATGGTCCAGTAATATATCAAAGAAATCAGAAGAGTATAATAAACAAATTCAATCATCAATGTTACTAGGAAAATACTTGTAAGGGAAGCCTAAAGCATGGCAAATTCAACTATGTTTAGAATTAAATAAACTGTGTTTACTAATTACCCTCTGAAGGGCCCTAGGAACGGATGCCACACAGGCCTCTTGAATCCTACTGAAGTGTTCAATGTTAACTCCAACATGCATGCATACAAAGCAAGGAACTAAAACAACAAAGAATCAACTTAAACTAAAAGGGCAACCTACATAACCTGTTGTGGGTCTTGTAAATTAAAAAGCAATTCATTCAATTACACAATAGAGGTTTTATATATATCTCACTCTACAAATGTGCCAACATCCAATTTAAATCTTTGGCTAACTTACCTAAATAATTTATGTTAAGTAATTCCCAAACTTTTATGCTTAACTTGAAGCTCAAATCTTTTATAGCAGGTCAGTGTGGGTTGAGCAAATATGACAATATTTACATAAACTTAATATTTTAAATTATAGTGATATTTGATTACCTAGCTCCAAAATGTCTGAAGGATCAAGATGTAAATTCTTATTGCAAATTTGATTCACCTTCTTCTCCAATACTGTTGCATCTTTTATTTGTGAATACTTTCGATTATAGAAGTGGCAAGGATGTATTACATGGCTTACAAAAACTAGCTCTGGACAACCTGAATACAAATCAATATTTAAAAAACATTATTAAAACATGAAGCTGGAAGAGAATTCATAAAATGTGAACAACTGCCATGTCCGCTAAAGGACGATGTGTTTACAGGCACTGAAAATCTAGAATACTTGGGCCCCATTAGAGAGTCTAAATCCAAAATGCCTCACAGAACAAATGGATCACTTTCAACAATGAATTCTTTAGCAACCTGAACTGCAAATACTTTATTCAACTTGCAAAATATGTGCTTTAAGTGAAATCATAGTTCATATGGTAGGCTGATTCTAAAATCATAGCCTGTTCTGTAAATTCACTTTATTATAAAACTTCATAGTTTATTTATGAACCTACCTGAAACTTAGAACCTTATTAATAATGATTAGATTACTAGGCTAGCCTACAAAAGCCAGATCAATCCATACCATACCTAAAACACCAGTATAGCTCACAGCACCCTGAATCCTAAATCATATGAAATAGGTTAGAGAGAGATGTAATAATGTCTGGTCAAAGTACTGAGCAGCATTTAGGGAACTATAGGAGAGCTTTGGTAAAGGTTAAACAGATAAAGGTAATGACACTGAACACATTTTTCTATAAATAGAAGCAATTAAATCAAGTGTTTCTACTGATACAAAAAGATCTCTGAAGGAGCTGGGTGTGGTTGCACATGCCTGTAATCCCAGCTATTTGGAAGAGTATAAGGGAGGAGGATTGAAAGTTAGAAGCCAGCCTAGGCAATTTAGCAAGACTCTGTCTCAAAATAAAAAAGGATGGAGATATTTCTCAGTAATAAAAAATTTGTCTAGCATGTGTTAAGGCCTTGGGTTCACTCACCAGTATTGGAAAAAAGAGAAGAAAAGCAAGAAAAAAATCTCTAAAGTGTAATGTTAAGGGAGCAATACCCAAAACAGTATGTATAGTATGCTATGTCTTGTGTGTACTACTTTTGTATGCATTAAAAAACGACAGAAGGAAAAGAGGAACTGAATAAAATAGGAATAGGGTATGGCAAAGTGTCACAAAAATAGTTTTATTTATAAGGATTATTTTTTTGGAATGAATTAATGTATGATTTTTTAAAACAGACTAGAAGGCATGGAATTGAAGAGAGGTAACTACATTTTAATCCTTGGCTAACTTACCTAAATAATTTATGTTAAGTAATTCCTAAACTTTTATGCTTAACTTGAAGCATATATATAACAGAAATTAAAAAATATATAAATTTTAACTTTGTAACATAGCTTACCAAGAACAATACACATATTAAGGATAGGATAAAAGAGATAAATATATATATGTATAACTGGGGTGACAGCTGTAAAATAAGAGTTACCACACATAGAGCAAACTACTCCATTAAGCTCAGACTTGTTACAATACCTGTTTTTGATCCAAAAGAAACAGTTGACTCTTTCTGAAGAGGTTTTTTTGGGATATCTAGGAGTCTCCGTAAGATCATCTGTAAAGCAAGCTTTATCAAAATAGGTAAAGACAATTGTACTAATTTTGTTAACAGTGACCTGCTAGTGTTTAAAAAGCTGTAATTAAATTGGCTAAATACTTGAATCCCTTGTATAAGTAAATAAAACCATGATACGCTTTTAGAATTCACTGATAATTCAGTGATAATAATACAGCAGAAAGAAGAATGTGTGCACTGTTTTTTTTGATATTTATTTTTTCCTAGTTGTAGGTGGACATAATACCTTTATTTTATATTTATGTGGTACTGAGGATTGAACCCAGGGCCTCACACATGCCAGGCAAGTGCTCCACCCCTGAGCCACAACCCCAGGCCGTACTACTGAGATTTAAAAAAAAAAATTTTTTTAGTTGTATATGGACACTATTTATTTATTTATTTTCTTACATGTGGTTCTGAGGATCAAACCCAGCGCCTCACACATATGAGGCATGGGCGAATACCAACACTGAAATCTAATCAAACAATTGTGATAGATTTAAGTTATAAAATAGTTGACATAAGCTGCGTATCTAGTTCAGTAGTAGGGTGGTTGGTTGCCTAGCATTTGAGAGGCCCTGGGTTTGATCCCTAGCATAAATTAATAAATAAATAATAGAATAAAATATAAAATAGATGGCATGACATTCATCATAGCTCATCCTAAACAGATTAGATTCCAAGATTTGAGAGGAGCTGATCTTAATTCAAGGACAAAGTAATGAAACTATGCCCCCAATTTACCCCTCTTATTCATTTATATTTGTATCATTCATATAAAGTTTATATGTGGAACACTGAAAAGGTCAAATATCCTAACCTGATCAAATATTAAATTTGCATCCCAGAGATTAGCTATATTATTTTATTAAAAATAAAAATTACCCTAACTTTGGAAAATGTGGAATCAATAGGTTTAACTCATAATGTGCATATGAGGAAAAAGATTATGGTGGCCGGGCGTAGTGGCATGCACCTGCAATCTAGCTACAGAAGAAGCTTAGGCAAGAGGTTCACAAGTTTGAGGATATCCTGGGCAACTTACCAAAACCCATCTCAAAATCAAACAAAAAGGGCTGTAACTCAATGGTAGAGCACTTGCTGGGCATGTGCAAAAGCACTGGGTCCATTCCCCAGTTACCCCCCACCCCCATATACACAAATACCTTTCCTACTAAGTATATTCAATTGTTTCTAATTTTAGAGAAAAGATCCCTTCCTCCCCCCCCCCCAGGTTTGTTATATTCTCAACTCACGTTCTGGGTTTTCTTCAATAATTTCTTCAATTATCACATCAGGACTAGGGCCCATTTGAGGGAGCACAGCAATGGTTTTAGAGGATGTGACTGCAATGACCTCTTTCTGTGGCTGGACAATCTCTTCTGAATGGACACCACTGGTCTCCAGTTGTAAAGGAGGTGCTGGCGCTTCACTGGTTAGGACAGACACATCAATCTTTTTGTTTTCTAGTGATGAGTATGTAACATAAGAAAGTTCCTTTTTACTATTATATTTCTTTTGAACACTCTGTCCAACTTCATTTTCTCGGGGAGTATATCTGTACAAAAATACAGAGGACGGCTACTTTAATATTCACCTTCAAGCCATTTCCTTTCCACATGACAACTGATTCTGAGACACAAAAAAAATTTAGTGATTTTTAGTAAATTTATTGAGTTACACAACCACTGCCACAAACTAATGTTAGAACACTTCATCACCCAAAAAGAAACCTTTGCCTGTTCCAAGCCTCAACCAAGCTCCAGAGTTTTAAAAGGTCAAGAAGAGATATATATATATAATTATTGAGAAGCTGAAAAAAACTTCATATAGTTATGTCATAATAATCTGATTCCTCAAGAACAGTGTTTTTTTTTACACATTTTTAAAAGAAGTTGTTTTGATTTAGCTCAAATGTTTGATATAAATTATGTTAAGATGATTTCTTTTTCATTAACTGGCTTAAAAACAAAGTGTAAGAAAGCATGCAGGATACAAACCTGAGCAAATTACCAGAAACTTCCTCCAAGGCTAATAATTACTATTAATCCGAATCCTATGGGTATGATTATTTCTAGCCACTAACCCACAGCTGATTATCCATTCTATTCAGTATTTTTCTATATTCTCCACATATTCAGATGATTTAAGGCTATCAAATCTATTACTATAAAAATTTTAAAATGAGATGAGACTGACTCTCATAAAACTTGTATTTAGTTAATCCATGATGGTTCTAACTTCTTCATAGAACATAAGGACCAAAAAATCCACTCTGATTTAGCTATGACACACTTATCTGTCTCTTCCAAAAAAGGGCATGAATTTAACATTAAAAGTATAATTACTATACAATGAATAAAGGTACACCTTTTGAGAAACACCTATATGTAAACAACACCCCTTTTCAGACCTTATTGAGATTTTTTAACACTAGCTATAGCTTATAGAACACTACTTTGTTTTATTCTCTTTCAACCTGTGCCTATGCCACCTCACTTTAGTTTTTTGTACTGCTTTAAATTTTTAATATATTTCCCAACTTATTTCAATACCTGCTCTCACTGGGCAAACCCATGGCTGAGTTACCACCAATAATTAGGAGAGATAACTTACAGTGGTATAAAATCAATACAAGATCACCTAGTTTTTAAAAATACCTTTATTTATTTTTATGTGGTGCTGAGGATAGAACCCAGTACCTCACACATGCAAGGCAAGTGCTCTATTACTGAGCTACAACCCGGCCCCATCAACTAGTTTTTAAGTTGTAAAAAAATATTTGAAGTAACCACATTCAAGGTACGTGAATATCTAAGGAACTATTGAATGTTAAAGTTGATGATTATCCATGGGAGCAGAAAAAGAGGCAAATAAGGGGCAGGGAACAGCTTTGTAGCTCCTCATTCCACTAAAATCTTGGAAGACAGGCTGGCCAGGAGCTATGTTTGCTCAAAGCCAGTCTTGAGGGAGATAAAGGAGACCTTTCTGTCTCAATTCTACATTTTGCAGGGCAGAGTTGGTGGGCTCAGGGGCATGGAAATATTTTATAAGAGAAGGCAGAGTGGGGCAAAAGGCAGGAATACACACACACACACACACACACACACACACACACACACAGAGAGAGAGAGATTTAACTAACCAGCAAATATGTCAGCTCAGCTTTCTTGATGTCTGTTCTCATCAGAAAGAAGTAGGGGATGCAGAAAAAGTTATCAGGAAGTTGTTTTTAATTTCAAAGGGGTCTGTTTCAAGGTCACCCAAGCACTGTTTGGGGGAAGATGCTATTGGTCAAAGGACTGATGTTCCAGTTCCTCTTGCAAGGTATAGAGAACCCACCCTCTGATGTAGAGGACTGTGGTAGGCTATCTCAACCTAATGCTGTTGAACTACTTAATTAATTTTTTTCCTTTTATTTCAAAGGAAATTGCAAACAATAAAACTTCTGATAATTTGGTTTCTCACTTCTGTCTTGGTGTTGTAAAAAAATGTCAACATAAATATTCTAGTTTGTATTGGTAATTACATTTGCTCATTAAGTTAACAAACTGGCAGTCTGACTATATGTCAGTTTTGTGAACTTCACTAATGTAAATTCATCAGATTTAGTGTTAGATATGCTTGTTTTCCCAGCCTCCAGGACTGTGGACCAGATATTTATGTTCCCTCAGTAGTGAATGTAATACTTTTTTTGGCGGGGTGAGGGGATTGAACTCAGGGGCACTCTACCACTGAGCCACATCCCCAGCCCTATTTTGTATTTTATTTAGAGGCAGGATCTAACAAGTTGCTTAGCACCTCGCCCTTGCTGAAGCTGGCTTTCAACTTGTGATCCTCCTGCCTTAGCCTCCTGAGCCTCTAGGATTATAGGGGTGCACTACCACGCCTGGCTATTATGATGCTTTTTAGGGGAACATCTTCCTTGAAGACAAACCACCTACAAATGATTAAATTTATTTTCTTTTAGGGAGTTTCAAATAGTTTGACTGTTACTAAACCCAGAATCAAACCAACATCTCTTCTTAGATTTCAGCACATGTACCCAAATGCCTTCTAAACTTTCCTCCTTAGAAGTTTGGTGAATAGAAACTCAACGTTTATCTACTGTTTATCCCCTTCCTACTTACTTTTGTTCCTGTATTCTTAATCTTGGTGAATAAAATCACAAAAAATCAATTTAGTCACCAGGGCCAAACCTATGAACCATTGGTGAGGCTTCCTTTTCCCTTGTTCCTCACATTCAAACATTAATGTTTTACAAATAATCTCTATTTAGCATTTTCATAATCTATTCTCAATCCTGATCCGGTGCCACTACTTAAGTGTGGGTCCTCATTATCTGCTGAATCTACTGATGCAACTGCATAACCGATCTTTCTCTGCACTTCATATTCTCCCAAATAATCCCCTAAATGGCTACCACAGTTATTTTTCACAAATATAATCTAATTATTTTTACTTTCATGCTTAAAATCTTCTAAAGGTTTTCTACTGTCTAAAGCTGACTTTCCAACAGTACTTTTGGTAATAGTGGAAATGTGCTGCAGTGCTTAATATGGTAGTGCTATGGTATGAAGGTCAGCTCCAAAATTTGTGTTGAAACTTAATCCTCATTATGGTTGGGGAAGTGATTAAATCATTAAATCTCCGCCCTCTTGAATGAAATTGTGCCTTATTAAAGGACTAGAGGGAACCAGCTTAGCTCCTGCCCTGCCCCCTTTTTCCTTTCTTGCCATGCACAGACACAGCATTTGTTCCTTTTTGGCCTCCTGTCCTTTCTGCCTTGTGAGGACACAACATTCAAGGTACCATCTTGGAGGCAGAGACCAAGATGCTCTCTCTTTTTTTTTAATATTTATTATTTTTTTAGTTGTAGTTGGATACAATACCTTAATTTTATTTATTTATTTATTTATTTATTTATTTTTATGTGGTGCTAAGGATCAATCCCAGGGCCTCACACATGTGAGGCAAGCACTCTACTGCTGAGCCATAACCCCAGCTCCCCAAGACTCTGAACTAGAGTCTAAATCGACCAGTGCCTTGACTTTGAACTTCCTAGCCTCCATAAATATGAGAAAATAAATTTCTATTTATAAATTACCTACACTCTCAAGTATTTTGTAATTTCAGCATGAATGGGTGAAGACAGGTAGCCATTAGTACATGTGGCCAGCAAACACTTAGAATCTGGCTTGTACAACCAAGGAACGGAGTTTATAGTTTTAATTAATTTATGCTTAAATTTAAGTAGCTCAGATGGTTAGTGGCAATCATGCTAGGTATGCAGAGATCTAAAAAATAAAGTTCAAATGCTATCATATAGCATACAAAGTCCTTAGAATTCAGTTCCTATGTATCTGGGGATATACAGAATGAAATTGTGTGCAGTTGTCTCAAAGTAGGATTTCTTCTTTTATGTTTACCTCCTTTTGTCCTTTCTACTTGCTGTTCATTTTTTTCTACAGATAAGGGAAAATAAAATCTCCAAGTCCTCTGTTACCCCTTCCTTTGCAACTCACTAGCTTTTGCATACACTGTCAAAGAAATCACACATTTGATCTTTTACATGTCTGCTTTATGCACTATAATTTATCCAACATTTATCTCAATATTTGGGATGTTAGCACCTAGCACAAAAATCAATGTTCAATGCTTACTGACATTAATAATGAATCTTACAAATAAAACTTAAACACATATATCATTGAATACTGATCCTTTTTAGGTCTAGGTCTAGGTCTTTAAAAAATATTATACACATAAGTTAATTGTAGAAACTATCTTAGCTCTTTATTTTGCAGCTTTTTAAAATCATACTACTCTAAACATCAATTTTCATCTTAGATAACACAGGTACTATTAGACAGTAATGACATGTTGCCATTCTTAAAAAATACTTACTTTGTTGAGTCCTCAAAGTCAAACTTTCCCATATTGTTGAACATGCACATAATCTCACTACAATTCATATTCAACCTAAAATAAAACATTAGCATATAAATAAATGATCTCTTCCAAGTTTATTACGTTTCCTAAACAGAAGTCCATTGCTGACATTAAAATAACTAATTTCAAATAAAACACTCAAGTCAAGTGTTATGGTTTAGATGTGAGGTGTTCCCCAAAAGCCCATGTGTGAGACAAAGTAAGAAAGTTTAGAGGAGAAATGATTGGGTTAGGAAAGCCTTAACCCAATCAGTAAATCAATCCCCTGATGGGATTAATTGAGTGGTAGATTAAGGATGTTGCTGGAGGAGGTAGGCATTGTGGGACGTACTTTTAGGGTCTATATTTTGTAGCTGGCTAGTGGAGTCTCTCTCTCTCTCTCTCTCTCTCTCTCTCTCTCTCTCTCTGCTTTCTGATTATCATGTGAGCTCTTTCCCTCTGCCATACTCTTCCACCATGATGTCCTGCCTCACCTCAGACCCCAAACCCTGAGGAATGGAGCTTATGCTTACGGACTGAGACCTCAGAAATTGTGAGCCCTAAAATAAACTTTTCTCCCCTTAAAATTGTTCTAGTTAGATCTTTTAGTCACAGCAACAAAAAAGCTGACTAAAACACCAAAGTGTAGTGGCACATGCCTATAATCTCAGCTACTCAGAAGGCTGAGGCAGGAGGATCACAAGTTTGAACCCAGCCTGCAATTTATGGAAGCACTATCTCAAGATAAAATATAAATGGGCTAGGGATGTAGCTCAGTGGTAGAGTGCTTACCTAGAATACCTCAGAGGGTTCAATCCCCAGTACCACAAAAAAGGAAAAAAATAACATTTAAATAATGTTTTAATATTTAAAGTTATAATTATTTTAATTTTGTTGCTAACTTGGGAGTCATTCTGACCCAAAATTTCAAATTATAATTGCTTGCTATTTTGGTAAATTCAGTCTCTAATGCATTTTTACACTTATTATAGTCTCCTGAACCATGACTTATTCACCTGGGAGGGTTCCTTGGTTTTAAAGAACTAACTTGTGACAATTCACTCTCAGATGTTAACTTCAAAGTCCGGATAATCTACAATCAAAAAAGAAGTGTTGTTATTCATGTGTGAACTTTCTTTTGTCACAAATACTGCTTAAAGAGTAAGATTTTAGAAGGAAAACTTAGTTATTTCTTAAATGTATTCAAGGCTTGATTTTGGGTACTTGAAGGAAAGAATGCAAGAAAACGTTTTTCACTTCTACCCTAAAGAAATTTAAATTTTTCTGAAAGTATTTATTAAAAGATAACAATACCAGGTGCTGGCTAATAAATGGGATACAGCTATACAATTTCTGCTCAGACTTGTTTTGTATTTGTGTTGTTATTTTCAAGCATTCTCTCTCTGTTCTTTCCTTCATCTTCCTAACTAAACTAAGAGGAAAGACCAAATTTTATCACTTTTTTCACCACCTAGTGCCTCATGTGTAACACACAGGAAATTAATATTGTTGTTTTCAGAATTATAGCTGGAGGAAGGCCAGGCCAAATTAGATGGTGGCAAACTCTTCAACTTTCTTTTAAACTTAGAGACGTTGGAAGCAGGTAAACCAATGGCTTCTATTCTATACCTCAATTGAGTCAAAATATTTGATTATATATGGGAAATGAGACCTGATGACTCAAAGATTGATAGAGCAGGATCTATACCCTTAGAGAATGATGCAGAAATCAGCAAAGAGGATATATGGTGAATCTTTTTCTGTCAAAATATCTTAAAAGAAGATGTTTCTATTTTTGCCCAATTCTGCCCCCTAGGCACAAGATTAGATGACAGAAGATAGCTGATGCAACTTGTCTCCTGACTTACACATTCTGGGAGAATTAAGGGAAAAAAATTAATATGATTTTAAGATAAATTTTAAGATAAGACTACAATCTGGGCTGGGGGTGTAGCTTAGTGGTAGAGTGCTTGCTTAACATGCATGAGGCACTGGGTTTGATCCTCAGCACCACATAAAAACAAATAAATAAAATAAAAGTATTGTGTCCATCTACAACTAAAAAAATTTAAGAGTACATCCATACCTATAATGTTTATGAAAAGAAAATAGAGTTTCATTTAGTTTACTTATCCTATTTATTCTTATTTTTTATTCAGGTGTCCTAGAAATCTCGCTATAGTTTTGACCTTAAGTGTCTCCCAAAGGTCCATGTGATAAAGGATTGATCCCCAGTGTAGCACTGGAGAACCTAAAGGAGAACCTAAAGGGAGATTTTAGGTCAATGGGGGTGTGCAGTCAAAGGAAACAGCTTAACCACTTTCTCTCTTTTCCTTCCTGGCCATGCAATGAGTAAGGTTTTGATTTGCCATGTGTTCTCATGGTGATCTGCCACCATAGGTCCAAAAGCAATGATACCAACCAATCATGGACTTAAATCTTCAGAACTCTCAGCCAAAATACAACTTTTTTTCTTTATAAGTTTGATTAACTCAGTTATTATCATAGTGACAGAAAGTTAACACAAACCTTGACTTGCATCTCAATGTTATGCTAACTTGCTCTCAGATCATTTGCTATGAAGACCTTATTGTCCTATTTTCCTAAGTGATTAAAAAATAATAATAAAATGCTAAAAAAATAAAAGGTTAATTGTTTATCTTAAGAGTTCAAATACCTAAGAATTCTAAATCCATGACAATATAGATGGTCCTTGACTTTGGACAGTTTGACTTGTGAATTTTCAACTTTAGTGTGAAAGACAATATACATTCAATAAAAACCATAGTTTGATTTTTAAAATTTGGATCTTTTCCCTAGGCTAACAATATGTGATCAGATTCTCTCTCACAACGTGGGGCAGTGACAGAAAGTCCCGAAGTGATGAGAATAAGCAATCAACATTCTATAGTGTACTATGTTGCTTAGCTGCACTGTTCAGTCAGGTTAATTTAAAAACATTTTTGACTTATGATATTTTCAATTTAGGATGAGTTTATTAGGATGTAACCCCATTGTAAATAATCCCATCATAAACTGAGGAGCATCTGTATAGGCTAGGATAATCTGAAAAACAAATTTAAATCTTAAACACCATATTTCAAAGCATGTAAAGTAAGTTGCACAGAACTAATTCTGATTCTAAATTATTAAAATTACCTGATTCAGGTCACAGTATGTCCTCAGAGAAGGTGCTGATTTTAACTCTTTTGCTATCTTCATAGCTGCATCCAAATCATTTTTTTTTCTCTTCAATGTAGCTTTTAGCCATTATTAAATTTGATAAATAATCATCTGTACTTCTTACAAGTTCTTCACACCAGTTCTTTTTCCTTCATTTAAGACACCAGAGTTATTTCACAATATTTCATAAAAATTAAAAGTGAATTTTATAAAGACTGAACAGCATTTGAAAGGGTAATTTCACTAGGTGATGAATTTAAATAAAATAACATGGTTAAATGAGGCACATAATAACTGAACAGTGTCTAAAAGGGTAATTTTATTGATAAAACAACATAATAGCATGGTCAAATAAGGTACTTAAATCAACTGAAATGTATTCTAGTTGAACAATATGGACATGTAGAGAAAAAAGGAGGGTTTTTAAAAGAATATAATTATTATGTCACAAATGGATCTGTCACAGAATTAGAGGTATAAGAAACTCTAGGACCCTCTGCCTAACACTAAGAGAAATCCTCACTGAATCTATCCTGTAGTCTGTTGGGCCCTTACAAAGATTATCTATACTCACTTTTCACAAGGATATTCCAGCACATTTAAAAATTTCCAACAAAAGATACAAATTACATGAATATAAAATACAGCTTTAAAACAGATATCACCAAAGTAGAATTTAGTTATCAATCAACTATAATGTCCAAAAATAATCAGGAAGATTATATAGTTGATTCTTCATTACTTATAACTCATTACTCAAACCCATGTCTGTACTTATGGTATAATTATCTTATTGTGGCTAAAAAGATCATTGAAAATTGTAGTGCTTAACCTATCAATCATTTCATTCATTAAACATAAAATAACTTCTCATTATTTTCCCCCAAATCAAATCTGGCCCCTAACAAAACAGTTGGCCAGCACCAAACAGAATCTATCTAATAAAGGCTTAGAAGGTAAAGAGATATTTCAAAAACCTTTTGGTAATTGTATATCTAATCTTTGTAAGTAATTTTCTTAGAGGAAAAATGGTCATTTAGCTAAATTACAGTATGTTTCTAAAAACTCATGCACATGGAATGACATCAGCAAAATGGTATACTAGGAAGCCCTCATTACCCCAAGGAAACATGGAAAATAAAAACAACAAAAAGGGCTGGAGTTGTGCCTGGCATCTGTGAGGCACTGGATTTGATTCTCAGCACCACATATAAATAAGTAAAGTCAAGTTCCACTGACAACTAAAACAAATATAAAACAACAACAAAAACAACCCCCCAAACGAAAACTGGCTAAAATAATCTAACAGGAACTCTAGAAAACAGTCAAAGGTCTACAGCAACCAAGAGAATGCCTAATTAAGAAAAAGTCACATTCAAAATGGTAGGAAATTCTGTGGCATTTTTACTTTCCTTTGATCATCATCTCAATATAGAAGCTGACTGGAGGGAGGACAGCAGACCTTTTTGTAAAGGTCTAGCCTGTTTGATGTTACTTGGAGAACTGGTATGTTTTGCCTTAGTTCTTAGACAGGGGAGAAGGACTAGGTGGGAGCAAAGATTGGGAGAGGTAGCTATTTTTTCAAATGCCCAAATTTCAACAAAAACATCACTAGACATACAATGGAACAACCATAAAAATAAGGCCCATTCAAAGGAAGAAAATAGAGTGGTGAAAACTATTTGTAAAGAAGAGGAGACAATGGGCTCAGTGGTAGAGTGCTTGCCTAGCACGTGTGAGGCACTGGGTTTGATCCTCAGCATCACATAAAAATAAATAAATAAATAAATAAAATAAAGGTTAAAAAAAAAAAAGAACAGTTACTGGACTCAAATCTGAAACAAATGTCTTAAATATGCTTGAAGCATTAAAGGAAACCATAAACAAAGAACTAGAGAGGAAAATGACACAATAATAAAATGATAATAGAGTATAAAAAGAATCCAAACCAAAATTCTGTTCTAAAAAGTACAATTACTGAAGAACAAAAAAATTCACTATATAGATTTAATCAGCAAACTTGAAGATAGGACAATTAAAATAATACTGTCTGAAGAACAGAAAAAAAAGAATAAAAGTGAACAGAACTATGTTGATAGGTTCCTAATACATAAATACGTAATTTACAACATAAAAGAATAAATAAAGGGAGTGAACATACAAAGCAGAATTTTTCTATGCAACTGAAGCTATCAACTCAAAACAGATGGTTAATAATAGTATTTATATATATTCTAATGGGTAACCACAAGAAACTATCTACAGAATATGCACAAAAAAAGAAGTGAGAAGGCAATTAAAATGCATCACTACCAAAAAAAAAATCAAGTAAACACAAGGCAGGCAGTGATGGAGGAAATTAAAGACAATAAAAAAGCTATAAATCAGAAAACAAGTAAAACAGCAAAAATTATTATTAGCTATTACTTTAAATGTAACTAGAATGACTTCCCAATCAAAAGTTATAGATTTTAAGTGTAAAAACCATGACACAATGGGCTGGGAATATGGCTCAAGTGGTAGCATGCTCGCCTGGCATGCGTGCGGCCCGGGTTCGATCCTCAGCACTATATACAAACAAAGATGTTGTGTCCGCCAAAAAACTAAAAAATAAATATTAAAAAATTCTCTCTCTCTTTTTTTTAAAAAAAAACCATGACACAAGTGTATACTGTTGCAAATAACTAGTTAGTTTTTTGGTACTGGGGATTGAACCTGGAGGCACTTGACCACTGAGCTACATATCCTTGGTCCTTTTTTAGACAGGGTCTCACAACTGCCCAGGCTGGCTTCAAATTTGCAATCCTCCTGCCTCAGCCTCCCAAATTGCTGGGATTACAGGTGTGTTCCCCCACACAGCTAGAAACTCATTTTAGATCTAAAGACACACATAGGTTGAAAGTGAAGACAGAAAAAGATATCTCATTCAGAGAGTAACCAAAAGAGCTGGGTTATGTATACTAACATCAGACAAAACATACTTTAATATTACAATTATAAACATACACACCCCAAACATCAGAACCCTAAATATATAAAGAAAGATTACAGAATTATACACTTATTCTTTTATTTTCATAAACTGGCAGATTACAGACAAATAATAAAATAATAATTGGAGACTTCAATACCCGAACTTCAATAATGCATAAAAAAATCCAAACAGAATCAGTAAAGAAATAGATCATTTCAGCAAAGATGTAAACCAATTGGACCTAACAGATATTCAGAACACTTCACCCAGCAATAGGAGAAATTCCTTCCTTCCTTCCTATCAAACTACCACTAAGCTACATCCCCAGTCCTGTTCATTATTTATTTATTTATTTTGTGTTGCTGGGGATTGAATCCAGGGCCTTGTGTATGTGAGGCATGCACTCTACCAATTGAGCTATATTCCCTAGCCCCCTGTTCATTTTTAATTTTGAGACAGAGCCTAAGTTGCAGAGGCTGGTCTCCTCTTGCTTCAACCTACTGAGTTGCTGGGATTATAAGGATGTGCCATTGCACCTGGATGAGAAACACATTTTCAAGTGTACATGTAACATTTTCCAAGATAGATTCTGTTAGGCTATATCACAAGTCTTACTATACTTAAAAGATTAAAATCATACAAAAAATCTTTTCTGATTATTACTAATGAAACTAGAAACAATTAAACAGGAAGACCACCACAGATATGTAAATATTACAGAATATGCTTCTAAACCTCAATGGGTAAAAGAAGAAATTCCAAGGGAAATTAGGAAATAATGCTGAAACAAATGAAGTAAAAACACAAAATATTCATAGTTTTGAGATGGACATTTATAGCTATAAATAATTATATTTTCAAAGTCTAAGGATATAGTTCAAAGTACATTGCCTTACCTGGCATGTGCATGGCCCTGGATTCAATCCCCAGAATCACAAAAAATAAAATAATTAAAAATTAAATTAAAAAGAGCTTTCAAATTGGCCCTGATGGCACATGCCTGTAATCCCAGCTACTGAAGAGGCCGAGGAACCACAAATTTGAGGGTTGGAAATTTAGTGAGATCCATTCTCAAAAAGAAAATAAAAAGGGTTGGGATGTAACTCAGTGATAGAGTACCACTCTGTTCAACTCCCAGTACCTTGCAAAACAAAAACAAAAAAAACTTTGAAAAGCACAATCTAAACTTTATATTCCATAAAGAACTACAAAAAGAACAAACTAAACTCAAAGATGGTAGGAGGAGGGAAATAAAGATTACAGCAGAGATAAAATGGAGAACTGTCAGTCATGGTGGAACACACCTGCAATCCCAACTAATCATGAGGCTGACACAGGAGGATTACAAGTTTGAGGGTAGTGTGGACAACTTAGTGAGGTCCTGTTTCAAAATAAATATTTTTTTTAAAGGCTGGAGATGTAGCCAACTGGTAGAGTGCTTAAGTGTGAAGCCCTAATTTTAATCCCTAGCCCCACACAAAACAAAAATAAAACAAAAAAAAAGGAAAGAGAAAAATAAAAGAGCAAATAACAGAGAAAATGAACTAAAAATATGATTCTAAAAATTAAAAGTGACAAATCTAGCTATACTAAAAAAAGAGAAGTATCAAATTACTAAAATCAGAAAGAAAATGAGCACTTACTACCAATTTTACAGAAATAAAAAGGATTATGAGACTATTACTAATGAAGCTGACAAATTCCTAGAAACATAACCTATCAAGACTCACTCATAAAGAATTACAAAATATGAACAGACAGCGCGCCCCCTCTCCACGCACTGCCTCGCCCAACTCCTCGCCCGCTGCCACACACAGCGAGGGATACTGAAGTCCGCCCTACCTGAGGCTCTCGGGCTCCGGGAAAGCCAACAGCAGAACAGTGGTGAGGGCCCAGGCTGCCCCTGTGGGAGTCCCCAGGATCTCACCGGGGACTGCAAAGGGGAAAGGTGCCACCATGCCTCCCCAGAGGGCGACGAAGCCGTGGGACCAGGAGCGAAGAGCCCAGGCAGCAGTCAGCAGGAAGTACCTTCTGGAAGGTACGTCCTTCTCCCCAGTCTGCCGGCCTCTTCCAGGCCTCCCAGAAACCCAGGGCGCAGAAGCAGCTCGCGGTGCCTGCGGGAGAGCGTGCAAGCACGAGCGCGTGCGCCAGTGCGTGCACCTGTGCGTCGAGGTCAAGGCTGTGCCCAGGGGTATTGGGGCGGAGCTACAAGATGGGGCTTGGACTGCCGGTTCCTGCCCTGCGTCAGGACATGCCAGCGCATGTCTTTTGGTGAGATGATTCCATTAACACATTCAGTGTTATTATTGAGAGATGATTTTTATTTCCTATTATTTTGATTTATTTCTAGTTTTCACATTTTAGATTTTACTTTAACTATTCTTTAGTTGTAGTTTTCCTCTCTGTTGATATATGTATGTATATATGTTTATATATACACATATATATATATTATTTTTCTTCACAAAATATTTTATTAAGTATGTTTTGTAATGCCAACTTTCTAGTCATGAATTTTTTTAACTTATTTATTATGGAAGGTCTTACCTCATATTCAAATCTGAACAAATTTAGTATTTTTGGTGTAATCCATTTTTTCCCAGAGCTTGGCCTATATTATTTCAAGACCTCTAGCTTCTAGGGTCTTGGTTGAAAAATCAGCTGAGATCTATATTTATTTGCCTCTGAATATGACCAGTCATTTTTCTCTAGCAGGTTTTAAAATTCCATCTTTATTCTGTATGTTAGGTGTTTTCACAATGTTGTGGCTAGGAGTGAGCCTGTTGTGATTCTATATATTTGGAGTTTTATATACTTCCTGTGTTTGATTTTCCGTTTCATTCTTAAGATTTTGGAAATTTTCTGTCATTTCATTGAAAAGATTGTTAATTTTTTGGTTTGAAATTCAGTGCCTTCATCTACCCCAATGAATCTTAAGTTTGGCCTTTGCATTTATTTATTTATTTATTTTTGAAAATTCTGTTTATGGTCTGGTAACATCTTTTCTCTATGATGAACTTTATTTTCAAGAATATGTACTACTTCTTCATTACTTGAACATCTGCCCTTCAAGTCATCTACTCTTTTGATGATACTTTGCATTGAATTTTTAATTTGGTTTATTGATTCCTGCATTTTGAGAATGTCTGATAGATTTTTCTTTGCAACTTTTATTTTTTTATTGAACAGTCTATTACTTTTTATGTCTTCTTGTGATTTCACTCCTTAAATCATCTTTTATCTGATAGATCAGTTGAACTATAAACTTTATGAATTTCTTCTCTGACATTTCCTCTCCTGTGGTTTTTGTGGAATCTGCTGTTGAGTCTTTCTGGTTTGTTTGGGATGCTTTGTTCTCTTGCTTGTTCATTTTTTTTGTTTGTCTACTAATGCATCTAAATGGGTCTGAAGCACCAGAGGTTCTAGTCTATGAATTTCTTGTGATCTTGTAGATATCCTGTGCCTCACAGATTAAGGGGGAGCCAAATAATTGCAAACAACTGTGTGTACAATGCATAGCACTAACTTGAACACTTACTTTTTATTTTCACACAATGTTAATTGGCACAATAAACAAAAATGTATCAATTTTTGTCGGTAAAAACAAAAGTAGTCATGAATTATATCTTTCATAAAATCAAAGAATAGGCATTTCCTGTGGTTTCAGTTGTATTACTTGTTGCTGTGGTGGTGTCTGGGTTTTATAAACCAATTAGTGTTATGAGAAGTTAAGAATAGAGTTCATTAAGAGGAAAGAAGCAATGGGGATTTGTAGTTTCAAGATACGAATAGGGCAGATATAAAGTGATGTAGGATGTGTTGTTTATGAGGGAGAAGGAGGAAAAACTAAGAAGTAAAAAATTAAAGAAAAAAGAGAGAATAATGGAATTTTACTATTAGTAAGAGAAAAGAGAGAAATAGAAACAAAGGGAAATAAAAGTTTTCAAACAAAATACAAAAATCAATTCAAATATGCTAATTGAAAACTTTAACCCTCAAAAACAGAGTAAGAAAAAATAACTGAGAATGCTAGAAATGAAAAAGCAGAAACAAATATATACATGTACAAGTGTGTAAATGTCCATCATATATCCATCAGTACACATTGAAAAACTTAAAAAAAAAAAAACAGGAGTGTGACTAAGAGTATGTGCTTGTTGTCTTGTGAGTCTTTCCATCTCTCGGCTTCTCTTCTCCATGGAATGATATGGGGAGCTGTGAGAGGTGCTGTCAGCTTGCACCTCTAGAGTATAGGTTATGCTGGGTTTACAAGATGTTCTCAGGGGAGGCATTAAGGTCTAGTCTTTGCCCCTGGTGTTTTATTGCATGGAAAGTTAATGGGCATAAATGAATCAGTGAACCTCTTGGAGTACACTGCACTCTTCTCTCCAGGGCTACACTCATGAGAGGGGAAGCCAGTCCTTCACCAGTTTTGTTTCTCAAAGGTACTGTTCTTTCTGGCCTCCTGAGATTTTCCCCAAAGCACCAAGCTCCATCAGTCCTGCTCATTCAGATTTTTAAGACACTGCCACTGGTCCTGGGCACTGTTGTGTCAAGGAAAGAGAGGAAGGAAGGCTCTCTTCAGCTTCTCTGACTTGCATGTTGGAAAGGAAAAATGCTGTCCATGCCAGAAATTTTTCTAATTTGCTAGGCTCAGTTTAAATCTTGTGTCTGCCAGAATCATGTATCGGTCTGAGCTCCACATGAATCTAAGTTACCAGTTTGAATTGGTGCTGCTGTAGTGAAGATGTCCAAACATGTCTCCAGCTTCAGCTCCCCAAGAATAGCATGCAGACTAGGGGTGACATTCATTCATCAGTTTAATGAATAGAATAGCTCCTGGGTCTTCCCAGAGCCAGCTTAACCCTCTTGTCCCATGTTCTGCATGCCAAGATTGTCTGCAGCATATTATTACTATTATTATTATTATTATTATTATTATTATTATTATTATTATTACTAGTAGTAGTAGTAGTAGTAGTAGCAGTAGTAGTAATAATAGTTTTAGGTGGACACAATATCTTTATTTCATTTTTATGTGGTGCCTAGTGCCTCATGCATGCTAGGTTTGCATTCTACCACTGAGCCACAACCCTAGCCTTTTGTATGCAGCACTTTTTACTCTTTCTTGTCCTTGTGTACTGACTTCCCTCACTTCTATCAGAACCTAAGCTCCAGTTCTGTTTCTCATCTTTGTCTAATCAACCCTAAATTACCCATTTTTTCAAGGTTCTCTTTCCAATATTGAGTATCAGTGACATTCTTTTATGACCCACCTCACAGAGAAGCAGTTTTCTCACTCTCTGAGTCCCATGTAATGGAGCTGTGAGAAAAGTCACTTCCTGCTAATCCACCATTGTGTCTCCCGTTGTTTGACACTGTTATCTTTGTTACTTAATTTGAAAATGATAACGTTTTCTTTCATCTTGAAGCTTTTAGTAAGGGTTATGGTTATGGGTCCAACAATTTACTTTTAAGTGTCAAATTTTTATTATTCCCTCATTTCTTTTTTGCATTTATAAGTACAAAGTAGGAGACATAAAAATTGTTAATGCATTTACTTGCCTGTCAAAAATACAATTAATAATAATTATAAAAATTTATTCAGATATGAGCCTGTTGGAATATTTTATAATAAAATATCAGAGTCATAAACTTTTAATATTTTACATTTCTACCATTGATTAAATATATATTTTACTATTTTCTTTAATAGTGAAAGAAAGTTCTAAAGATGACTCATTAAAAAGGTATAAATTTATAGATTAAAAAAATTATCTATTAACTAAGTGGTGAGTGAAGATAAAAGGATTGTTGAGTGTTCTAGTCTGGGACAGACATCACATTCAGTTAACACTTGTTTTTTAAAGTTGTCTTACAAAGACTTTGAAAATGTCCTTGCTATTATAACCTGTTAATTACTGATGATGGAGTTGTCATTCATAAGGTTGACAATTTGTCCCATATTTACTTAATTAATAAATATCAGGCCTGTGGTTAGACTGTAGCCTTACCTAGCTGAAAAATCCATTGTAGTGCCTCATTCTACAGATTGATACCAAGATGTATTATCAATTCTATATCATCAATTCAGAAATTCAAAGGCAGTTGTGTCTTAACTGATTTACATTTTACCTGTGAAGCCTGGTTATAGTCCAAGAAATTTGTCCTTGACATTTTTGACAGTTCCACTTGTAACCATTTTTTTAATACATCAAAACTTTTATGGAAAATCTCACAGATCTATGGCCACATGGTTTTCTAATAAACAAGATCAAGCAAATACTGGAGAGATTATTTTTCTGGAAGTGAAGAATACCAATGTTTATATAATGTAGTATTAATTATATTAATCCTTAGAGGACATTGTAACTGATTTCTATATTTTCTGATTTTCTTGTCAGTTATCCTTCAATTACTTCCCCTATCCATTTTAGAAAGACTTTTTATAATCTTTTTTTCCTTCTTCTATGAGTATAATCTTTTCTTTAATATCTATTTTTATTGCCTGTTTTGTTCTCTTGGTGTTTTTGTTTTATTTTATCAATTGAATATTATTTTTTTCTGTTCACAGAAGCAAAAATTCAGAGAATTTCAGAATCTTAAGGAATTTCAGCAACTAGTCAAAGTACCCTCTAGTCTTTCATCATGTGTTTGACAGGCTGGCCAAATAATGGATTCCCAGAGAAAGGAGAACATTTAGGTAATATTCATTTAGATAATATTCAGGGAAACAGAGGTACAAATATCAAGACTATGCTTTTTCTGTCAGTCTTTCTCTTTGAGTGTCTGAGTGCCTGTAACTATTTTAAAGTGCTTGCTAGTTAAGTGGACCTGAATAAAATGAGATTTGTTTAGGAAAAATTGATTTCATAATTTGTTTTAATGTGTGTGACAGAAGTATTCTAAATTATACACACACACGCACACATATGTAGACACATATGTATATATCTGTATTCTAAATATATATATGCATATATATATTTTTTGTATATATATATATATATATATATATATATATATATACTTTTTAACTTTCAAAAAATTTTAAAAGATTAGAGGAGCTTCTTTGCACTATTTTTGTGTAAAGGCAAGTAATAGGATATTTTTACTGGTGATTTCCATGCTGAAGAACAATGACAGCCATTTTCAAGCTGTCTTGCTTATTATTTTACAGAGAGGGGACTCTGCATCTTGCTACCTTGTCTTCAATTATCAGAAGTTTGTTTCAGTTCAGGTGAGAAAAAAAATGTCAGCCATTATTTGGGTTTTAAGTTCAGCCTTCAAGCCAGGCAATTTTCAAGAATAAATTATTCTCAGGTTCTGCTGATATATTGGCTTCACTCAGAATTGCAACTAAGAGTACCCTCATTGAATATTTCATAGTTTCGGAGCAGTAGAGGCAGAAAGAAGTAAATATGAGTATTTTTATTTTTAAAAAATGGAGGTCATATTTTAATTATATTAATCAAGAAACACCATTTATCAAATGTTACCTAAACTTTAAACAGAGTTTATTTAAAAAAGAAAACTACTCACCTATTTTTGTTTTACATTTTTGCTCTAAAGATCTACCAAAAAACCTCATCCAGGTGATTCCTGCATTACAGTGGATGAGGATATCTATGATGCTCATATTAAGGTAAAGTGATCTTTTGTGAAATGTATGTTCTTGCTCTGAATTTTGTGTTTGAATGTATTAATGCTGGAAAATTAGATATATTTTTCTGACATTTTATATGAAAATTTACTAAGAAGAATCTATTTTAGAGAATTATGTTGATTTAAAAAAATGTTTTTGTATTAGTGTTCTCTCAAGAGGGTCTTGAGGGATGGAAGAAAAGATAGGCTGGGAAATACATAGTGACAGACAAATTGCATTAGGAAGAGCTTTATAACTGCAGAGGAAATATTATTTTTAGTCAAGGATTTTTTGGGTCAGTTTACATTATTGTGTCTTTTAAATTGTACTTACATGACTTATAATACTTGCGCCTAAATTAATTTTTATAGAATCATAGAAGTTCCCTGGTGGTTTTAGTTCAAATATATAATTTGCATGGCAAGTAGCTTTTCCTTTTTGACTTGAACCCTGGATATTTTTGTACCATAACATTTAATAAAACCTTTTTTCCTCTATTTCTATCATCTGTATTTATACTAAAGTAATATTGGGAATTGTGGCAACTCAGAATTCTAGAATCTATATCTTAACACTTGTATTAAAAAGGGCTTCCATATCTATACTTTCTGAGTCTTTCCACTAAAGATGACACTAATTAAAAAAAGTATAAGTAAATAGCAGAAAGATCAGTAGAACAGAAGGAAGTACTAGGGTCTGAATTAGACCAAATTATATTCTATGCTTTTATAATTATATCCTAGAATATAACTTCTACTGTGATGTATAACTGAAACGAACCAATATAAAATAAAAATAAATAATTTAATGAACCTTTTCTAAAAATTTTCTCTTCATCTAATTAAAGAATAGATGGTCTATGCAAAGTAATAACCAGTTCTGGAAGCAGAGACTCTCAATAATTATATGGTAATACTTGAGTTTCCCAGATTTTTTTCCACTATAGTTTCTTAAAATATTCAAATACTTATGTCACATTCTGAAATTTGGATTCTATATTTATTTATTTAAATATTCATTGTAAAATTCTACAAATTTTGTGAACTATTCCAAATTAGGAAATATATTTGCAAATATCCCGTAGCACTTAAAATAAGGTTTCAAATGTAAAATACTTCTTTTTTCTTTGAAATGACTTGAATTTTATTTCAGTCATGAAGAGCTAAATATTATGTGAGTAAGAATGGTGTAATTTTTATTTTGGGGAAAATAATGTGTAGAGCTATCATACTGTGTTCTATTTAGAATGCTATTATTCATAACTTAACCGAGCTCATTTGGCCTGGAGAAATGCACCATTTCTAATAGCTGGTGTTATATATATTGTTGAACATGAGTAAATGTGGAGAAAATAAATTTCTACATAATTAATCATCCTATGTAATATAATGTGCATGATATAACTAGTAATTAAGTCTACTGAATTTAAAAATATGTTTTAAGTTTGCATTCTCTTTTAATATATGGGATGTGAAAGTTTGAGTAAGTAATCTCAAATTGATGTCATAAAGGAGGAATAAACAAGTTAGAGTAATGTCATAAATATGAAAGTAGGAACCAGAGTATCCTTCAAGCCTGCTCCAAACTTGAGTTTAGATTTGGTCTTCAGATGAAAATTTGCTTGTTTCTTCCTTCTTGCTTATCTTTTTGAAAATGCCTTATTTCACTGTCTCATTACCTATGTCAAGCAAACCTGGTGATGTAATTGGCAGTGCCACCTATTTTTTTAAGTATTTTATTGTTTTATATCTTATTATTTTGTTAATTATATGAAGGTACTAGGATAAAAAGAGCATACATCTCTTTCTAAAACAATGACTTACTCCAATTCTTAATATTTCCTTGCAGAATACATCTTTTCAGTGTCTATTCATTGTGCCATCTCTGTCACCGTGATTTGTTTATTGAGTTAATGTTTCTGTTTAGCAGCTCTGTGTGGTTTTTATTCATTGATATCATCTCCACAAGATTGCTTTCGTCATTTCTTTTTTTCTTGGAAGGATCAAAATTTGTATAATCGTTTATCTTCAGCTATTTGACACATAGGAACAATGTGTCACATTTTTCCATAGGATGGACAAAACTTATACTGTTTATGAATCAAATCAATCTTATTTAATAGATAACTCTAAAAGCTCATGTCTGATGAGCTTTCTCCTTAAGAGGTAATTCATGCCAATATAAGTCATAAAAACATTGAAATATCACATATAATTTCTCATATTATTAGTCTTTTTTCAAAAGTACTCTAAATACAGATGACTACCATTTTTATCCTACATCATTCAGTTTAAGAAAAAATAGTATAATGGATTTCAGTATTTGTGTAACAATCAGTTGGATATAAGTGGAGTGACATTTTGGAGATCTCTGTGTCATGACTCATAATTTTTACCCCATGAGAATATACAGTTTAGTAAGTGAGAGAATTCAGTTTGAGTATACACCAAAATGATTTAGAAACCTCTGCTCTTTCTGTTGTACCCTGCAGTCATGGAAAACACTTATTATTTGTCAACTTTGGTTCTTATTATGCCTTAATCTTTTTTTTCTTTCTAGAACACCCCAGAAGAAGGAGAAAAATTAATTGAAACTTCAAGGCAATCCATGAAGGATGGTAAGCTATTTGAAGACTGCCTGATTTTGTGCTGCTTATTGACTTGAAATTACAGAATTTTTATATACTTTTTATTTTGTTTTTATTGTCAGAAGTATAATATGACACTGGGAACAAAACAGTGGAAACTAACCTGACAGTGGTAACCCTGCCATTAAAAAGAATGACATAGTTGAAACCACACTTGTGCAGGCAATCAGAATAAAGAATGATTGTCTTTTCTTTCCATCACCTGACTCAAAGGTAATGTGTTTTTAAAAATTCTCTTTCCATTTTTTTTACATATCATCTTTTATGAAGACAAACATCCTAGAAAGAAATATAAGGCTACAAGATTATAATAGAAAACAAGCAACAGGTGAGGTATATGTATAGAATTAACACTGATAAAATATGGTGGGAATAAAGAATGTTTCGGTGTGTCCTTATGGAAGGAAATAAATAGAAAATAAACCCAAATCACAGCTTTATGAATATGAAGCTGAGAAAAGGGGATGCGTACAAAGAATTTATTTATGAAGGGAAAGATAAATATCCAGATTGAATGATTGTCAAATGGCTAATATTTAAAATAAGAAATATTGAAATTAATAAGAGCAGCAATTGAATATTAGGCCAAACATAGGAATGTTTAGAGGAAGTACATGCTAGATATATGGAACAATGTGTCACATCTGTCTATCATTTACTCTTGACATCCTTCAATGAATAGAAGGCAGGGTGTGTGATTACCATCACAATCATTTTGGTATTATAATGAATAGAAAAATAAGAAAATAAATGTGGCATATTTTAGATACTTAAGAAATCAATATTTTCTTCTGTTTTTATTAAAGCTTCAAGTAATTTATATTTAGCACCAATCAGTATAGGCTTAAAACTATTGATGGTCAGTGCTTGTTAAATTATACCAAAATAGATTCTACTGACACATATAACTGAAAAGAAAACAACAACAACAAAAACATAAAAAATATATATAAATAGGTACTGGTATTCAAAGAAAAATATAAATCCAAACAGAAAAGGTAACAATAGTAATGAACATGATAAATTAAAAATAAATGAACTTCTAAAAATTAAACAAGGACAATTTTTAAAACTTAATGCACAGAGTTTTCACTGCGGCATATTTGTTCATACATGTAGATCAATTATACTTCCTCAATCCTATCTTCAACATTCCTTCCTCCGTACCTCCAGTTTTATCTATGTTAATGGATAAAATTTATTATCCATCCATCTATTTTCATGTTGATCATTTCCACCTCTAGTTTTCTATATGAGAGAAATATATGATTCTTTTTTTCTAAGTATGGCTTATATTGCTTAACATGATGCATTCCAGTTTCCTTTATTTTCTTAAAATTGATTTTTATTGTTCTCTATGCATAGAAATCTTCCTTGTGTATATATGGCACATTTTCTTTATTCATTCTCCTGTTTACAAGCATCTAGTCATGATAAATATGGGCATATGTGTATCTCTAAAGTTTGCTGACTTTAATATTTTCCACTAAATACTGAAGAGTAGTGTACTTGAATCATAAAGTAGTTCTACGTTCAGTTTCTTGAGTAGCCTTCATACTGATTTCCATAGGAGTATAGTAATTTGTGTTCCTACCAATAGCATACAAGAGTTTTTGTCTCCTCAATTCTTCCCAGTATCATTTGCTTTCTTCAGGATTGCTTTTTCTGGATGGTGGAAAATGGGGGCTTGGTGTTGCTTTAATTTGCATTTCTCTGATTGCTGGAGATATTATGCATTTTTCCACCTAAGTGTTGGCCATTTGTACATCTTATTTTGAGAACTAAGCACAAAAACCTATTTAATAAATTAGTTCATTTGCTCATTTATTAAATAGGTTTTTGTGTTTCTGGTGTTAACATGTTTGAGTTAATATTTTCAGGATATTGACCTTCTGTCAGAAAAGTAGCCGGCACAGATTTTCTCCCATTCTGGAGGCTACCTCTTCTTACTGTTGCGTGTTTCACTTACTATGCAGAAAGGTTTCAATTTGATGAACTCTCTGTTATCCATTGTTACTATTATTTCCTGAGCTGTAGGAAGCTCTATTCAGGAAGTAATTGCCTACATACTGAAATGTTTTCCATATTTTTTCTAGCAGTATTAAAGCTTCTAGTCTGGTATATATGTCTTTAATTGTTTTTGAATAAACTCTTGTACAGTGTTAAAAAATAGGCATCTAGTTTTCTTCATCTACGTATGGATGTCTAATTTTTCCAACACTGTTTCTAAAATATCTTTTGTCTTTTCTCCAACATATGTTTTTGGCATCTTTGCCTAGAATCACATGACTGTACCTGTGTGGGTTTGGCTCTCTGACTTCTCTTCTATCCATTGGTCTATGGGTCTTTCTTTACACTAGTACCATGTTTTTTATTACTATGGCTCTGGTTTTTATTTTGAAATTGGGCATTGCGTTATATCTATTGTTGCTCTTATGATCAGCACCACTTTTTCTAAGATTTTTTTCTTTCATACAAATTTAAAAGTAGTTTTTTCCCCCATTTCTGTGAAGAATATCATTATAATCTGAATGAGAATACATGGTATCTATAATTCACTTATGGTAATATAGCTATTTTTCACAATATTAATTCTGCCTTTCCATGAACATAGGAGATCTTTCTACTTTCTATTGTCTTCTTTAACTTCGTTTTTAATCAATCTGTTATTTTCATTGAAGATGTCATTCACTTACTTGGTTAAGCTTATTTTTAGCTATTTTAAAAGCTATTTGAATGGGCTATTACCCTTGCTTCTTTCTCACCAGGATATATACACAATTGATTCTTATATGTTTATTTTGTATCCTGTTACTCTGATGAACTTATTCATCAGAAGTAAAATTCTCATGATGTAACATTTATGATTTTCTAAGAATATGACTATATCGTTTGCATATAGAAATAATTTAACATTTTTACTTTCCTATTTGAATCTATTTTATTTTTTTGTCTTCTCTAAAATTTTAAGTACTGTGATTAATGAGATTGGTGGCAATAAACATCCTTGTCTTTTTCTGATTTTAGAGAAAAATTTCCAGTTTATTATACTATTGGCTTTGGGTTTGATATACTTGTTGTTTATTATCTTATTATAAGCTTCTCCTATTTCTAATTCCTCCTGGCTTTGTCATGAAGTGCCCTTAAATTTTGTCAAAGGCTTTTTTCTGTAGATGTTGAAATGATCATGTAGTTTTGCCCTTGATTCTGTCTGTGGTATATCAGTATTATTGATTTCCATGTATTGAATTAGCTGGAGCAAAATCAGCTTGATCATCATATACAGTTTTTCTATGTGACACTAGAGACTCAAGCCAGGAGCACTATACCACTGATCCACATCCTCAGCCCCCTTTATTGTTCACTTTGAAACATGTCTCACTAAATTGCCCAGGCTGGCATTGAAATTACAGTGTGCCTGAGACAACCTACTTCATTTCTGAGAATATGGACATACCACAATGCCTGACACTGCATGTTCTTTTTTAATGTGTTGTTGAATGTGGTTTGCAAAGATTTTATGAGAATTTTTATATTATATTCCTCAAGGATGTTGGTCTCTAGTTTTTTCCTTGTTGGGTCCATATTCACTTTTTCAATCAGGGAAATACTTTGAAGATTTACTTAGGAAGCATCTTTCCTTTGCTCTTACATGTTATGGGATGATTAATATTAGTTCTTCTTTTTTTTTAGAGAGAGAGAGAGAGAATTTTTTTAATATTTATTTTTTAGTTTTCGGCAGACACATCATCTTTGTTTGTATGTGGTGCTGAGGATAGAACCCGGGCCGCATGCATGCCAGACGAGCGCGCTACCGCTTGAGCCACATCCCCAGCCCCATAGTTCTTCTTTAAATATGCTTTCACCTCTGGTCCTGGAGGCTTTTTGTTATTGCTTAAATCTAATTGCTTGTTATTGAGCTATTTGTTTATCTCTATCCCTTTGATTCAAAATTTTTAGGTCATATTTCATCAATGTCTTCTAGATTTTTTTCATGTGTTGCAATTTAAGTCTTTAAAATAGTCTAGATTTTCTCATTTATTAAAATATAAGTTTTTCAAATAGTCTCTAGATATCCTCTGGATTTCAGTGGTATCTGTTGTTATATTTATGTTTTTGTTTCTAGCTTTATTCATTTGTAATGTATCCTCTTTCTCTATTTTTTTTTTTTTATTTTTTAGTTACCTTGGCTAAGAGTTTATCAATTTTATTTACCTTTTCAACAACCAACTATTTGTTTCATTATTACTATGTTAGGTTTTTGTTGTTGTTGTTGTTGTTTTAATTTTCTACTTTATAATTTTGCTCTGTCATTTATTAATTCCTTTTGAGTATTGGTTTTAGAATTGGTTTACTGATGTTTTTCTAGACCTTGGGGTGCATCATGAGGTTTTTTTAATTTAAAATATCTCACATTTTTAAATGGATGTAGCCATTGTTATAAACATACAACCACTTTTGGTGGATCAGCAGAGGGATATGGGAAAGAAAAAAAAGGTACTGGGTAGTAATATTGGTCAAAATATGTTATATGCATTTCTGTATATGGTATAATGAATCACACTATTAGGTATACATACAATGTCTCAATAAAAGAAAAGAAGAAAAAGGAAAAAAAGAATGGCTTTTACTGTATTCCATACATGTGTGGATGCTGTGTTTTGATTCTCATGTGGTTCTGAGGTATTTTTTGAATTTTCCCCCTGATTTCATCAGTGACCCTTTGATTATGCAACTGTATTTTTCATTCCTTAGGTGTTCATGCAGTTTCTGTAGTTTTACTCACTGTTTACTTCTTTTTCTTAATTAGATCATTATTTCCTACATAAAATTGGGGTTCATTTTAAATAATCATACAAGTATATATATATATATATATATATATATATATATATATATATATATTTATATATTTATATTTTCAGTTTGGTTCCCAGTACTCTCCCTTTTGCTTTCTCTGTTACCTTTCTTCTATTCCACTGATCTTTCTTGTATTTATTTGTAATTGTTTTAATTAGTGCATCATGATATATATAAAGGTCAGATTCAGTGTGATATATTCATAAGTGCACATAGGAAAATTTGTTCAGATTCATTCCACCACACTTCCTTTGGCAGTCACTCCATCCCTCTCAATATTCTTCCTCTACTTCACTGACCTCTCTTCTATTTTCATGGAATCCCCCATTCCCCCCTTAATTTTATCTACCTTTTTAATATGAGGAAAAATATTCAATCCTTGACTTTGTGAGTCTGAGTTATTTTACTTAGTGGGAAGTTTTCCAGTTCCATTCATTTACTAGAAAATACCATCCTTTATTATTGATTGCTTACTGAACAGAACTCTATTATGTATCTATCCCACATTTTCTTTATACATTCATCTGTTGATTGGCACTTAGACTTTTTTGATAGCCTGTTTATTTTTAATCATGTTGCCTTAAACTTTGATGTGGCTGCATCCCTATAATATGCTTATTAAAAATCTTTTGAATATGTACTAAGGACAGGGAGAGCTGGGTCTAGGCTCTGTCTTTATGCTCTTGTTTCCTTTGGTGTACAGAAGTATTTTAGTTGATGTAATACTACTTATTGATTATTGGTTTTATTTCTCATGCTTTAGGAATTTTGTTAGGGCAGTTGTTGCTTGTGTCAATATGTTGAAGAGTTCAGCTCACGATTTATCTAGCCGTTGTAAAATTTCTTGTATAATTCCTAAATATTTGACCCACTCTGAGTTGAATTTTGTGAAGGGTGAAAAATAAGGATCAAATTTTGTTCTTCTTAATGTGTATATAAATTTTTCCCAGACCCACTTGTTAAAAATGCTGTATGTTTTGTTTTCTAATAGCCATCCATTATGATGTGATAAGGGGTGAAAGGAATTATTTTGGTTTTTGTATTTACTAAGACTTGCTTTGTATCCTAATATATGATCTATTATAATGAAAGTTTCTTGTATTCTGAAAAAAAAAAAAAGTTCTGCTCTTGTCAGATGAAATACTGTGTAGACAACTGTTAACAGTATATGGAGTAAAAGTGACATCTAGGAACTTTCTTGATGTTTTGTCTATGTAACCAGTCTCTGATGAAAGTAGTGTAGAAGTCACCCACACTTCTGGTTTTTTATCTCGTTTTATCTGTCCCTTTAGACTGAATAGTGATTATTTTATAAAATTGGTTTCAGTGCCATTCATGTGTAAATATTTATAGCCACTTATTTTCTTGTTGGATTTTTCCCTTTAGCAGTATGTAGTAACCTTCTTTGCCACCTTTGAGTAATTGTTGCTTGAAGTCTCCTTTATCAGGTTTGCAAATAGCTACCACTTGGCTTTTTTCTTTCTTTCTTTTTATTTATTTATTTATTTTTGGCTTCCACTTATATGGAATATCTTTCCATCCTTTAACTTTTATTCTGTGAACATCTTTGCAATTCAGGTGTGGTTTTGTTTTTTTTTTTTTTTTTTTTTTTAGACAGCATATATTTGGGTCTTGTTTATTCATTGAATATTTCAGTGTATGTCTTTTAAGTTGGTAATTAACACAATGTGAATTCAGTTTTAGAATGTTGAGGTGTGTTTCTTTATAATATAAGGTTCACTCTTCATTCCCATTTGTTTATCCACTTTCTTGTGACATTTATTCTCTTGTATTCTCCCATGATTTATTTTAATCTTCCTCTTGTATATATAGAATTCCATTGTGAGTCTTCTGCAGTGTTAGCTTAGTTGTCATAGGTTATTTTTGTTCATTCTTTTCTTGGAAGGTCTTTACTTCTACTTTTATTTCTGAAGAATAACTTTGATGCAGATACCAATACAGGCTGGCAGTACCGAAGTAAGACAGATGAGACTGGACACCAGAGGAATTAGGAGGAAGCAGATTTATTGTCTGCAGCCTGCCCAGTGGGGGCTTTCACCTAAAACAAATTCTCCCTCTAATGCCGAGTCTAGACATTTGTTGAGCTTTATACACAGTGGTATGGAGAGGGGAGTTTGGAGGTGTACATTTTTGCAGGGGTCTACATTAAAGTCATTTTTTTCCTGCACGTTCTCAGAAGTTACCTATTATTCCATTTCTTAGAACAGTGAGGGATTATATAGATTATACCACAAAAGCAGAGTAGATTCATTAAGTTCATGGGTAAATTTAGTATTTGCAAGACAGAGCAGAGCAACAGGAAATAGAGTGTCTAACCACATTTGAGCCATTTTGTAGAGATCTTTGCTGATGTGTTGTTAACAAGAAAACTGTGGTGAGAGTCTCTGTGGAAGCTTAATGAAGATACATTGGTGGAGGAGAGTGTGCCACTGCAGTATTTCTGTTTTAGTGCTTGAAATATATTTGCATGTACTGCTAGACCTTAGAGTTATACAGGTGCATATCATTTATCAATGACTTGGTGCTTCTCTCTTGAATTTTTATAAATCTTTCTTTGCTCTGAATTTTGGCATTTTATCCAAAATATAATGTGGACAGTTTCTTTTTTGGCCAAGTCTATTGGCCTTCTAAATGCTTTCTGTGCCTGATATTCATCTTATTTCTGCAATTAAGGGTCATTTTTCTGGTGTGAGTTCACTGAATAAGTTCTCTTTGCCTTTAGTCTGTATATACATTCCTTCCTTCAGACCTTAGTCTCAATTGGTCTTTTAAAGTTGTCCTGGAATCCTTGTATATTATTTTTAAATTCTGTCTTTTTATTACTGCAGGAAAGTTCTATTTCATCTACCTTGATTCAAGACTTAACATTCTTCCTTCTGCCTGATGTAGTATATTGGCAGTATTTTTATTTGGAATTTTAAATATGGCTGAAGATAAGAAGAGGGAAATTCTTTGAGATTGCAAGGGAAGGCTTCATAGAGAAAGTAAAAATTGAAAATGTGAGTTAAAGACATGGATGATGCATTAGATCTAAGCAGGGGAAAAAAAGAAGCACAATTTTCCAGGCCCACACCACAGAGTTGATATAGTTATATGCAGAAGCTAAAAGTTACTCACAAGGGATATTTTTTGGTAGAACAGTAAACTGACCAATCTGAATGTTGCAAGGGATTCACCTGAAGGAACAAAATAAGAAAAGATAAGGCAAGAGTGCTTGTAAATGACACTGATACCACCACTGAACAGATTTTTCCTAGCAATTGGAAGCCATTTCAAAGTCTGAGCATAGAATTTAGATGAACTATCTGTGCTTCAGGACAATAAGCATGGTGGGAGATAATCCTATAGTGAAGACTAGGTGGATGAGACATAGAAAGCTAAGTACTGAAGGGGTTTATGAGATCTGAGGTCAGGAGCCATTAAACTAAAAAAGCTTTGAAATCAATGGAATGAGACTGCTAGATATGATGGAGCATCAGGGAAAAAAAACGTGAGAACTTTCAGAACATGAGATAGACATAATTACATTGTTTTAGTTCTATTCTAGTATCTCTCCAAAATGTAAGCTGGAAATACATTTGACGACAGGATAACACTGCTCAGTGTTTCTTTATGAGGAAGTCTTGTATTCTTTAGTGAGAAATGAGGTGTTACTTATTCTTATAACAATGCCTGTATCTTTGACCTGTAGGATATGATATTTAGGAATGATTGTTCCAAGATGAGGACAAAGTCAACAATACATCCATTATTACCTCCTGGTATCAATAGAGACTTCTTATATACAGGAAATGCTACCAAAGAGAACAATAAACAATGGAGAAATATTGCCATTTTGATGATAGTGATGTAGTAGAGGGGAGAAGAAGTCAGAGAGACAGTAGGAATAAAAATCAGCTTTAAGTATGACATGTAAGTAGGATTTAATATATTTCAATAAGCAGAGGGACAAATGTGTAGATTCTAAAGATGTTTAGCAGGTAGAAATATCAGAGGTTTAATTAATTTAAACATTAAATTAATCTCAAGGAATCAGAATATTTTACTGGATAAAATAACTTCCAGGATTAGTTAGGAACTACTTGCCAGCTAATTCTAAGACGTTTCACATATACTTTCAAAATAAATGGAAGAAAGTGTTGAATCACAGTATGATCACTAGGGACTCAGATATTTCTCATTGAAAGAATAAGAAAAGAAGAATAAGAGCCCATTTAGAGAACAATAAAAACAAACAAGAATTTGGGAAACCTGAAGTCACAGTTTTCCATACTATCTTGATAATTGTTAGAATAAGAAAAATAGGTTATTACTTGTGTTTCAACAGATTTGCCAAATGTTATGTATGTGTATGACATTACTGGTGATAGTAGTAAGTATCATGGTTCTTAACACTGGGTTATTAACAAGACTTTAGTAAAACATAGCAAATATTCTAAGTATTAGAAAATCACAGACTTTTCAGAAAATGTAGTATTTGCCTTTGGACTGTGAGGCTCTAAATGAGAAAGTATGGCAAAAAGAATGATACAGAAATCCTAGTTAATAGAATACATACCTCCTCCTTATCAGAATTTTAATTCTTACTAGTATGCCTCTTCTGAACACCCACAGAGCCTGATGACACCCTTGAAAATTCCATCACCAAAGAATTCTCCCTTCAACGGAAACAGTGTCATCTTCCTGGAACACCATGCAGTGAAAACCCTCTGGAGCAAAGCAACCCTATGAATTTATGAACAGTTGGAAAAGTCAAACAACCTCTTTCTGCCCCTATGAAGAAGCCTGGATGGGCACAAGAACCCTGAGAATTCAAGTAAGTTGTAAAACTGGGGAAGACGGTATGCAAAGAGGAAGTGAATTCCATACTTCTACCCAGGACCAATTCCAGTGGTTTTCCTCTAAAAAAATGTTGGGTGAAGAAGCCTCATGTATGTCTCTTCTATTACTGCCTTGTCCTGAAATTTATGAAGGGGTCTTATAGTGAAATTGGAGGATGTAATTGCATATAGTGTGTGAGTCAGTAACGCTTAGAGATGTCTTTATTCTGCAACAGAAAAAAACCCTGTATTTAAGGTGCTTTAACCCTCGGGGAAAGATTAGAGGGTAATTTCCTTTTGTGAAAAGTGAAGCACCCAACACAGAAGCACTGGACTCCAAAGCCAGTGGGGTGTGGTATGGTATGGAAAGAAGGAATGGTATAATGAGAGGCATAGTTGGGAGGCTAATCTGCTGTGTCACCCAATGATGCTCCAATGAACTTTGGTAAATGATTAAAACTCTATGGAAGGGTTATATTTGATAATTTCTTACAGCTCTAGCATTCTGGGATCTTATTATCTCCTTCTCAGTATGTCTAGGATAATCCCACTGATGCATGTGTACACCCATATATAAAAGACAATATCATAGTGTTAAGGCTTTGAGGTGAAAGAAGCTCATTTTCTGAGTGTGTATACCTACAAAACAGGTTTTATTCCTTAGATAATACTGCATTTCATTCTTTTCTTTTTTTGGCATTATATTTATTATACAAAGTATCATACATGTAGTACACATGTTTTCATAAACACATTTTACTTAATCTTCACAATAACTCCTTAAGGAAAAATACAAGATATAATTTCTTTATTTAAAAACTATAACAAAAGCATAAATTCAGATAGGATAATTAATTTGGCTGTTCTCATGAAACAAATCAGAGGAAGAACTGGAACTTAAACCTAGCCCTTTCTGATCTATATTTCCTTATACTAACTTATATACCTTATACCCAGAATTAAAACAGAAAATTTAAACAGTTCTGTGTTTAAAGTGCATCCCTCTGGTTCCAGAAATTTACAGAATCACTTTGATAAAATTCAAGGAAAAGAAATATTCTCACTTTATTTATGTTTCAATATAAGATAAAATAACCTTCATTTAGATGATTCAAGACATTAATTTAACATGAAAATACATGAAATATTTTGTTTGTTGAGTCTAAGGAAGTGATCACTTTTGTGGTTAACAAGTTTATTCTGAGATTCTGCAGAGCATGTGAGCTTAGCTGAGGAACTTGCATCATGAAACTGGACATTTTTTATTCTAAAAGAAAAAATAAATACTATCCTTACATTTTAAGCATTTTTCCTTTTCTTACCATTAAATTATCTCTCTTCTAGACTTGTATGTATAAATATGGTTCTCCAGAAAAGAAAACTACTGATGAGGTATCTATCTATCTATCCATCCATCCATCCATCCATCCATCCATTCATCTGTCTGAGAAAGAATGATACATGTACACATATCCTATATATATAGACACACCTAAGACATCTGTGTATGTGATATAGATGAAGAGATTTATTCTAAATAATTGGCTCAAGCAGTACTGTAGGATGCAAAGTCCAGAGATCTGCAGGACAAGTTGGCTAGCTGCAGACCCAGGAGAACTGATGGTATAGTTCTAATTTGAGTCCCAACGCTTGAGAACCAGAAAAGCCAGTGGTATATTTATAGTCCAAAGGCCAGAAGGCTCAAGACCCAGGATTAGGTAATGTTTCAGCCTGAGTAGGATGGCAGGAATAAATAATCAAAGTCCAGCTTCTAATTCAGGCAGGCAGGAAGAATTATGTCTTAAAAAGTTCTGCTTTTCCATTCATTTCAGGCCTTCAAGTTGTTAAAAAAGACCACACACATTAAAGAGGGCAATCTACATTATTCAGTCTATCAATGTGGAGATAAACACCCTGATAGAAACTCCAGAACAGTGCTCCATGGAATATCTGGGCACCTAGTATTCCAGTCAGGAAACATGAAATTAGCCATAACAACATGCTTGAAAAGGAAGCCTAAGGAGAGTTGCCTGAGCCATAAGAAGAGGAGGACAGCTGAGCAGTGTTGAAATGGTTTTTCTCTGTCAATGGAGAGCACCTTGAGTAGTCTTGAGAAAAAGGGCAAGTTTTTAAAAAGGTATGACAAAGCTGAAATTTTTAGAAATTAACTTATTAATTAGGACAAAAAGAAACATGGTAACAGAATTAAAATAACTTTTCCTATAATAGCTTTCAGGAACTTTTTTCAAAAAGATATTTTAAAAGTTTGGAAGAAAAATGTTAGTAATTTTAGTTCTAATATACCAAAAAAAAGGAAAATTTAAGGAGAATGACTTTCAGAATATATTTCTACTCTTGCTGCAATAAAATAATCTATAAATTTCTAGAACTCTCAGATTATATTAAAAGGATCTGAAAATTCCCTATAAGTGTATGGAAATTTTTTGTGTGTATGTGAGAGAGAATTCTATTAAGGAGATAGTATATTATTTCCATTAGATTTTCTAAAGTGTCTGTAGCCTTCTCAAAAAATGTTTATAATTTACTGTCCAATAGTGAGCACTAGAGATAAGGCATACAGTCTTCTTTGGTTTGATAGTCCCTTCTAAAACCCTTATTGAAATTTAATTGCCAGTATTGACAGTATTGAACAGTGGAGCCTTTAAATATAATCAGGTCCAGTGAGATCAATGCCCTTGTAAGAGGCGTAATTTAATTATAATAGGAGTGGGATCCTACTAAAAGGGTAAGTTCAGCCCATGCTCCTCTGTGTCTCACACATGCAAACTTGCCCTTCTACCATGCTATAATGCAATATGAAGTCCCTCACCAGGTGCTGTTACCATGCTCTTGTATTTTATAGCCTCCAGAACTATGAGACAAACAAACCTCTTCTGTTTATAAATTACAGGTTATGTAGTATTTTGTAATAGCAGCAGAAAATGGACAAGGACAGAATGGGAATGGAAGAAGCAGCATGGTAGGGGTAATTCACAAACTGAAGAGATTTTCTAACTTACTCTTGATTTCTGGGGAAATCTGGGGATCTGCTTGCATAGGTCACAGTGTTGAAAGGACAAAATAAAAGCCACCAGTTATTTGTCACAATGAGGTCTTGAGAGGAAATCCATCCATACTCCTTTTTTAAAAAATTCTCCTTGCTCTTACTCCTCTCTCCACCACTCTCCTCAGCTTGAACCCACAGGCAAGCAAAAAGGATCCCTTGAACAATCTCTGAAAGAAGGCAACAATGTGTCAAAGTGCTGGCCTAAAATATATTGCTCTGTTTTCTAATAATTGGGCCACTCAGGAAAGAATGCAAGCTCTTCAAGCCTCCTATCCTAGGCTAACACATGGGCATAATTTGAGTTCCTTCCTCAGTTGGTTGTTGTGGTCATAAATGAAAAAGTGCTTGAAAAGAATGTATCAGTAAGAATTTATAAAAAGAATTTATAGTAGTTAAAGACATTTGATAGAATGTGCTCATTAACCTCCATTCCCTATAGAATCCACACTAAAGTAGTTATAAAGAGATCTTTTCCAAACATAGAAATTCACCAAGAGAAAATAGAAAGGGAAACAATAGTGGTAGCATTTGGAACCTAGAAAGTTGTCAGATACTAAATCACATTCTTGACTCTCAAAACTTGAATTCAAAACTGGCACTGGATAAAGTACAGATCAATTCATTGTAGGCTGCTAAAACCATATTTATCTCAAGAATTAGTGAAATAAATCTTTAAAAAAATCCTCAAACTTGGTAGTATCTTTGGGAATGGCTTCATACAAGTTAAAAGTAAGAAAAATACATGAATATTTGTTTAGAAAACGTTTCTCAACTTAGGCAGTATACTTTTCAGAGACAACAGGAAAGATAAGTGAACAATCCATTGATAAACACTGAGTTAGACTTCTCAGATTCCTTCCCCTGCCTTGCATAGATAAGTGACCTCTCACCCCGTCAGAAGATTGGGATTTTATGCTCTGAAGAACCTAAGCAGTAGTCTCTGGGCAGGACAATGTCAGACACAGTTGCAGAAGGGCATTCCATGCTGCAGATCATGGTGTTAGTGACGGTTAAAACTCTCAGCCTCATTTCATAACTCAACCACCAGAATTTCAGCCCTCTTGCTCTCTGCATACAGAAGAAATCAAGAGTCCTCTCTGGAAAATATAACCAGCTCATGGGAAAAGTTTTGAAAGTGATGACATGGATTACTCCTCAGTGAAACAGCTAAATGAGATTTTCCTCAGTGAACACTGCATTTGATGACTCCCACCCATGCACTCAGAAGTTCCAGCAAGTGTTTTAATACACACTCATAAATAAGGAGACAAAAAAATGGAAACCAGGAGAGTAGTCATCCCAAATGAATACAAGTATAAACAGGTGGAAACAGAGAATTAGCAGGGAAAATAAAATTTCAAAAATAAAAAAATAAAATATTTGATATTCTGAGAAAGGAAAATAGAGTTCAGGTAACTGTGGAGAGATAAAAAATATCAAATATCAGGAGGATAATAAAAAGAAACATTAATATAACAAATAGAAGGTTCAGGGAGTAAAAATTATAATATAAGAATTGAATTTAATAAAAATATATTGAGTAAGAAATTTTACAGGAAAAAGGACGACAGACCAGAGCTAAAATAATGAAGGAACAATGTACAAATTAGAAAACCAGTATAGGAGATTCAACGTCTATATCATAGAGTTTAAGAAATAAAAAGTACAGTAAACAAAGAAAGGAATTCAATAAAAACTAACACAAAACAATACCCAGAACAGAGGCAATTGAGTTACCAGAGTGAAAGAGCTCACAAAGGGCTCAGAAAAATATATCAAAGTGAATTTATACAAAAATGTAGCATCTTGAACTATGGAAAAACAAAGGCAAACATGTTATCAAGAAGCTTCCAGAGTAGAAAATGTTTACATGTTAAGAATTAAAAATCAAATAAATTTCATAATTTATTTTTCTATTTGTATGAAGAATGTCATTGGGATTTTAGTAGGAATTGCATTAAGTCTGTATAATTCTTTTGATAGTATAGCCATTTTGACAATATTAATTCTTCCTATCTAGGAGCGTAGAAGATCTTTCCATCTTCTGAGGTTTTCTTCAGTTTCTCTCTTTAGTGTTCTGTGGTTTTCATTGTAGAGGTCTTTCACCTCTTTTACTAGATTAACTCCCAGGTACTTTATCATTGTTGTTGTTTTTATTATTATTATTATTATTATTATTATTATTATTATTATTGCTATTTTATATGGGGTAGTTTTCCTAATTTCTCTTTCAATGGATTCACTGCTGATGTAGGAATGTGTTTGGTTTAGGGGTGTTGATTTTATATCCTGCTAGTTTGCTGAATTCATTAGTTCTAGAAGTTTTCTGGTGAAATTTCTTGAATCTTATAAATATAGAATAATGTCATCAGCAAATAGTGATAGTTTGAGTTTTTCTTTACCTCTTTGTATCACTTTAATTTATTTCTTCTATCTAATTGCTCTGTCTAGAGTTTCAAAGATGATGTTAAGTAGAAGTGATGAAAGAAGACATCCTTTCAGTTAATGGATTATAGGAGGAAAACTGGAATGAAATTTTGAATTTTTGTTAGGAAACAATGATTTCATTGAGTTAGCAGGACTTTCCTTCCTAACTCCTGAGTTTTTTTTCCTCTTTATGAATACATTAAACCATGCTATTGGCCCCCTATCTTGCTCTTAGGATGTCTTTATGTCTTTCTCTGAACAACTTCCTCACATGTATGGACTCTTTAGCTGTTACTGTGACATTGCTGTGTATTGTGATGATTGCCCCACTTCTGACTGTTGGAACGATGCCGCCTGACATTTACTCTATAGGGATTTTACTGATACTATTGTCATAGGTGTATCAATTATGTAATAGTATCTTCTATAATGAACCAGAAAGTTGAAAATGAACAGGCATCATTTTCACCTGTGTGCTCCTTTTTGTTCAGATTAGCAGTGTTTCTCTCTGGGTTTCTCTGTAGGTTATGGGCATCTTATAATCCATCCAACTTTAGGCAGTATATTCAAATTCTTGGTCTCTTAGTCTCTTTTTCAGCTGTCACAGGAACTTTGCCATTATTAAATAATTTGATACAGGTGTTTCGTTTTCCATGTGGTCACAGGTCATCATAGCAATACGTAAGTATTATATTCCAGTGTTTTCTGTAGAGTATTAAATTCTGTATTGTGGAAAATCCCACCTTATCAACAAACTGTCATTTACCCAAGCTTATGTTCCTTCCCTTAGGATCATTGCTCTCAGAATGTGTCCCATACACACTTTCCTAACTTCTGCCTGAATAGGGAGGCTGGTCCTTCAAGATTCATCAAGGCTTTTGTCAAACTTAGGCTCTTGTACACTCTTAACAACAATTCCCTTGATGGGTTATGCTATGATTTAATATGTCTACTGGTCAGAAAAAAACAAAATAAGATATTTTAAGATAGAAGCTTTTGCATCATCGTCAGGCATCGGAAGAGTGATGGCTTTGAACACAGAAGAGTAGACACTTTCTGCAACCCAGAATATTCAGAGGAATATGAGGATTCAAGGTTGAGTCAGTTAGGATATCCCCATCTTCTTTCTATGGAAACACTATACTAGGTCTACTACTTTTCTACTGAAGTTGAGAATGCTACTCAGCTAGGCTTATAATTAAGTTATACCTGGTCTTCATCCTTAGATATTTGTGCTGTTAACAGAAGCTGTCTGGGAATTATATGTGGCCTTTGGTGACAAATCACTTTCATCCATTGTTGTCACTCCAGAATCAGCCATCAAATTACATAACCTGTACAATGATAATTTTCAAGTTCTGCTACTTCATTTCTTTCTATCCATATCCGTTAATCTTAGATCAACACCAATGAAAGTATTACTATTGCCCTATCTACTGTACCAGAAGTTTCTAGTATCCCAATAGCTAACTATAAGTGGTGGTGTCCTTATTGCCAAATGACTTGCAGATTCAAAATCTATTTCATAGGATGTTCTTTTTTAAAGCCATTCTTGATACTTACTGTAAGAGGTTGACTTTTAGAAAAAAAGATTCTGAACTGGAACATATTCTCAGGTCAATACTTGTTGGTGAGTGAAGGAATCAGGATTTTAAAAAATGTGGTCTGTAGTGGAATTACTAACAGGTTTCAGCTGAACCTATAAACTCTGGAAATGGAATTTATCTACGGAGTTATCCAGATTTGGGGCAAAAGAGATAGTGTTTTGGATCTGGTGTTGGATGCAAGTGGTCAACATAGAAAGGTTAAGTCCTTGTGTGGTGAGGGTCTCTCAAGACCCTGGCAATCCAAAGACTGAGTCTCAGCTAAAACCTGAGAACTATACACTCTGTCAGTACACTGGGACTGTAAATGTAATCTAGAGTACATAACACAGTCTTCCTGACATCAATAAAATAATTTAATCATATTACATGATCTAAAAATATAAAGTGTGTTACAAAAATAAATTAAAGCACAATTTCCCATGCTGTAATAAATACTCTGTCTGCCAGTTTATGTTCTGGTTTCTACACCCTCTTTGTCCAAAGAATTCTTCCCTGGTAATGAGCCTTCCCCCTCCAGCATTACCAGAGCCATTACTTGAATCCTGAGGTTTGTGTTATATCATTGAGCAGACATACTCTAGTATTTCATACCTTCCATCAAAGATGGAAGAAATAAAAAAGGAGAAAAAAAGAGATAAAGAGAAAAATGAAAATAATACTCCTCCCAGCAATTTCTCTGCTTTCTTAATAAGACAAAATTCTTAAAATAATTAAGTTAAATGTCTTCTTCCTCCTCTTCTCTCTTAACTTATCTCTTCAACCTACGCTATGGAACTGATACCACTCTATGACAGTGAACCTGCTCCTATGAAGGTTCCTAACAAATCACTTGTTGTCTATTCCAATGGCAATTTCTTTTCACTCACTTTAGGCCTCCTCTAGGATTTAAAATTGCTCCCTATTCCCTTTTTCTTGAAAGATGTTTATTCTCTCCAATTAATGACTATCCTTCTCTTGGTTTTTATTACAGCTCACTGACTAATATTTTGAAACTCTTTTTTTCTGGGAACACCTTTTGGAGTGGGCATCTAAATGCTGAAATACCTCAAAATTTAGTCTATACTCTCTTCTATTTGATATTTATATTCAGATTTTAGAAAATATTGTGCAACAAATTGATTTAAATACCCTGTGAATACTCTTTTTAAATGTTTTCATATTTTATTGGTGCATTATAGTTGCTCATAATGGTGGAATTGGTTGTCAAGTACATGCACACAATATAACAATATAATTCTATCAATATCACTCCTTATGTTTCCAAACTGCCTCCTCTGGTCTCTTTCCACTATTCTACTGATCTCTCTTAGATTTTCATGAGACCTAATCACAATTTTTCTCTTCCTTTTTCTATCTAGCTTCCATATATGAAAAAAAAAAAAAAACTAGTGACCCTTGACGTTCTGACTTTGGCTTATTTTTCTTTCTTTCTTGGAGAGAGAGAGAGAGAGAGAGAGAGAGAGAGAGAGAGAGAGAGAGAGAGAGAGAGAAATATCTTTTTTGTAGATGGACAAAACACAATGCCTTTATTTTTATGTGGTGCTGAGAATTGAACCCGGGTCCCACCCATGCTAAGTGAGCGCTCTACCACTGAGCCACAATCCCAGTCCTCAAACTCAATTCAATATATTTAGAATGCACAGGGCTTTGTGACCAGATGATGCCTATTTTCTTTGTATCATCTTATGTCTCACTCTTCCTTGCTGGATCCTCTCCAGACAACATCACACAGGTCTTCAGTCAGGTCTTAGATCACCTCATGCTTGTTATTTCCCAGGGCCACTGAGCTGGCTATGCCATCTGTTTTGGATGACCTCTCGGTCCCCCCAACCCCACAGCTAGCTCTATCTTATGAATCAGTTTTGGTTTAAATGGTATTTTGCTCAAAAGTAGCTTCCCTGATCATTAATTATAAGGAAGATATATCCATTAACCTCCATAATTCAATATTTTCTATATTTCACTCATTATTCTCTTCCTTTTTGATACAACATAAGCTCATTTAATTGGTAACTTAATATATTTGCTGTCTCTTCTTCACTGCTTTGGGATCTGCCATCCACATAATAGGTATTTGATATTTGTTGTAGGAAAGTGAGGAGAGGAAAGGAAAGAAACTTAGCAGGCAAAAAGAGGAGAACATAGATCATTCACTCAATTTTGTCTGCTGAAATTAGTTGCACTTAATGGCTAAAGTAAGGTACACATCATTACAGACTTTGAAATGCACTTGATTCTGCTGGCATAAGTATTTTTTCCTCTAGAATTACCTTAAAGATTATCAAAGAGAAACTATTTCTGGCAATGAACACATTATTATATTATGTGTAAAAGTTACTATGCTCATTGAATGCAGTGGATGTAGCACTGCATTTTAAATAATTTTTAAGCAAAAGTACCTATATTGAATGTGATTTCTTAAGTGTTTTGTCTCTGAGATCAGGCATGATAATAAAACTTTTCATTCTACTATTGTACTGCCTGACTAGTTAAGTTTACTTAACAAATATTTGCTTAATACTGAATGACACATAAACTCAAACATTTCCAGAACTTTTTAAATTTCTTTTTTGAGACACACCATATATAGCTTTAATAATTTTTCTATCAAATTGATATATGAAATTTGTCTCCCAATAATAATAATCCAGTATAAAATAACTCAGTATGGTAAAATGAATCTCTGCCAGATGGTCATGAAGGTAACAACTGCAATGTCTTGACTCACACTTACAAGAACACACACAAACCTACACATACACATGAATAAAATCCTTAAGATTTAGTAGTTTTGAAGAGGGTTAAAATTTAGAGAAGGGAACCAGCACTAACTTCTAGAAAGCCTGTTTTTCTTTTTCAGAGAAGCACAGGACAACCAGAATAACCAAATGTATTTAAAAACCCTGAAATTTTGTGTTGTTAAAAATTAGAGGAGATAACTCAGAGCAATTCTAGCACCCAGAAAGTAAGTAGAAATTCATGGAAGAAGGAAGTTGAATAACAATGACCTAGAAGCATATTCTAGAACTCTTTCCTAGTACTTGAAGGAATCTTGAGCCATATGTGAAGTTGTGGAGGCAGAAAAAAAAATCATATTAGAGCTGAGGCTAAAATAAGTAAATTTCAAGTTGAATAGCCACCTAATTCAAATAGAGTTTTCAGTGTACTCATCAAGTTAATTGCCTTCTAAAGCAAAACATGAAAACATTCACATCTATCTAAATATTTCCAACTAATATTTTCTTAGCAGAATAGCATGTACAATGTCCAGCATATAGTGCAAAATTACTCAGCTTATGAAAGGTAAAGAAACAAGCACCAGTAGCACATTTTAAGTGAAAAAAATCCCAGCCCTTAAGTGACACTGATTAGAATTATTTAACAAGGATTTTATAGAAACTAGTACAGCTATGTCCAATGAACTATAAGAAACATATTCTGGGACTGAATAAAAATGTAGAAAATGCAGGAATAAAAAATATATAAATGTAAACTATATCTAAAATAAAAAAATAAATTTGACTTAATAGTGAAATGTCTAACTTGCATGAATTTTGAATCCAAAATAGTAAGAAATATATTATAAAAGAACAAAGTTCAAGGAAAATATGAAAAGCATGTATACTCATATCCCTAAAGGCAGAAATGAGAAAAAAAGAGAAACAAAAGTAGTTGAAGATATAACTTTCCAAACTGCTCAATTTGGGGAAAAAATAAATTTTCAGATATTTGAAGCTTACATACAAGTTTAATAAATATGAAAAAAGCCATGATTAGGCATATTATAAAGCTGATGGGAACTGAATAGAATACATTACATATAGTTAAATAACTAAAATGACTGTAAACATTATCATCACTAGTGGGGCCAGAAGAACACGAAATAAAATATTTAAAGCAATTGAAGAAGAAATAATAAATCTGTCAATCTATATTTTGTATCTAGCAAAAGTACCACTTCAGAAAAAAGATTCTATCAAGACATATTCACATAAAAAGAGTTAGACTTGTGTAGTAGACTTGCACTACAGAAAGGCTATCAGAAGATTAGTTAGCTGAAAGAGAAATAATACATGAGGGAAACCAAAATTTCCAAGATGAATTGAAGCCTGTTTAAGTAACTGAGTAATACATATTAATATTTATATTTTTTGAACCTAAATTTCAAAAACACATTTAAAGGTATACATATACACACATACACATGTATTAACACATATAGAATAAAATCCAGAAGAATATGCTATATATCATTCATAACACATTATTACAATATTATAAAAAATACTATACATGCACAGGAAAGCACGACACGCACACACACACACACACACACACACACATACAAACACACACACACACACAGAGAGAGAGAGAGAGAGAGAGAGAGAGAGAGAGAGAGAATGGTGAATAGAGATAATTGAGTTCAATGCTTTCATATTTCAGTTGAACTAGTGCAGTATTAAAGAAGAATGTGACAAGTTAAAGGTTCATGGTGTACTACTCAATGCAAAAATTACAAACAATGCAGCCTTATGTAAATAAATCCATACATAAATTAAAGAAAAATTCTGAAAAATATATGGACATTTCAAAGGAAGTTAGGAAAAATATTGCTGATAACAAAAGTGAAACTAAACTAAGCCAACAAAACACAAGGATAACCAGAAACCAAGAAATAACAAAATTCAGTCATATCAATAATTGTATTATATATGACATTCAATGAAAAACAAAAAAGACTGGAAAGGATATATTAATATAAGATAAACTTCAATGCAAATAATATTATCAGAAAAATAAGGGACACATCTTAAAGTTAAAAGGTCAATGCATCAAGATGACATAAACACTGATATCGTGTTTCAAAATATGTGAAGTAAACAAGGATAAAATTAATTAGTATACTTATAATTACAGTTTTAAAATATTTTAATACTTTTATTTCAGGAATTAACAGAAAAATCAGACAAAATAATTAGCAAACAAATTATTTGATTAATATGGAACACCTTTATCTAATTGTTGTTTGTAAAATTCTATACCCCAAAATTGAAGTGTACACATTATTTTCAAGTATACTTAGTATGTTTATTAATATTAACCATGTGTCTCTGAGCTTGGAATTTATCCCTTTAAGACAATGAAAAATATCATAGAATATTAGAGGGAAAGAAAGATAACAAGAGAACTGATCTGACAAGTTGAAATATTCATGGGAAACAAAATTGAAAAGCTAAGAATAAACTGAATTAAAAGAAAGCTGAACACATAGATACAAGGTTTTAATTCATCTGTGTCAATTACTGGGCTGTATTTCTCCATATTGTACAGCCAATACACAAAAAAACTGGTCAATAGAGCAGATGTGTTTCTTCTGATCGTTGACTTGCTGAGAGCATATTATTTTATTCTATTCACATAGTGAAGTTCCCATTTAAAGGATGTATTTTATCCATCTATGTTGTTCATTCCTGTTTCCTTAGGTTTTTCTCTACATACATAACCATGGATTAGGGATTTATTGATCAATTAGACATAAATTCTAGCATCTTTCAAAGAGAAGAACATAAAGGATAGCCAGAACAGATGGACATTAATCATGTATATCTGCTATTTTCTCCTTCAGTTTCCTTCTCTTTAAATGTTCTTATCTTTTTGTGTGAGCTCCATAAATGAGGGACAAATATAAAACCTAATATGGAAGTGATAATTTTAAAATATCTAATGATAATGCAATTAAGAAATATTTGTGAAATTTGTTCTTAATTATTTGTATGTTACTAAGAACATTGTGACATTGAGGAGGACTTGAAGCCTGGTGGCCACAAGCTGAACTACAGATTTCAGAATTCTGCTGATCAGGCATTTGTAAGCTTTTTGGAAAGTGAAGGTATAGTTGTCTATCATGTTTTTCCATCAACTCCATAGATGATAGCTAACTATTTATATTTGATCCAGATACATTAAACACACTCATCATATTAAATAGGTTGATGCTTATTTTCTGGTAAATAAAGGCATCAGTCAACTACTAGACTAATTTTTTTGGACTGGAGATAGACATTAAATATTAATAGAAAAATAAATAAGAAACCATATAATTATTGACATATTTTGCCCTTAATTCCTTGTAATGTTTTTGCCAAGCCATTACCCAAGGGGATATCCCAGAGTGTCTACTGAGCTTGATTGCTTAAGGTATATATAATTATGGGCTTGTCTGTAATTAGGAGATGAATTGGTAGGATAAAATATACCCTGATTTTGATTTTATACTTCTCAAGAGACTGAAACAAAGGCAAAAGAATATATCACTCTGTATAATGTCTACAGAGTGTCTCATGCCTTAATATCTACTTAATTTTACTGAAATTCAGTGACACAGGCATGTGGCTCCCACATCTAATTTTAGCTGCACAGACTCCAGTCCCAGAAACTTTGATTAATACTAAAAACTACTCTAGAGTACTCCCAGTATAGCACAGAAACTTTTAACATATATAACAACCATTAAATTTTGTGTTGTATTAAATGATCAAGGTAAGCTTCAGACTTATTTCAAATACACAAAACAATCCTTTTGTATAAAATACTTATTCCAAGTGTAGAATTTCCATACCTCTGTCTTCTTAAGATTCTTAATAGAAAATGTAATCAAAGTTCTTCAAAATCCAATACAAGATTTTCCTCTTATCTGTCATTCCACAAATATTTTAGTGCTTATTATGTGCTAGGCATACTTGGGGTTTCTCTAAAACAGACTGTATGGATGCTTAGATAGTTCAGTAATGGCAACCTAGAACTTCTGAACAATTTTCATAAACTTCCACACATGACTCAATTCTTTGATAATGGATGTTTCTAGTTCACTATTAATTCCATTGGTTTTTTGGCAAGTCATTAATGTAAAGACATGGACAAGTGTCTAGTCACTGCTGAGTATTATGAAGGCATTACAAGATTTTAAGTAGATTAAAACCCACTTAATTAAGTAGAGAGAAGTAACAAGATGTCAGAAGAAAATAGCAACCAAACCTTTGTGCTAAAAGAAGTTATTAGTTTAACTGACACATTAATAATACATAAAATAATCATAAACAATCCAAATATTGACTCTTTGAATTCATTATTGATGATATTGGTGAAATTCAGAGTAGAAAAAATGAAGTGAGGGTCAAATTAAGGAAAACTTTATTGAGAAAAAGGAAAAAGTTGTGAACTAGATGTCTCCAATATTTTACTTGGGCTTATTTACTCTCTAAAAGGACCCACAAAATTTAAAAAAAAAGTTGTTGTAGGTACAGATAAAAAGATCAGTGAAAGAAAAATCAAAAGTCTGAAGTCCAGGGAAACCAAATGTGTACTTCTAGGTAAAGTCAACTCATGCCTTAATATCTGGTTAATTTTACTGAAATTCAGTGACACAGGCATGTGGCTCCCACATCTAATTTTAGGTGCACAGACTCCAGTCCCCTCCCACCCAGAGAGAAAACAAACTTTTATTAAAATCACACTGTCAGAATTACATAGTCACACTGGTCTGCATGGCTCAAAGCCTCAGGCATACAGAATCAACCTTCTCAGGCAGAATATTCTGCAGACTTAGAAGTCCTCTTCTCAGAGATGGCCAGTGATCACTCCTGAAAGAAGATAGTCCCTAATTTGGAAAGTCCAAGATTTGAGCAACTCAGATCCACTGGATTAACATTTTCCTGCCCAAGAAGCTTAGATGGAAAATCTTGCAAAAAAGTTATTACAGTGTAAAGTCAGCATTAAAACATTTAGTTTGACAGATAAGTTACTCCATATCCACTATCAAGTCCACATTCACCAGTTTTCTCAATGTTCTTAAAAATATTAATGTTAGAAAGCTATGGGGGTACATGGTATGTGAGTATAGTGGATTGGGAAGTGGAGAAACCATTCGATGTTTGTATTTGGATATAATAGAACATATTGGTGAATTTCTGTTGTTTCCTTATATCACTCCTATCCTCTCTGCTCTAGCTCATCAAATCTAGTTTTGCACACTGAGTGCTTTTTGAAGGGTGGGATATGTGTGTTAGCAATTTGATATGTTGTAAGTGGTTAAAATCCAAAATGTGGAGTACATAAAAACAAGCTCATTTGGCTTTAAATGTGCCACTTTCAGCTAAATCCTTTGCTTTTATTTTCTGTTCTTTAGAAATATACCCTACCAGAAATGCTATTTTACAGAGAAAAGATGGTTTAATTAAGTAGAAAGAAGTCAAGTAACAAGATGTCAGTGCCAGGAAACGGTGTATATTACCTTAGAACTTCCAAAATTAGAAATGGATTCTGTATGTATAAAACATTTTCAGAAGAAAACATTAAATTAGCAATTTCAATGGTCATATTTAGGCTACTGTAGCTCAGCAAACAATAAACAAATTTTTTCAGCACCTAGTAGGTGTTTATTATTATTTGATAACCAAAAAACAAATGTCAAAGTAGGTTGGCATTTTTGTGGGTGTATTTTGTTATCTTTTAAGGTTTACATATTTTCTTTTGTGTTCAGTGGTAGCAGCAAGCTGGGATTAAATGGAGGGCTGCACTGTGCCTATAAGCAGGGTAAAATATATAATACAGGATGTAATGCATACTGGATATAATGAATGCTCAACTGGGTTTCTTCAGACGTTTTATGAATTCATGGCTTTACTTCACAATCATAGAGCTTTTGCTTTGATCCCTACCTGAAGAATGGAGGGAAGGGAAATGGCTACATTAAAAAAAAGGAATACAGCTCCCAGGGTTGGATAATAATCACACATGTTAGCTAAGAAAATATAAAATGTCATACAACTGCAAGAAATTTTATTTATTAAGTTTATTTTGTTGTATGTTCTCTTATACATATGTAATGATACATATCACTATGTAGTAGATATATGCTTCAATCATATTTGGAACCACAGGTACATGAGAATTGGTTTCTATGGCTTTATTTGTATCTAAAAGCCAAAATATGATAATAATACCCCTGATGAATATTGACTTAAAATAACACTTGTCATCAAATAGCTACAAATTTCAGTAGATCAACATCCCTATTGCATCATGACTGTAATTAAATTAGGTTCTCCTAATTCAACACAAATATATGACTTTGTGACTTATGTTATTCTTTACTTTCATTGGGTGATTATTTTATTATTTCTACAAATTCAAATATTACCTGATATTCAAAATGCACCTATCATTTTCATAATACCCAACTTGATTGTAATAATTGTCATGGATAATTCTTTAATGTGATTTCTCCTGAAGGTTAGGATTTACATCAATCTTTCCTGTGAGATGTTAGCCTATGTGTGCACCACTGAAACACAATAAAAAATTATTTGTAATATGACAAACTCTACACCAGTATCTTTGATGTTTAAGGATCCAGGCTAACTGCAGGCCAGCTCTTGGCTTCAGAACAGAAAAAAAAAAATTACCTTAGAGCAAGCATTTAGTAAATCCAGATAGATTACTAAACTTTAAGAAGCAATAAATGCTGTCCACTAGTTAAAAGGTGCATAAAATTGTTTTTCACAATAATTTCACTGTTATTGATTCTTATGAATTTTACCATAATTACAATAATTAATGTGATAAACAAGATTATCCCATCCAAAGTCCTGCCCTTTCTCCTACCCCAAATCAGTACAAGCATACCTTGTTTTTTTGTGCCTCACTTTGTTGCACTTCACAGATGGCAGGTTTGTGGCAACCTTGTGCTGAGCAAGTCCATTGACACTGTTTTTTTCTAATAGCATGTGCTTACTTTGTGTCTCTGTCACATTTTGGAATTCTCACAGTATTTCAAACTTTCTCACCACTATTGTATCTGTTACAGTAATCTTTATGAACAGTTTTCCTTGATGACACTTATTGTAATTGTTCTGGGAACCACAAGCCACATCCATATATACTTGCAAACAGTAAATATTATATGTGTTCTTTCTGTTCTACCTATTGACTGGCCATTTCTTCATTTCCACCTCGTCTCAGGACTTCATATTCCCTGAAGCACAAGAATGTTGAAACTAGGAAAAAAAATAATAACCTTATACTGACCTCCATGTGTTCAAGTGAAAGGAAGAATCATGCGTATCTACCCATAAATTTAAAAAAAAAATAGAAATCATTGAGTTTAAAGAGATGCTATGTTGTCATTGAGATAGGCCTGAAACTGGAACTCATGTGTGTACCAGTTAGGCAGATTGTGAAAGCAATGGAAAAGTTCTTGAAGGAAATCAAAAGGGCTATTCCAGTAAATAGATGAGTGATATGAAAGTGAAACACAATCATTGCTGATGCAGGAAGGCTTAATGGTATGGATAGAAGGTCAAACCAGTCAGAACATTCACTCTAAGCCAGGGCCTAATCCAGAAGAAACCCTAGTTCTCTTCAGTTTATGAAGGCTGAGGGAGTTGAGGAAGCCAAGGAATACAAGTTCAAAGCTAGTAGAGGTTGGGTCTTGAGGCTTAAGAGAAAATCTGTTTCTGTAATTTAAAAGTGCAGGTGAAGAAGAAAGTACTGATATAGAAGATGCAACAGCTTATGGGGAGATCTAGCTAAGATCACAAAGAAAGGTGGCTGCATTGAGCAACAGATTGTCACTGTAGACGGAACTGTCTCACATTGGAAGAAGAAACCATCCAAATCTTCCATAGATAAACAGGAAGTGTCAATGCCTGGTTTTATTTTCAAAGATCAGAATGGTTCTTTTATTAGAGTGTAATGTGGATAGTGACTTTAGGTTGAAGTCAGTGTTTATTTACCATTCTGAGTATCCCAGGGCCCTTAAGAATTTTACTGTCTCCTCTGCCTGTGCTCTATAAATGCAACAATGATATTTACAAAGGGGTTTACTAAATATTTTGAGTCCACTGTTGAGACCCACTTCTCAGGGGAAAAAAAGTCTTTAAAAATTATTGACAATGCCTAACAGCCTTCCAAAATCTGTGATGAAAATGTATAATGAGATAAATGTTTGTTGAGAGCCACAACTAAGTCAAGATGGCACCTGGCACTTTGCCAGGAGGAGTGGTTTGAGAAGTAATGCCAGCGAGCCATTAAGATGATTGAGATTCCTTAATGACTGACTGCTGTGTCTAGATTATGTCAATTAAGTTAAGCTGTGTATAATTATTAAGATGATGAGGATTCCTTAATGACTGATTGCTGTAACTGGATGATGTTAATTGAAACAAGCTGTGTATTCAGTTATGTATACATACCCCTGCTGTCCTACAATAAAGCAGCTCCCACTTTTTCAACCTTCACAAGTTGCTTGTCACCCCCCCACCCCATTATTTTTCCCAGCCAGACTGTGGCAAATGTTATTTCCATATCCATAAACACAAAATCTATTCTGTAGACCATAGCCTAAAGAATTATTTCTACTTTCTAGTTTACTATTTGGTAAGTCCATAGCTGTTATAGATTGTGATATCTCTGATGGACGCAGGCAGAGTTAACTGAAAACTTTTAGAAATTATTCATCATTAAGAATTTTTTTTGTTTGTTTCATGGGAAGAGGTCACAAAGTCAACATTGTTTGGAGTGTGGAAAAAGTTGATTCCAAAGTCCACATGGATGACTTTAAGGGGGTCAAGACTTTAACGTCAGAGAGAAACTGAGATGTGGTGAAAATAGCCACAAAACTATAATTAGAAGTTGAAACTGAAGAGGCAATTAAATTCATGTAATCTCATGATAAAACTAATAGATGAGAAGTTGCTTATTCAAAAGGAAAGAAAATGATTTCTTTATATGAAATCTACTCCTGGTGAAGATGCTGTGAACATTGTTGAAATGACAAACAAGGATTTGGAATATTGCATAAACAAATTTGATAAAGCAGTGACGTGATTTGAGAAAATTTATTCCAGTTTTCAAATAAGATCTGTAAGGCAATAAATGCTATAAAACAGCATTGAATGTCACTGAGAAATATTTCATGTAAAAGAAAAGTTCATTGATTTGGCAAACTTTGTTGTTGTTGTAAATATGCAGTGTTTTAACAGTAGTAATGTGTTAGCCATTTTATGTCATTACTATGGCCAGGCCAAGGACACTCCACCTTCTCCCTGATCATTCAGCAGACATTAACCAGGAAAGATCCTCCACCAACAAAATGATTATAACTCACTGAAAGCTGAGATAAGCAAAAGCAATTGTAGTAATGAATTATTCTTCAATTCAGGTACCATTTAGATGATGCTATTCCACACTAATTGACTACAATAAGATATAAACATGACTTTTATATATATAGGAAAACCAAAAAAATTTATGTGACTGGCTTTATTGGGGGATTAGTTGTATAGAGATTGCCAGGAACTAAACCTGCAGTATCTCTGAGGTATGCCTGTATCAGAGGGATTTAGTTCTTTACCTAGGTTATGTAGAAGATTAAATGAGGTGTCAGGGCAAAATTCCAGTTTTACTTAGCCAAGTTCTCTACTTTCCCCTCACAATACATATATAAATTCCAGTTCCTAATGATACCCTTGTAAATAAACTCTACTCATACATTTATGTTTCAATTCACACTCTTTTTAAAATTTTTATAAATTTGTTCTCTTTAGTTTTACATGACAATAGAATGTATTTTGACATATTATACGTATGTGCAGTATAACTTCCTATTCTTGTTATTGTACATGATGTGGAGTTATACTGGTTATGTATTCATATATGAACACAGAAAATTATGTCCAATTCATTCTACTGTCATGTAGAATTTCCCATTGCCACTGTCCCTTCCTTCTCCTGATACAGATCCTGGATAATATCTTTCTGAAAACACAGCACAATAGTAATAGCAACAATAACATACTATTGTAAGTATCCAGTGTTTTAACAGTAGAGATGTGTTAGCCACAATTCCACTCCAACTCCAAAGTAGACTTACCAATTAAATATCACAGATAACTTTCCTTTTGTCTCCTCTCCCTCCTTCAATGTCTTTCATTTTGATTATGGTATTTTTAGTAGGAGGTTCTAGATCAGATTATGAAGGCAAAGTGGGTGAAGGAACACATTAAGTCATGCTAGCAAATTTTCAATATAAAAGTGTTAAGTAAACAGCCTCACCAAAAGGAACATTTAGAATGTGAATACATATTTTGTCAGCTTAGACTATATCTGCAAATTCTAACACAACTGTGTATTTTTGTTTGTTCTTTGTTTTATTTTATTTATTCATTTATTTATTTTGAGATAGGGTCTTACTATGTTGCTGAGACTGGCCTCAAACTTGCAATCCTTCTGCCTCAGTCTCCTGAGTAGCTCTGACTTAAAGTTTTCACCATCACACCAAGGTAATTAATATTATTGTTAAAAGTATTAATTTACCTTTAATCATCTGACTACTTTGCTACCTCACTACAGACATCAATTTTTTGTCATTAAATTCCATTGGGAAATATCTAAATATTATTTTTATATACCTTAAGTCTTTTTTTTTGTACTTTCTTAAATCCCAACAATTAGTTAGTATGTATCTGCCCTTAAGTAATTGGGTTACAAAGGTGGCATATAAGGTACTGTTTTCAGGAAGTTTACAGCATGATAAAGGAATACAAGTATTTTAATAAATACGTGTGATAAGTTTTTGCTAATATTTAATAGAAATTATTTTGATCTGAATGTGTCCCCCAACACAATATTAGGAGGCAGGGCTTTGGGGAAGTAATTAGATAATGAGGGCAGAAACTGCATAAATAGAATTAGTGCCTTTACAAAAGAGACCCAAGGAAACTTGTTTCCTCCTTCTACCTTTACAGTGTAAGGACTCTGCCAATCATCCTCTATGAAGCACAGAGGGAGCCCATCCTACACACTAAATATGCTGGTAACTTAATTTTGGAATTCCCAGTTATTAGTTATAAATTACCCATTCTAAGGTGTTTCATTATAGCAGCCTGAACAAAGACAAACATTTATATTGGAATCAGTGCCACACACAGCAGCAGTCAATTGTGTCTGGGCATACTAAGTAAACTCATACAGTCCCAGTAGTTTAACTAAGATCTGTACCTGGAAAGGAGTCCAATAGGGCACAGCATGTATTTCTACAGGTATGAACAGGAAGAAATCTAGAAGGAGAAAGCATAGTTTTTATCTACTTAAACTCACCTTTGAAAAATGCTATTGAGAAAGTTTTGACAAAGTTAGATGGTTGATGTTGTAGGGTGTCTCATCTTAAATATACATTTTAATGAGTTTAGACAATTGCCATGTTCTTATCACATACCTTTTCATTTAGGGTTGACGGACACATTTGTTATCACTAAAATATTACAATATTGCTGAAAAGTAAGGGAGGTTTAGGGGCCTGACTTATGCAGGTGGGTTATCTTAAGGGTGAATTTATTTCACAATTCTGCTTCTTCAATTTGCTTATCTAGCTAAAAAGTTACTTTTAGGCATATTAAAAAGTTTAATCTGCAGTGAATCAAATCTTTTCTCCTAGACAAGCTTTTCATAGTGAGGCCGATTTGAGGGAATACATTCATTGGTAAAACATATGTATAGTCATAGCCAGGGTCTGGAAAACAAGGTGATAGATACTACATAGAAGGATTAAACCCACTGGGTGCAAAGTAACTGACTTCAGGAGGAATTGGCAGCAAAGTATTAGGGAATAAAGATACATAGACAATGGGCATGACAAAGCCTAGCAGCAGAAAGTCCTTCCCCAGGCCAATTCTGCAAAGCTAAGGAATAATGGTAAGAACAAGAACAAATTCTGAATTCAGAAAATTAATCTAGTAAGATTACCCACTCAGGGGCAAGACCCAGGGAACCTGAGGCTGGGGTAAAGAATTACTATGTATTTGTTCTGTTCTTATGGCACCTGATGTAGTCTGAGCAATAATTTCAGGATGCAGATATGATGTCTTATCATATAGATGAAGAAACTGAGTCTCAATGAAGCTAGAGAAACAGAACAGTTACTGGGCTGCAGCAAAAGTGACAATGCTGAGACACTAAACTCCAGACCAAAGCTTCCAAAATACTATGACAAAACTACCCAGATCTATGGCTCACATGTGTGTGTGTGTGTGTGTGTATGTGTGTGTGTTTCAAAGTAGAATGGAAAGTGAGAAGAGGGAATCAGGATGGTCAGGTTATCACATTACCTTTTAAGATTTTAAAACATGGTGGCATTTATGACAATCATATTGTGATCCATCTACTAAAATATAAATATATGGAGGTCTATCTCTCCAGGTGAGGATGCAATTCTGTCCCTGGAATATCAAGTAATACAGCCTTGAATGCAAAGGCTGCTCTTGACTGAGCACAGTCTGGTAAACAATTTTCCACTGCATGTTAGTGTATCTGCAATCAAAGTCTGTGTGTATCTGTGATTTATTTAATCCCTTTACTTCTTTGCTCATTTCCATTATTGTGTTCCTACTTCCCCTGTCTCCACACCATCCCCCAAAACACTTTTCTCTTGCTTATGGAGATGGAAACCAGAGGGAATTTGATGCAGTGGTGGGTTTAATATGACATTTGAAAAGTGACTTTTTGATTTTCAATTAACCTTGCACAAAGAGGAAATATTGAATATTGGGTTACAAAGATGGTAAATAAGGTACTGTTTTCAGGAAGTTTACAGCATGATAAGGGAACACAAGTATTTTAACAAATATGTGGGATAAGTTGTTGCTAATACTTAATAGAAATTATTTTGATCTTTGTTCTTGGCTGGATCTGCAGACAGCCTGGTTGGTACCAAAAGCTGAACAGAGCTTGGGGTGGGGTGGTGAGGAAAAAATGGCTAGGGCAGGAAGAGAGAATCTGGCACCTACCAAAGTATGTGCACAAAATGAGAGAAGGATAGCCTGTAGTAATTACTCTCAGAAGGGGGAACAGGTAGGAGAGAAATTCTCTTGTCATTTGTTTGACTTAACTGTGTGCTTTTATGAGCCATCTGGCTGGAAGGATTAAAGTTACTTTTAATAACACTTCCTTTCAAAAAGAATTCAGTTTGAAGTTTCCCAGTAGGGCCTCCCAGTCAACAGCAGAGTCTGTTCCCCAATCTATGTCCCCCCCTCCTTTTCCATGTAGCCACCTTCTCCCCTTCCCTTCTTTGAAAGCCACATTCATTGTTCTGTTTGTAGAAGGTGATGCTTATACCATAATGTAAAACAGTAAAGTTAACTCCATTGTCTCCTCTTTCCAGATTTTAATGCGATCTTTACCAAAGCCAATATCCCCACACCGAAAACCCATTTCAAAAGAAATCCTTGAAAATTATATATGGAGAACGAAGTCACTTGATGCTTTGGACCTCATTGAGCGGTGTTTGAACACCAGCCTGGTGACAAGGTTCCATAACACACACACTGCACATTACTAGGAGAACCTCTGCTTTCGCTGATGTAGCCTTTCAATGTAGCCTCTCTTCTTTGTGTCTCTGTTCTTGCAGTGTTTCTGCTTCATGCTCCCTAGCTGTTTTCTCTGGCTCCCTCTTTCTTCTCACTGTTTTTGTCTGTGACTCATCTTGCTCTGCCACTTCCCCTGGCGTTGTCAGGGTCCCACGCAGCATACCCGTGACATGGGGGTTGGACTGAGTGGACAGCGAGCTGCACGTGCAGAGCTGCCGGGGACCATGGCAAGAGGACTGCAGCACATCCCGCCCGAGGCCGGAGACATCCATCACCTGCTCCTGCACTCGGGAAGACCTTCATCTCATCCCTAGATGGCAGCAGGATTCTGAAGCTGGCACAGCCCTTGGCAGGCTTTTCTGGTCTATTTTCCTGAACAAATTGCCAGGGGATAAGGTGGCTAAACATCCCAGCGCGTCCCTCGAGTGCAGGTCAAACAGAAGAGCAAGCCGGACAGACACAGCTGGCGGGGCCTCTGAAGTCAGATCCTGCAGCTCCGGACATCACATCCTCTCTTCGCACACACAGATGTGCAATGTGAAACAAAAGAAGGAAAAAAAAAAAGAAAAATAAAATAAAAGAAAGAAAGAAAAGGAAAGAAAAAGAAATAAAGGAAGGAAGAAGTTTGGTCTCTTGGAGACCGTGTCATTGTAAATACCAGTGATTCTGGACAGTGACAGAAGTCTCTGAAGCATGAGTGCACAGAGGTGTACGCGCACACATACACACAAGCACGCAGACACATCCTGCCAGAGGATGGGGACAGTAGGCCTTGGGGGCTGCAGGAAGATGGCAGGGTCTGAAGATGAGACTTTATTTCCATTGTCACAGCCATGCTGCTGTATTTGTTGGGGGGAAGTTTTGTCCCTGGAGCCTCAGTTATCTCATCTGTAAAATTGGGGTTATTACAGCTTTCAGTTCTGTGTAAATACAATGGATTATTAAAATGATCAATTGGAACAAAGAAGGGGGAAAATCAGTTTGGCAGGAATAGTCCCACCAGTGCAGCATTTGGCCCAGCAAAGGAATCTTCCTTCAGGGGAAGCATCGGAATGTTGTTGTTTCAATGTTTATTTTGATCAGGAACAAATGAATTCTTTGAAAACAAAGGCTGGAGGTTGTTTCAAAACTTAAAAGCTGGGGATCTTATCTCTAAGTCACTTATTTTATTTACACCTAGACCCCATCCCAGATTTTGTCCTCACTTGGAAAACCTATGCATCAGAACTTTTATCAATAGAAACTACCTGAACCAGCTCAACAGCTGTATCTTCAAGGGCCCCAGGATTACATAGGAAAATCAGAAACTGGTCTTTTTGGTTTATGCTATATTGGTAAAAGTTACTGTTGACATGGCATCTGACATATTGTGTGAATTATGGAAATTTCCCACAAAGGCTTACTCAGAGGGGGAAAAAAAAGATCCAACTATCTCATATTTTAGTACACTTGCCTGTCTCCTTCCTGTTTTGTGAGTTCTATCCCCTTCTTGCACCACTGCAATGTCCCTAACAAAAGGGCCAGGGGGACAGATGTCTACATCTCTTTGTCCTATCTGGGGTTATGATTCCTTCATTCTCTTCTGATCTAAAATTTCAGCAAACATACCACAGATAGAAAGCCCTCCTTCAAAACCTCAACCCCAGGAATCATATAATACATGTAAAATGTAAGTAACCTTGATTATTTACACTAAAGGGAGTAGAGTGTTTTGCAACCTATCACTTTACTTACTTCGGGTTTTACAGAACTTAAATCTGTTCCAAAGTGATACAGTGTGGGAGACACTAAGATGTTAAATAAAAGTCTGGTCAGTGACAATTATCCTTCCTTTAAAAGATTATGCCAGATCATGGAGCAGGAAGAAAAGTCAAAAAGTTTCTATCATTTGAGTTCTTCCTGTAATATTTGAGTATTTGGACCTATAACTTGACCCCTATAACATTAGCCCCCGCAATATTATCATATCAGTCATTCCAGAAATCTCATATTGTAATATTGACTTGCCAAATAATCTCATCCTTAGAGCTTTCTAATAGTCTCTCTCTGACAAAATTTTCAACATCATGAAGTCCTATACTTCAATGATCACCCACACTATTCTGAAAATCACCTCTCCATTGGTCCCTGCCCAGCTGTTCCTGCAAACCTTGCCATCCTGAACTTCACGGTGCATCACCTGAATTAGTCTTACTAAGACCTTCTATTCCTTGTATCTTCTCTTCTGGAAAAAGTATATGCCTCACTGGGAACTTCATGTAGAAAGCCTATAAAAAAGATCAAAACACTAATCTTCATTCATTCCACCAAGAACCAGGGAAGAGGACAATGTTGATGGCACTCACCTAGCATTCCTATGATTCTCATGGAATTCCTTACAAGCAGTCTTAGATGGACAGTTTGTTCTATCTTCTATTTCATTTACTTCTGATTCTTTGTTTTCTTATTTTTTAGGTCCTAGGGATTGAACTCAGGGACATGTAACCACTGGGCCACATCTCCAACCCTTTTTTATTTTTTTTATTTTTTTGTTTGAGACGGGGTCTGTCTAAGTTGCTTAGAGTCTTAATAAGTTTCTTAGGGTCTCTCTAAGTTGCTGAGGGTGGCTTTGAACCTGCAATACTCCAACCTCAGCCTCCAAAGCTACTGGAATTTCAAGTGTTTGCCACCGTACCTGGTTCCTATTTTTTTTCTTATCATTAGATACTTTGGTTATTTTACACTAATTATTTTATTCTGAGTATTTTTACTGAGGGTACCAAAACTTTGTCATTTTTCTCAACTTTCTCACCACCAAATATATACCATTCTGCAAAGCAGATGAGCCTCTCCACTGCTTCAAGATGAATGGAATTCATTAGAAAGAGTAGACCTGAAGCCCTGCACCTCACAGAAATGTTTATCTACCTGAGCTCCCCTCTTCACTTTCTTTCTTGTATTCTCAAGGGACAGAGGCCCTTTTTCTAAAGCATGGTACCCCATCCAGGAATTCTCTTCATCATAACCTTGCTCTTCTGCTCTAGGATGGAGAAATCTCTCTTCATACTCCCTTTTTATTCTTACATAATTCATCTGTCAAGCTCTCTACAAGCTCAGTGTTACTGAACAACTTGTATGTCAAGACAAACACACACACACACACACACACACACACACACACATTACACACTCCAATGCTCTACCACACTTCTTCTGTACCTTTGTTCATGCATGTCTTTGTGATGTAGAATGACTTTCTTATACTTATTTTTCCGCCTGATGTTTTCTCATCCTCCAAATCTCAGGCTCAAGGACTGTGTCCTGTAGAGTACACTTTCACTCACATGCAAAATAATGTATTTTGTTTGCCTTGCAGGGAATGCATAGCTTTACTATATCAGTTCACAATCTTTTTTTCTCATTTGTGTGTGCAATTTCTGTTTAACACACTACACTATGAATTCTTCAAGCGCAAAATCTGTGTCTTAGCCATCTTTATATTTTTTATTTGTTTTAATTAGTTACACATGATAGTACAATGATCTTGACATATCATACATTTGAATCCAATGGAATATTTAAAATAAAATGCAGACCCAGAAACATAGTATTAAAGTTTGCTTCATTTATCAGCCACATTGTATCCTATGATTATTGCCTTCAAATAAAATTGTTTTCTCACATCACCCCTAAAGAATGGAGAGTTCTTTAAAGGGTGTTCTTGTCACCTGAACCTTCTCCTCATTTTGCCTATTTGAGTACTACTGAGTACTAGTTCTAAGGCTACCCAGCCAAAATGGTCAGTGTTCTCATAGAACACTGGACTAGTATAAAAGGCTCTGCTCTTGTGAAACACACTGTGGTCAAGAAGATTTTCCAATTTGAAATGGATACTATAGAGAGAAGGAACAAGATGGCAGTGGAAGCAAAATTTATAAGGTAAAGAGACAACTTGAGCCCTAAAGGCAGAAAATTATCATACTCCTCTCAGTGAACTGAGTCTGAAAAGCAGAAGTAATGAAGATGTTATTGATTATATTAAACTGATAATTAAACTAAGGTTTTACACAAAGTGTCAGAATGCAGACTGGATCTCAGGTCTCAGTGTTAAAAGCAGAGCTCTTATGAGCCCACTTTATCTGCTTTTCTCATCTCTTTGTATAATCTGATGAGCATTATGAAGATAAGTGTCAAATAGCCAGGTCCTACCTAGTATGAATGAAAGGAAAAAAAATACAAAGAAAGGGTGAAACTTTGAAACAGAGGGCAAGACGGTGAGCTAGCAGCTGGTTTATTAGTCAATGAACTATTCATGATAGAAAGTGGCTTCTTAAGCTAAAGAGTCATCTATAGAGCATTTAAATTAATGGTCACATTTGATTGATGTTTACTCCAAGCTAGTCATATATCCTCGTGCTTTTCCTCCTCATCATCATGTGCACATACCAGGTAACACTGAATGGGCTTTACATATTTTGGTCCCAATAACCCCATGTGGTAGTTACTACAATAATCCAAACTCACTAGATGAGAAAAAAGGAGACACAAAAATTAAATAAATTGATTAATTTACCCAGCTAAGAATTGGAAGTCCACTGGATACACATTTATTCACATGCATTATTTCAACTAATACTCATAGCAATTTTAAAAATGAGTAATATAATTATATTTTATAGTATACTAATCATCATTTTGTAAATGAGGAATCTGAGGGATCAATAGAATAATATTTTGCACTCCTACTTAGGAAGATCCTATTTTGTCTGATTTAAAAATCCACATCTGATCTAAATAACATTATGCCTCTGTCGTTTCAAGCTGGATATTTAGGAATAAGTAGAAGGTTATCATGATTCAGTAAATTATCTCTTTATAGGATTAGTTTTGTACCTGTGTAAATAACATTTTAAATCTTCTTGAGAAAAATGATTTTTCAGAAAAAAGAAGAGGAGGAGGAAGAGGAGGAGGAGGAGGAGGAGGAGGAGGAGGATAAAGGAGAAAAAATAAACTTGCACTCCCAGTCTGACGTGGGGCATTAGTTTGACTTCAAAGAGGGGAATTTGCCTCTGGTGCTCCTGTTATTCCTTGGGTTGTACCTTCTCTTCCCTTCTTCTAAACTTGAAGAAATAATCTTTCCAGACTTGACTTTTTTCTTTTTTTTTTATTGTTGGTCGTTCAAAACATTACATAGTTCTTAATATATCATATTTCACAGTTTGATTCAAGTGGGTTATGAACTCCCATTTTTACCCCGTATACAGATTGACTTTTTTCTTACACAATAAAGCTATGACTCCTTTAGTCTTATTTATTTATTTATTTGTTTATTTATTTATTTATTTATTTATTTTCTGCAGGATACTTCCTAAGCCTAGAATTCAAGGGTCACTCCTTCAAAAGTCCATGCACCCTGGACCTCCATATAACAGATAGGGACAGAGAGCACCAAGAGGCCAACTATCTTAGTCCATTTTGTGTCACTAATAACACAATACCACAGGCTGGGAAATTATAAAGAAAAGAGGTTTAAAAGGAAGGAGCGGAGCCTGAGAGCGCCGGCCGTGACCGCGGCTACAGCGGTGACCCAGTGAGAGGAAGGCGGGGACGGTAGCAGCTGGAAATTTAAAATTGTTTGGAGTCAACACTGATTCCAACCATGGGTTTGTCAGCCTCTACCCCTGCTGTTCCAGTTCAGACCTCAAATGCTTCAGATCATCAGACAGCATCACCGCCTTCAGGATGCCCAATGCATGAAGGGAAAATGAAAGGCTGTCCAATGAATGCGGAACCCTCCGGTCCAACCTATGAGAGCAAAGCATACTCTGTGCCTACCCACCAAGATCGTGCATATGAATATGTGGAGTGTCCTGTTACAGGCGCTGCTGCTAAGAATAAGGAGAACCTGGATCCTTCAAATCTGATGCCACCACCTAATCAAACACCAGCTCCAGATCAGCCCTTTGCATTGTCTACCGTCAGAGAGGAGTCATCCATTCCACGAGCAGATTCAGAGAAAAAGTGGGTTTATCCTTCCGAACAGATGTTCTGGAATGCAATGTTAAGGAAAGGGTGGAAGTGGAAGGATGAGGATATTAGTCAGAAAGATATGTATAATATCATTAAAATTCACAATCAGAACAATGAACAGGCCTGGAAGGAGATTTTGAAGTGGGAAGCTCTTCATGCTGCGGAGTGCCCTTGTGGTCCATCTTTGATCCGATTTGGAGGGAAAGCAAAACAATATTCACCAAGAGCAAGAATTCGTTCCTGGATGGGGTATGAGCTGCCTTTTGACAGGCACGATTGGATCATCAACCGCTGTGGCACAGAAGTTAGATATGTGATAGATTATTAGATGGTGGTGAAGTCAATAAGGACTACCAGTTCACCATCTTGGACGTCCGCCCTGCCTTGGATTCGCTTTCAGCAGTATGGGACAGAATGAAAGTTGCTTGGTGGCACTGGACATCATAACCACTGTTTTGTTTCTGATGCAAAGTATAAACTTTTTTTTTTTTCTGAGAGATACATTATACTATTTTCCCCAAACTGAACTGCACTCATGATGTAATGGGAACTTCAAGTGGGTCATACACTTCATCCTCCACTTAGCAAAGGGCCCCTGCTCCATTCAGTTTTGAGCTGCAGTTTGCCTTGTGGTTTATAGCAAATAGTTCTAAGTTTTCTTCCCGTTTGGTTTAAGTGGGAAGCAGTACCTCAGTTTGCCCGTTAGCTGCAATATTGCCTATGTATTTCATCTAGAAAAGTCTGAAAAACCTCTGAAAAAGTTTTTTAGAAAGTGAGGAAAGCTGCTTTTTTCTTACCATTTTCTCAGGAATATTTGAGAGGTAAAACCTGAAAGCCAGTGTACTGCTCATGATCTTTTACCTGGTCAAATCTTTTAACTAAAATAATTTATTATAAATAAGCAATATCTTTTTAAAAAGAGACTATTATTTCTGAAGTCCCTACAATTTAGTAGAGACCCTGAACAAAATGCAAAGCCATACCCTTGCACTCCAGCAAGACTAAGGCAAGGTGTGTCTTGGCTCTCAATTCTTATTTATATGCATTTTTCAGACTGGGCCTTGTTAAAGAAGTTTCAATTCACCATGAGGTGCTGATGCATATGCTTTGCAACATATATTTCAATTTTTAAAATATTTTCCTGTTGTTCTGATATGTAACTCTGCTTCCCCAAACAGGTCTCTTCATTGTCCCTGGAATTTAAAGTTATCCCAACTTTGAGAGTCCCATTCCTTCCTCCATTGGAAGCCTTCCTTCTGGTTGGCTTAATCCGGATTTAAATGTCTGGCTCAAGTCACAGTGCCAGTGATTATATTTAGCTGAGTATTAACATTCACAAGAAGAGTATTTTTCTCAGATGTAGTTATGTTTGCATTAATTCACTGTCTCAATTTTTATGTTTTAAAGAAGCTTTAAGCTTGGTGTTGAAATTCCTTGTATCAGTAACCCCAAAACTGATTGTTCTAATTATAACAGCATGTTACAAATGACTGTTTTTTTAAAGTGTTGATAATATTAAATCCTTTAATTTATCCTGGATACTGTAGTGTTAAATTAGTGGATGAAATTGGCAGTCTGTGATTTATTAATTTGGTATGGATTTCTTGGGTGTGTCAGTTTTGTGTGGAGTTTCAAAAATCCAAAAAGCTTAAGTTCTACATGTCAAGAGTATTTTGTACATTTTTAAATAAAGCTGATAGTTAACAGGTAAAAAAAAAAAAAGAAAAGAGGTTTATTCTGGCTCATATTCTGGTCCAAGGTCAAAGGCTTCATCTAGTGATTTTTCCCTGGCTAACATGGTCCCAAGGTGGTATAAGGAATCATGTAGTGTGTAACAGGAGATTGTGTGTTTATGATGTTCTCTCTTTTTCTTAAAATGACACCAGGATTCAATCACAAGGGCTCCACCCTGATGATTTAGTCTAATTCTGAACACCCTGCAAAAATCCCACTTCTAAACACGTAGATGGATTGTTTTAATTCTCATAACTTTTCACAATGGGGTTAAATTTCAATATGAGTTTTCATAGAGGACAAACCATATCAAAGCCTAGTAGTACACATCTGGAGTGGTCAGAAAAGAATACATGGAATGTTCCTTTTTACTACTGCACATATACAGTGTAGTCATTGATTGTTCTTAGAGAATGTTTTTGAGCAATAGCTTCTGATTTGTTGGGGAGTTTAGCAAATCTGCCTTTCTGTTGGCAGGGATGGGGAGATGGATTGATTTTCACAATGAACCAGTGGCTTCTGGAAATTTAGATAAGACTGTTCCTCTCTTCCAGTAACATAGAAAAGTACATTGTCTTCCAAAATAAAATTACTGCAAGGAAGAGAAGCTGGGCTAGAGTTCTAGCCCCAGTTAAGTGGCTAAGATTCTTAGGAATTCCTGATTTTCCCATTGGGACTCTATGTTGGAACATTAAATAATATAGTTAGAAGAAAGGGAGGGAACAAGAGAGAAAGGAAAGGAATAAAGGAAAGGAAAAAAGGAGGGAGAGAGAGAATGAGTAGCCCAACACAAGGTAATTCTACTGACTAGACAGGATCTGGGCTGCAAGATCACCCTGAAGGATTTCACTGAATTGAGAGGTCCTTTGCTACAGAGTGATATTGAGGCTAAAACAAACAAACCCATGAAAATAGTACTAATCCATTTTTTCTTGGCCATTTTGAAAGTAATTGAAATGTTTGGGTGGATAAATCTCCATGCCCTTAAGAAATTACTGAATGGGATTATTTACCCCAAATAAAAATGTTCTTAGGGGTTTGGGTAGGTAGTTTGATTAACTGAAAACAGCCAAAAGTTGAAGTATGTACTCTTTGGTAATATGTAGAATAGGTCATTTTTATAATTTATTGAAATCAAGAATATCTCCTCTCGGTGACACAAATGTCCTCTGTATCAAATGGATGTATTTTGAGTGGTAGAATATAGAGCCGAAGAAAAGGAATTACAAATCACACCACAGAGGGGACCAATCCACTTGCTGATTTTGAAAGCCTTCCTGCTTATGTCAATCACTGTCTTTGAGCCATGATACTTGTCACCAGCAGTTATGAAAGTAATTCTCAGAGTTTATTCTCATGATCATTATGAAAAAGATCAGCACTTAAAATGAAATTAAAACCTATCTCTAACCCTGCACAAAATGCAACTCAAAGTGAACCAAAGATTTAGGCACTAGAAGAGAGACCCTGTGCCTAATAGAAGAAAATATAGGCCCAAATATTTACCATATTTGTTTAGAAACTTCCTAAACAAAACTCCAAAAGTGCAAGAAGTAAAGTCAAGAATCATTAAATGGGATGGATTCAAACTAAAAAGATTCCTTGCAGCAAAAAAAAAAAAAAGCCCACAGAATGGGAGAAAAACTTTACATATACCCCAGATAGAGCATTAATCTCCAGGATAAAGAATTCAAAAACTTAATATAATAATAATAATAATAATACAATCAATAAATGGGTTAAGGAGCTGAACAGTCTCTTCACAGAAGAAGAAATGCAATCAACCAACAAATATTTGAAAATATGTTCAACATCCCTATAGCAATTAGAGAAATGCAAATAAAAACTACACAGATATTCCATCTTACTCCATTCAAAATGGAAATTACCAAGAATACAAGCAACAATAAATGTTGGTGAAGATGTAGGGTGAAACGTATACTTATACATTACTGCTGGGACTGCAAGTTGGTGCAACCACTATGAAAAGCAGTATGGAGAGTACTCAGAAAATTTAGAATGGAATCACCATTTGACCCAGTTACTCCACTCCTCTATTTATACTCAAAGGACTTAAGATCAGCATATTGCAGTGACACAGCCACATCAATATTTTATAGCAGCTTAATTCATGATAGCTAAACTATGAAATGAATCTAGGTGTCATTCAACAGATGAATGTGTAAAGAAAATATACACAATGGAATATTATTCAGCCATAAAGAAGAATTATGACATTTGAGTGTAAATGGATGGAACTGAAGAACATTATTCTAAGCAAAGTAAGCCAATACCAAAGAACCAAAAGGCTAATGTTTTGTCTGATATAGGCATGCTAATTCACAATATGAGGAGCAGGATAGAGGTACTTTGGATTAGACAAAGGGGAGTGAAGGGAGGGGAGGAGGTATGGGAATAAGAAGGAGTAGAGCAAATCGGTCATTATTACCCTATGTATATATATGATTACATGACCAGTGTAATTCTACATCATGTATAATCAGAAGACGGAGAAATTATGCCCCATTTATGTGTGAATTATGGGTGATCTATGAGTTGGAGAGGTGGAAAAGGTGGAGAGGGGCATTCTTCTAAATATTTTGACAAGTTCTATACTAGAGAATCAAAATAACATTGTTTAACTTATAGAGTCAAATATTTAATCTTTTGATTTTTTAAAAATTGTTTAATGTCCACAAAACCTTGAAAAACTACTATACTTAGCATTTTAACAATGAAAATTAAAAATTCTTTAGAATTCTTTTAAATATACAAATGGGAGAAATTGAGGCTTATTCAAAATGTTTGAATCATATCCAGATCCCAAAAATGTTCATCAATAAGTGATTTTCAACATAGGTGATGTCACTTGATTAAAATATGGAGTTTTACTCTTAGCCATTGGTGTTCAATATTCTCATCAGTGTATTAATGAATAGCTTCTTAAAACAATAGAGAGAAAAAGTTGTGAGAAATGGTTAGAAATATTTCTTCATTTCAAGTCACAACAACTTGCTCCAAGGTGACCGTGTGAGGGCTCCAAATACAGCACATGGCTACTTACCTGAATGAGGATACCTTAATTAAACAGATATAAGTTGTGTCAGAAAACAAAGTGTATCATGTCATTCGAAGGTCTTCTTTCTCTTGCCTCCTCACCCATAATTTAACCCCTTCCATACACATCAGATAGTTTCTTCAAAAGTCAAGCACTTTCCTAACTCAAGAATTTTAGAACTTTTTTTTTCTTTTTCTCAAAACACTCATTATACTCTATTAACCCCACCACTACCTGAAACAGACAAAAATACTCAGAAATGTTCATATAAATGATTCAGAGCTATTCAAGCTATCTTCCATAGATGACCTAAACTATTACTCAAGTACCCCTACTAATCACTCTCCTGATACTCTGCCTTTTGACTTCAATTGAATTTGTAATCATTCATGGATTTCTATTTGTTTGTTTGTTATCTGGCTTCCACAAGATTAAAGAGGTCAGGGAACCCACTTGTTTTGCTTTTCATAATATGTCCAACAGCTGGACCAGTTCTCCATATATGGTAAGTAACATATATGAATGAATATAAAAATGTTGATATCTATACTTCTACTGTCCAACTCAGTGAAGATGATTTTTATAACAGAATGGTGACATGTGGTCTGAAATTTGAAAGTGGTGTGAGATTTTTATAGGCTCAAATTCAAGGAAACTAATAGTCCCACTATGTCCTGCTATTTCCAGACCATGACTCAAGAATTTTATAAAATTCTACTGCCACTTATAAAAACAGACATTGATAAATGTGAGCACACTCTGAAAATTAACCAGATGTCATATTGCAGATTGTATCACACATGGCATTGTTGAAAGAATCGGATTTTTAACCTGAAGAAGAAAAGTAGACAGGTAATAACATTTTATCCATAGGGAAGAGAGATTTACACAATTTTTGGAGCTTGAAAAAGAGTTTCCCATACTTTAGAAGAAGTTATTCGGACAGAGATTTGGTCAGGATATAAAATCAACACACATAAATCAAAGGCATTTCTGTATATCAGCGACAAAACTTCTGAAACGGAAATGAGGAAAAACACTCCATTCACAATATCCTCAAAAAAAAAATAAAATACTTGGGAATCAATCTAATAAAAGAGGTGAAAGACCTATACAATGAAAACTACAGAACCCTAAAGAGAGAAATAGAAGAGGATCTTAGAAGATGGAAAAATATACCTTGTTCATGGATAGGCAGAACTAACATCATCAAAATGGCGATATTACCAAAAGATCTCTATAGGTTTAATGCAATGCCAATCAAAATCCCAATGGCATTTCTTGTAGAAATAGATAAAGCAATCGTGAAATTCATATGGAAAAATAAAAGACCCAGAATAGCAAAAACAATTCTAAGCAGGCAGTGTGAATCAGGTGGTATAGCGATACCAGATTTCAAACTATATTACAGAGCAATAGTAATAAAAACAGCATGGTACTGGTACCAGAACAGGCGGGTGGACCAGTGGTACAGAATAGAGGACACAGAGACTAATCCACAAAGCTACAACTATCTTATATTTGATAAAGGAGCTAAAAACATGCAATGGAGAAGGATAGCATCTTCAACAAATGGTGTTGGGAAAACTGGAAATCCATATGCAACAAAATGAAACTGAATCCCCTCCTCTCGCCATGCACAAAAGTCAACTCAAAGTGGATCAAGGAGCTAGATATCAAATCAGAGACTCTCCGTCTGATAGAAGAAAAAGTTGGCTCCGATCTACAGATTGTGGGGTCGGGCTCAAAATTCCTTAATAGGACACCCATAGCACAAGAGTTAATAACAAGAATCAACAAATAGGACTTTCTTAAACTAAAAAGTTTTTTCTCAGCAAGAGAAACAATAAGAGAGGTAAATAGGGAGCCTACATCATGGGAACAAATTTTTACTCCTCACACTTCAGATAGAGCCCTAATATCCAGAGTATACAAAGAACTCAAAAAATTAGACAATAAGAAAACAAATAACCCAATCAACAAATGGGCCAAGGACATGAACAAACACTTCACAGAGGAGGACATACAATCAATCAACAAGTACATGAAAAAATGCTCACCATCTCTAGCAGTCAAGGAAATTCAAATCAAAACCACCCTAAGATACCACCTCACCCCAGTAAGATTGGCAGCCATGATGAAGTCAAACAACAATGAGTGCTGGCGAGGATGTGGGGAAAAGGGTACTCTTGTACACTGCTGGTGGGACTGCAAACGGGTGCGGCCAATTTGGAAAGCAGTATGTAGATTCCTGGGAAAGCTGGGAATGGAACCACCATTTGACCCAGCTATTGCCCTTCTCAGACTATTTCCTGAAGACCTTAAAAGAGCACACTACAGGGATACTGCCACATCAATGTTCATAGCAGCACAATTCACAATTGCTAGACTGTGGAATCAACCCAGATGCCCTTCAATAGATGAATGGATAAAAAAAATGTGGCATTTATACACCATGGAGTATTACGCAGCACTAAAAAATGACAAAAATCACGGAATTTGCAGGGTAATGGATGGCACTAGAGCAGATTATGCTTAGTGAAGCTAGCCAATCCCTAAAAAACAAATACCAATTGTCTTCTTTGATATAATGAGAGCAACTAAGAACAGAACAGGGAGGAAGAGCAGGAAGAAAAGATTAACATTAAACAGAGACATGAGGTGGGAGGGAAAGGGAGAGAAAAAGGGAAATCACATGGAAATGGAGGGAGACCCTCATTGTTATACAAAATTACATATAAGAGGTTATGAGGGGAATGGGATAACAAACATGGAGGGAAATGAATTACAGTAGATGGGGTAGAGAGAGAAGATGGGAGGGGAGGGGAGGGGGATAGTAGAGGATAGGAAAGGTAGCAGAATACAACAGTCACTAATATGGCAGTATGTAAAAATGTGATGTGTAACCGATGTGATTCTGCAATCTGTATTGGGGTAAAAATGGGAGTTCATAACCCACTTGATTCTAATGTATGAAATATGATATGTCAAGAGCTTTGTAATGTTGTGAACAACCAATAAAAAAAATAGAAGAAGTTATTCGGACACAGATTTGGGTTGAATATAGTAAGACCCTTCTGAAGCCTATAGTGAGTAAGTAAAACACTAAGCAGGCTGTTCTGTTTATTCTGGGATCCTTGAGTCTGGAAGCATTCATAAATGGACCCTATGACCTTCTGCCTAAAAATTGTGAAGGGAAGCATTGAACTGGTTTATCATGCAAATAGGTGATTGACTCCTCATTAAGCTCTTACTGTTTTATATTGGCAGAGGTGGTATCTATGCCTTGCTTTGTTTTCTCACTTGTAAAATATGAATGATGAAATAATAACTGAGTTAGTCTGCTTTTTATAAACCGGGACATAATAACTGAAATAAACAAAACAGAGGATAAAAAATATTTACTTTGGCTCTAGTTTCAGAAGTTTTAGTCCTTAGTCACTTGACCCTGTTGTTTTGGGTCTGTGACAAGAAATGCATGGTGGAAAGAATATTGAGAGAGAGGAAAAAGAGCAAATGGAGTCTCGATGTCCCCTTCAAGGGCACACCCACAATGACCTAACTTTCTTCTACTAGGCCCCACCTCCTTAAAAATTCCAAACCCTTCCAAGAGCACTGCAGGCCGGTGACTAAGCCCATGGCCTTTGAGGTACATTAAAGATTCAACCCTAACAATAAAAATAATAGTACCATTAATAATAAGATACTAATAATCATTATTTTATGGATTGCTGATAGAATTAAATGAGAAAAATACATGTATGATGATGTGAGGGGGAATAAAAGAAATGTGTCACATAAGATTGGGTAGAGAGAAGTTATGGGGGGGAGGGGAGGGAAAGGGAGGATAGGAAGGGCAGCAGAATAAAATAGACACTAGTATTGCTGTATGTATATATGTGTCTGTATAACAAATGTGATTCTGCAAACTGTACACTCAGAAAAATGAGAAATTATACTTCATTTGATTCAAATTTATGATATGTCAAGATCATTGTAATGTCATGTGCAATTAATAAAAAAGGAAAAAAAGAATTAAATGAGAAAAATGTTTTTTAAATATTATTATACATTGTATGGGATGAAAAAAATTAAGGCATTTATGATAACCAACATTTATACAGCATTTATTAGAGCTAGGCACAGTACTAATCATATTGTGCTCCATAAATAATTATCTGTTGAATTGAATGCACAAAATATTATTGCTGATATTAATGTTTCATAGTAAATTAAATAGCTGACCTCAAATGAATGATTGGTATATATACTTGATCATGATAATTTTTTCTGGCTTGCTAATTTCCGAACTGTCATTGCTCATTCAGTGGGTGAACTGTCTCCTGCAATCCCTCACCAAGAGCAGCATGTTGACCACTTCAAAAAGCAGTGAGATAAGGATACAAAGCCCCATGGTTTCTCACAGTTACACATACAGCAATACTTACACATGCAGAAATTCTATATTTCATAAGCATAGATCATCCTGTGATTTGGTGATTAAAAACATTAAGTTGGAATTGGTAGAACTTGATTCTACTCTTCAATTTGTCATTAGCTAGTTGTGCCATGTAACTCATGTTTTGTGGGCACACATGGGAAATAAGAATGAGTTATTACTATCCATTTTATTTCTATTATATATTTTAAATTCAATATTCTATTTGTCCATTAAAAAGTGGCTCTTTGATATAACTGACATTTTTAAACTTTAAAATCATTTTAAAAGTGAATTTAAGGAGCTAGAAAATGAATGCTTGAACTGGGGGATTGGTATAGGAGCAAATTTATGCAAATACAATACATAGAGTAGATTTGAGAGTGTTGAATGCCTTAAGAAGAAAAATTATAAGACAAGAGAAGCAATCAATTTTAAGAAAACTCTCATCTTCACTGGGCAAAAGGCAGTAGGATTTCTTACAGATAAGGGGTTCTATGGTTATGTGTAATTTTTTATCTATTTTCTTGTCCTGCTAGAAACTAAATATAAGTATAGGAGTCCATTCCTTCCTTAGCTTTTAAAGTAGTTTTACATTTCCTTGCTAGAAAATACAGCCTGTGGTGATGCAGTAGAGAAGATCTGGTACTAGAAGATTTCTGAGCAAAGCTCCAAAGAGATTTCATCTATACCTCTTCTGTGGTAGTACTCCTTCAACCCTGTTACAGAATCTCAGTTGGAATAATAAGTCACAAAGCACAATTAAGCAAGCAAGAATAAAGTCGTCTTGTTTGAATAGAAGTGTACACAATGAACAAGAAGAAATAAAAGAAGGAAGAGACTTGAATATAATTCAGTTTCTATCTTGTGTGGGGAACTACTTAAGAATTTTATAACAATCCTGTGATTTAACTATTATCATATCATTTTTAATAAGGAGACAGAAGTTCAGAAAGGTTAAAATTTTCCCTGAAGTCATGCCACCACTGAGAAGAAAAGGTAGAATTTAAGCAAGACCTGCTCATGTCTGCTCTTCCCACATGCTATTCACATATAGTGCATTTTAAAACTTCTTAACAGATATGCTTTGCTGTTTTAATATAAGTTCAGTTGTTAACAGAATGAACAACCTAATCTTTATTTCCAAATTAAAGAGAAACTTTTAAAAATTAATGGTTTAGGCTATACAACCATATCTAAGATATTTCCTGTGGCCCAGCAGCAGAATTATATAATTGCCAATCAAATTGGAAGATTAAAAATGTAAGCACATTGATATCCCCTGTTTACTATCATTTTTCTTTCCTTCAACCAGTTATTTATATCAGGAATAGTTTAGAGCATTGTTATAGACTACAAAATCCTGCAGTCTTAAATCTTTAAGTTCTTTAAATTATGAGATCACTGGGCGGGGGTGTGGTTCAGTGGTAGAATGTTTGCCTTGTGCATTATACCCCCAGCTCTGCCTCTGACCCTATCCCCCAAAATAGATGAGATTATTGTACCAAGGTCAACTTACAAAAAAGCTAATTACTTCCAACATGTGACTCCTACAGTAGTAGAGCCAGCCCAATGCAGAAAGTCATTTACTCACCCATATATTTACTAAGATCCAACACTTTTTAAAGCTTTTGATATATAACAATGAACATTAAAAACAATGGTCCTGTTGTACTAGAAGTTATGATTTACTGACAAACCCTCTGCAGGAGGTTTTCTCCATTTTCTCCATCAAAATGAAGAAATCCTAAATTATAAGAAGAAACTGATCACATAAAAATAAGGGGTAAAAACATTTCTGGAAGATAGTAATGAGTCTTCAGGTGAGACCAAGTTTGTCATTTTGCAGAAGCAGAATCAATTCCTTCTATGGCTTATGTGTGTTGGTTAGATGCTTTTAGATATGGTCAGGGATAAACGGGACCAAGTTGTCTGTGTCTTCATAAGCCAGGGTGAGAAATTTAGACTTTATTATAAATACACTGAAAAGCTGTTCAGGTTGTATGTTGAGGAGATGTGATGCAAATTATGATTTTAAAAGTTTATTTTCTCTGCTTAGAAAGATGAAAGATCAGAAATGAGCAGGAGGATCAGTCAGGAGTCAGATGGCAGTGGACCAGGAGATGACACTGACAGAGACAGAGATGGAATGAGTGAGGAAGATCTGAGCTATGATTTTGTGGCAGAGTCGGCAGGTCCTACTTGTGATTTTTTTTGGGGGGGTGGGTTATCAAGGAAGACATTTTGCTTAGCTTAAGCAGTGGTTTTGGCTGGCTAGTGGAGTGGTTATCTAGTGGAGATGAAACACACTTAGTAAAGAGGAGATTGAGGATGAGGGATGGGGAAGGTAGTGAACATTTCTGTTTTGAACATGATAAATTTGAGATGCATATTAGACATTCCTTAGAGATACTAGCCTGGAGATAGGGGTAGAGGTCAAGGCTATAGATGTAGTTTTGGAGTCATTATCATATAGATGAATTTGAGGCCATGGAAGTAGATGAGATTACCTATGGAGAGGAGATAAAGGATCCCTAGAATGAGCCCTAGGGCACTTCAAAATTTTGAAAGCAGTACTTTTCCTTAAATAAATATCTTTCTATTTAACTAGGAGATTTAATTTCAGAAGTTTTCCATGAAAGGGTTGAAAAACAAAGCTAAGCAATCGTTATTTTTTTCTTTAAAATATTCTTTAATCCCCATGCCCTAAAGACCATATATAAAGTTATAAGTAGTCTAATAAGAGAAATATGAAAATACACACAGTGAAACAATTTGTTTAAGAAGGGCTTTCTGATGATTGCTTTGTACTTAATGGCATTTTGCTCTACCTTTGGACATTATCTGTCATTCAGACTTCCCCAATAATGGGTTGTGATTGTGTATGTTATACCTTTCCAAACTGAGAAGTAGGTGTTATTTTCTGAACCCTATGAACTGTACCTTCATGAGTTTAAACCCTGTCAGAAGAATAGCTAGAGACTCCCTTGATCACAGAACAATTGCAGCTCAGAATTACTAAAATCTTCTTTATGCTTCTCATTTAAGGGTACAATGGTATCATTCCCATCTGTAGGAACTCTGGGCTCCTAAGCACAGTGTTACTTACTGTATCAATTTCAAGGCCTGCTAGCTGTGGGTTTGAAATAGCTGCACTCTGTGAAACCTTGCCTTTAAATCCCAGGAAAGAAGGTTCAACCCTTTATTGTCTAAAAATAAACCAACTCAGTTGGGAGTCCTTCTGATGATGCCCTCGAAATTACCATCCTTCATGTTCTGTATGGAAATAAGAGTCCATACATATTTTTAATACAATTTTGGTTTTCCTTTGAGGTTTAACCAACTTAAAACAACAAAAAATGTCTTTTCAATATGACTCTTGGAAAAATGTTTGTTTCTTCCTATCTGAGTGTATCACAATCCATGGTTGCTTATCAATCTTTCCCTGGAGGACAAGTTATTTCTTTTATGAAGATGCATATCAGTTTTATGTGCCATCCCATACCACTCGCTTTTGGGGACTATTCTCACACTGAGGCATACACTTATCTTACTTTTGCTTTTCTGGTTGCTCATACCCAGAAGCTATTTCTGATCCTAATAGGAATTACAAAAATCATCTTCCTGGAGTGCAAACTGGCACCAGGTGAAGGGTGGACTTTCCTTCCTATCTTCACTGCTTTCCTGATCTGTTTCCTTTCTGACTTCTAAAATGTTCATGTGCTTATTCTGTTTGAGTCTATTCCCAGCCTTCTCCCGGAACTGAGTTTATTATTAGAGCATATTCTTACCATAGCTTCACTCTTCTGGTCTCAAACTTTCACTAAAATCCTTCTTCTGTGACATTCACTCCCTTCATCTGTAGATTCCTCAGTATTCCTGGATTATCTCATTTAATAAAGATTTATGGTTTTCTTACCTGCTGAAGTAAACACCTTTTATGTCCTATTCAAGTAAGTTCAAACCCTATAGAGAGGAGAATGTCAGGTCTTTTAGGATACTCACCTCAATGCATTTTGAATAATAACATGGTCTAAGATAGTATTTTCCTAAAGTACATACACTAATGCTGTGATCCTCTATTACATTTAGTAAAATAATTATCCAAATGGATGTTTTTCATTTTACTCTTCTTACCATTTTCATATTTTTAATACAATTTTGGTTTTCCTTTGAGGTTTAACCAACTGAAAACAAAAAAATGTCTTGAGAATCCCATTTTTTTTCATTTTACATTCTGTTCTTGTCAACCTTTCCAAAGTAGAGGTAATGACCAGGAGTATTTCTTCCATCCTTACCTTCTACTTCCTGTGCCAGTTTTCAACTCTTATTTTTACAAATAAGGTCACTGACAGGAAACTCATCCCAAATGAGTGCTCTTCAATGGCACAGACATAATTCAAACCCAAAGAGAATAGTTGTGGAATTTATGTACTCACCTTCTATATATACTATTTTACTCAAACAAGATACTTGGTTCTTCTTATGTAGATAAGTAATATCTTTATTATCTTGATAAAAAATAAAACATAATAAATTTCCTAAAAGGTCAGACATTACTTAAGATGCATAGCATTTCCATAGTTTTGAATGAGTGTTAACTCTCCCAAAATTGGCATTTCAGGTAAAGATTAGGGTCTTGAATTAAATTAATAGAGTTTTCTTATTACTGAAACTTTATGTACCTCAAGCAATTTGTGTGTGCAGAATAGGGTGAGGATATTATTTTGCTATGGAAATAATTTCATAGTCAGGGTCATTACAAAGGATACCATGCTCTGGCGGTCCCTAAAAATTCTCCAGAGGTGTGCCACCTGGCAGCTCTTTACACATGATGTCAGTGAAAACACCATCCAGACGTGTTGACCTAGCACTTGAACTTGGATCCTAAGTTAAATAAGGGAAGAGGCCATTTTTGACCTAGCTACTCAATTTGGTCTCTTCTGATCTATTCTTTTCTGAGTTATTTTTCCCACATTTTATCTTAAATTCCAGGATCCCAGATCTGATAGAAGGACATCCTGGCACATAAATCAAAATTGCTCTCACTCAGTAGGGGCAATTTCCTTGGTGCCAAGAAGATTCTGCACATCCAGTCCTAGGGTCAGCCATACCACAGCCTGACTGAGATTGCTAGTTGTGCAAATCCTCTGGATTCTTGCCTTTGTCCTTTTCCTATGTAAACCCAAAGCACTACTGTTTCATCCTGACGACAGCATTTTGATCAATTCTCCCCATGTGGCCATATGAAGAATTAATACCTTTCCTGAATTCACCACTTGTCTCCTGTCTGGTTATTTGGAGTGAACCTGGTCTCTTGAGAACCAGAGCCAGGCATCTGGCCTAGGACACCAGTAGCACTCTTAAGGGCACATACTATGAGACATGAACAAATTATTGAAATTAGTTCATATGTACCTGAATCATAAGTGAAATCTTGGGAATAAATGAAATCTTTTTTTTTCAGATATTGTAATAGCCAATTTCATGTAGTCAGTTTCTATATAATCATATGTTTAAAAATGTTAGATCCTCATTTATAAAGTGTGCCCTATCTATTTTAGTCATATTTTCATTTAGTGCTTCCTTGTTTCCTTATGTTTCCTCACATTAGCTTGTAATACTAGCATGTAAAAAAATATTTTATTTTCCAATCAGGAATCTTAACATGCAACAATAATATGATGTGAATGTTTAAGTTGGCTACACATTATATCCAATATAACATACTTTCTTTAAATTAATAAAGTAAATCATAAAAACCATAGTTTTAATTTTATAGAGTCAATCAAACACTTTTCTTTTGCCTCTATCTTCAAATTCTCTTAAATTTGTTTTATTAAAGCTTTAAAATACAGGAATTATTGTGTCATTTTAAATTACACAAAACATTTATCTAACAATTTAGCTATTATCTATTTAGCTTAGATCCATAGAAACTGACATTCCCTCAAGAACAGATTGTGGTTAGCATTCTGGAGGAGTAAGAACTGGTGAATATGTATGCTTTGATATAGAAGATGTAATTCTTTCATTGGTTTTAAAGACATGTCTAGGATTGAATAGAGAGAGTGTACAAAGGCACCTTATTGGTGTCTGGGGGTGGTGGGAAACACAATGCATGTGGATAGCAGAATCCAATTGTTACCTCAAAGAATCTAGGAAAAATCAGATCACTTCAGTCACTATCCCAGGACAAGAACAATAAGCTGGGAGCCATCTGGGAGAATCGTGGCTGCTGAAGTTTTGCTTACAGAACAACTTTTCATATCAACAACAAGGGTTTCACCATAAAACCTTTGAGCTGGAAGACTGGTTTCCTGAGTGTATTTTTAAAGAATGCCCATTGGAGATATTTGCTACACAATGTACAATAATTTGACATTCTTTGAAGCAACAAACAGCCAGGAAGGATCAGAAAGATATGAACTTTTAAGACATTGCTCATTCTAACTGACTTTGAACTTTAAAGCCTCCTTTTCAGTGATGAAGGGGTCTACAATGGGAATTCAAATCTTGAAATCACAGCTTGAAATGCCTATCCAGATGAAGTCATGCAGAAAACGAAACATATCTGGCATAACAAGGCAATGTTCTATGAAGTATTCAAAATGTAGCTAGATAGGGCTCTGGTAACTTGGTTGGAAAGTTTTCAGTGGCCTAAAAAAGGGACACTTGGAACTCCATGGATACCAGCTAACAAACAAACAAACAAAAAACAAGACAATGTCAAAGGAAAGGGCAACAAGTGAATAATCAGGATCTTTTCTCCAGCTCCCCCTTCTTCAAATCACCCAGACCCTTGACCCTAAGCAAGAATTCTAAGAGTATTTAGAAAAACCATGTGTAGTCACATGATAACCAGGTATTAAATGTGCAGAGGATTCAATGGAGTCCTTTGGTGTCAGTTTGCATTTGGCTACAAGAACACACACATGCAGAAGGTGAAAAGGTGAGACACCTCTGGGATGACAGCTATCTGAGAATTGTGAATCTGCCATATATAGGTCAGAACTTGCAGAATCAAGCCAGGTGAGGATAAAAAAGTCATGACTCTCCCACGTGACTCAGAACATCTACGCATATCCTTTTCTTCTCACCCCAGTTAAGAAACTTGTTGAGAGTGGTTATCTCAGATCTCTTATAATTATTCTTTGCATGTATTGTACATTTTATACAGCAATGTTTTGTTTAGTAACTGTGACTCTGTATATGTGTGTATGTGTTTTGTTGTTTTTCACTAGCTAGCATTTAGCATTGTCGCGTCCCCCTTGCCCGCAAGGAAGACGCAACACCGGGAATCTTCTTCCAGTCGTTTATTCAGGTTCTCGAGATCTCTTACACTCTACTCTCTTCTTCATCTTCCTCTTCCTCATCTTCCTCCCCGAATGCTCCTACCAGCCTTAATAAAGCATCTCAAGCCCCAATGCGAAGCTGCCACGTGGAGCTTTCTCATAGGGTGTTAGAAAACCACGCACCAACTCTCCCAATTAAGGAGTTGTTTGTCACAAACCACAGTCGAGCCAGCGCCATCTTGTAATGGCGACCGCAGTCCGCAGAAACGGCTCACTACAGTTCCCCCTTTTGTTTTCTAAAAACAATACAGGCGAGAGTAGAGGTCCTATCCCACTGTGCAGAAGTGGCTGCATAGTATGGCTCAGCCCCAAGGAGGGCCCTTCCCCAGATCTGAGACCATATCAGCCGACGCTTTTCTCGTGGGACGGGGCGTGGACGCGTCTAACCCGCATGCAATAGGACATGCTCTCCTTGAGGTCCACTTCAAGGATCACTCAAGTGCAGTGCCTTGCCTCGCATCCTGTATCGTGATGGACGAAGGGGGATAGCTGAGGCTGAACTGTGGCTGTTTAGAAACACAACGACAAACAAGTTGGTAACACCCTAAAAGAAAGGCACGGGTAATCTGTGCAAGCCAGACTTGAGGTGAAATGCCATTACTCATACTAAGCCTTCAACCAGGAACCTTATCAGACCCAAACAGGTCAGGACGTTCCCACATGACCGTTGTTGGCTGAATATGAAAACAGACACCACAAATCTTTCAAGGCCTTGTGAGCTCCTTCAAGGTCTTGTGAGCTGGCCTCTTTGACATGCACAAAAATCAGGGCTGGATCCAAGCCCTGGGGGCCGGGGGGAATCCGTGCCAGCAGTTCCCCCCCTTTTGTTTGTTGCACGTCAAAGGGAATCAAGTAGCCCCTGTCTTAGGTCGTTCACTGCCCCTACACTGCTTACCCGTCTTTGGGGAGGCCCCATTCCCCTGTCTTAGGTTGCAGTGCAAGCGTGAAAGTTGCCCGTCTCTGGGTACTACAAGATCAGCTTGTTGTTGCCAAGGCGTTCAGTGGTATCTATTCAGCCAGTCATTATTGGGTCTTTAATTGGTTCCGGTTCAACAAGGCATAGAGTAAAAATAAAGAAGAAAAAGGGGGCAAAAGGAGGAAGGCATGAAGCAGGGATCATTGTAGAAAAATCATCTTCGAATTGGTCGGAGACAAACTTCAGCAAGATCATCCTTGGTCTGCAGGCGTTGATAATGGATCTGTATTGGCTTAGAAGTCAGAATGTTAATTTGGTCTTTAATAAATTGTGTCATTCTCTTACCTAGGCAGGGGCCTACAGCAGCCATAAGGAGGAGACTGAAAAGCGGTCCCATTACAGTGGATATCAAAGGAGTTAACCATGGGGTATTTTTAAACCACTGTTCAAACCATCCTTGTTGTGCTTCAAACTCCTTTTGTCTTTTAGCCAATCTTTCCGTGACCTTTTCCATAGTTTCACGGATTACCCCAGTATGATCTACATAAAAACAACACTGTTCCTTTAAGGCTACACATAGTCCTCCTTCCCTTAGGAATAATAAATCTAGTCCCCTCCTATTTTGTAACACAACTTCTGAGAGGGAGGTGAGGGACTTTTCCAAAGCAGTAATTGACTTGGCCATGGCTGTTAAATCTTATAGCTGGGTAGAGAATAACATTTAGGATCTGCAGTGGTATTAGAGGATAATTTAGACAGTATTGCTACCCCTTCATAATAGGGCGGCCTGGAGGTCAAGCATAGCCAGCAATCTTGGGTCCTGTTAGGACTAGTGGCATTGAGAGCGAAAAAGGCTCCTTGGATCAAATCAAAAAGACGATCTCCAGTTCCAGGGTGTATGGGCCCAGGGGCACAATCAAAGGTTTGATAGCCCACAGTTATTGTTTGACCGCTGGGGGAAGATATTACTGCTGGGGCTATGGGTTGTTTGGGTCCAGATGGGGCCTTTTGATCTCCGAGCACCTGATTGGGTCCTATTAAACTTCCAGTAGGCTGTTCTGTGGTCAATTTAAGCCGAAAAAACAGGCCAGGATTGTACTGTCCGGGGGTGTAAATACGCAGCCCCCAGAGATATCCTTAAGTCCAATCTGGCTGCTGTTTTCCATTGGAAGTAAACTGAATAGTAATATCTGATTCTCCCTCTATTGTTTGCCAGAAGTGGGTAACATCAGTTTGCCAGACATCATTGGTGTGTAAGCCTCTAGGATTAACACTTAGACTAGGGGAATGAATGAATGGAGCACACACTGGGCATAAGAAAACAATTTGTAGAGTCTGATCACGTGAGCACCCCGTACGGAAGCGTAAGGATTGTGCATTTAGATGGAATTTAGCATGGAGCTAAGGAGTTGATCCGTTTGTAATTGTTCCATGATAGTAAATTGTCTGCCAATATAAGGGGTTGCCTCAATAACTGAGGCTAAATTAGCAACATAGAGACTATCAGTATACACATCAAGTGGAATGGAATTGTATAATTTAAGGGCCATAATTAGAGCCTCAACTTCTGATATTTGGGCAGACAGTCTAGGAACAGGGTGTCGAATTACTTGAGATCCATCAAAAACAACAACAAACCCCCCTCTTGCTCCGTCTGTATAAACAGTCTGAGCTCCCGGGATAGATTCCCCTTTAATAATTTTAGGAGAAATAATAGGACATTTTTTGAGGTCTTCTAGAAGTTTATGTCGGGGAAAGTGATTATTAATTTGACCTTTGAAATTACAAGGGAAGAGACACCAAAGATCATGTTCTTGTTGGAAATTTAAAATCATATCCTGGGTATAAGGTTGAATGAGAATGTCAAAAGTCTTTCCAAACAGTGCATCACCCAAATATTTGGCTTTCCAGATCAAATTTGTCACTAGTTCATAAAAGGGAGTTATCACCCGAGAGTTAGAAGCAGGTAAATGGACCCAATAGATGGGACCTATTTGTCAAAACACTGTAGTAGGAGTTAATTTTGATGGCAGGATTATAAATGATAGGGGCATAGAGTAGTTTATCTGGGTAACCTGCATATCTTGTAGGGCCTTCTCTATCAGTCTTAATGATTGTAGAGCCTCAGGTGTGGGATTTTCTTGTAGGGCCTTCTCTATCAGTCTTAATGATTGTAGAGCCTCAGGTGTGGGATTCTCTTGTAGGGCCTTCTCTATCAGTCTTAATGATTGTAGAGCCTCAGGTGTGGGATTCCTGACTGAGCTGGGGGAAGGGTCTCCTTGGAGGAGATCATACAGAGGCTTAAATTCCTGGAAAGAGAGGAGTTGGCACTGTTGTTAAAGTTATAAACATACCTCTTAAGAGAGGGGGAAAGGGAGAAACCTTTAGCAACTTGACGTTTCTCCCAAGAATGATCCTGACAAGGCGTAAATGTTGGGGGGAAACCAAGATTAGGGGTACAGTAAGGAGAGGCCTTAAAATGAGTGGCATTATAAAGACTATTAGAAGAAGGAGGCACTGGGATTAGTACTTCGGAGATAATAGCCAAGGTAGTTATGTTTAAAGCAGAGCTATTTACGGGGGTTCCTGAGCCTGATTGTTCCCCTGAGGCTACTTAGCTCAATACAGCACTGAGAATGCTTCCCTGAGACCTGACTGGACCGCAATGGGTCCTTCCAGTTAGTCAAATTCTTGGTCTTAAGGCTAATACAATGAGCGTTCCCGAAGCCAAAACAAGAAACTCCTGTGAGATTAACTTGAGATTGATTAAAAATGCTTTCCACCTGAGTTAGTGTGAAGGCGGCATCCACTCCATAAGTGCGCACAGACTCCGCCAGGGTCTTCAATTTATCATCTTATGAGTTTAAACAGTAACTTTGAGAATTCTGAGTAGCTCCGGTAGAAATCTGAAACGCAGCAGTACAGGTTAGTGGCTGGAAGGCGGGACTAGAAGTCCTGTCTGAGTGACTGTGGAAGAATCAATCGGTAGCCCCCAAGAGTGTGGGAGGTGGGACCAGGAAGCCGCTCTTCCGCCAGGCAGCCCATGGTTACCATGGTGATGCAAGCAACACGGAGTCCGTCGCTCACCCTCGGGGCAAAAGTTCCCCAAGATTTCCTAGCCGACCGCACCTTGCCTGATTTTGTTTGCATTTTTCCCCGCCTGGCCAAGCTCTTACTGCGGCAGCAGCCTGCTCTGTTTCTGGACCATCCCCGCACACTCCGGCTTCCGGGCCGGGGCGGGCTCCTGTTCCCTTTTCCCGGCTGCAGTGGGCGTCCCTGGGCATAGATCCCAGGGTCATAATTAATCTGCTGCTGCGGCACCCATGGCACAGCAACAGAAGGAACACAGAAAACGAAAGATACAGACGACAAAAAAAGAACACAGAAAACAAAAGTGAAAGTACACATAGCAGCTGCAATAAAATATGAGGCCTACGGGGTCCCGCTCTCGGGGACGAGGAGTCCGCTCCGCTCAGGGACGAGGGGTCCGCTCAGGGACGAGGGGTCCGCTCAGGGACGAGGGGTCCGCTCAGGGACGAGGGGTCCACTCACGGGACGAGGGGTCCGCTCAGGGACGAGGGGTCCGCTCAGGGACGAGGGGTCCGCTCACGGGACGAGGGGTCCGCTCAGGGACGAGGGGTCCACTCACGGGACGATTGGTGCACCACTCCTGACGACTGAAAGTTCTGATTTTCCCGGGTTTCGGCACCATTTGTCGCGTCCCCCTTGCCCGCAAGGAAGACGCAACACCGGGAATCTTCTTCCAGTCGTTTATTCAGGTTCTCGAGATCTCTTACACTCTACTCTCTTCTTCATCTTCCTCTTCCTCATCTTCCTCCCCGAATGCTCCTACCAGCCTTAATAAAGCATCTCAAGCCCCAATGCGAAGCTGCCACGTGGAGCTTTCTCATAGGGTGTTAGAAAACCACGCACCAACTCTCCCAATTAAGGAGTTGTTTGTCACAAACCACAGTCGAGCCAGCGCCATCTTGTAATGGCGACCGCAGTCCGCAGAAACGGCTCACTACAAGCATGAGATGAGAATTTTATTTTTGTTAGCTGGTATCCATGGAGTTCCAAGTTTCCCTTTTTTTAGGCCACTGAAAACTTTCCAACCAAGTTACCAGAGCCCTATCTAGCTACATTTTGAATATTTCATTGGAAAAATCATTAAGAATGAGTAATTTCTCTAATTTTTTTCTCTTCCAGGGCAGATGCTCCTGCCAAGCTGTTGCAACTGTTCTGGTGGTGAGTATTTTTATATGCTTGAGAGAAGTAGTGTGGAAACCAAATGTTTTGTATGTGTATGTGGCCTATAATTCTACAATTTGTATTTAGGAAAAAATTCACTTTCAAACTTCTTTAGGACTCAATCATTTAAATAATATTGTGGACTAGATGTGCCTTAAAACTTAAGTGAAAAGTTCTTCTCTTAATAAGGGAAACATAGTGCACTCAGAAAAAAAAAATATATATATATATATATATATTTTTAAATGCAAACCATTGGGGAAATCATTGTTTAACACTTAGACACCAAAACTTACACAGATTGAGTCACTTGTTCATTGAAATGTGGTCATCTATGAATGCTTACAATGTGATTCAAACTCCCTAAATTGTGGTTCCCTGCATTTTCCAATAATTGACTGCTGCTATTTTCTGCCCTTAAGCAAAGAGGAAATATAAACATGTTGTATGTACTGGAAAGGCAAACTCTAATAAGAGTTATTCAACCGGGCTTGATTTAGGTTGGCCTACTATTATCTTAGAATATACAATTTTCATATATTCATAAAAATTTCATGTATAGAAATAAGTTTTCACATACACCATCCTTTTCATTTCTTATAACAGTCCCATAAAATTTATATCTTCTCATTATTTCCAGACTTGGGCTCCTGGTGGTAAAATGATCAGTAAGTGGTGAACTTGAGATTCAAACTCAGCACTTAGTATTTTAATTATTTATTTAGAAGTAATGTCCAGAAATGCAGACTTTTTTCAGTTTTCTTTGGTGGACCATGATCATTAAGTGGTGAATTTGAGATTCAAACTCAGCACTTAGTATTTTAGTTATTTATTTAGAAGTAATGTCCAGAAATGCAGGCTTTTTTCCAGTTTTCTTTGGTGGACCCAGATCTGCTCACTTGTAATCCTGTCCTTGAAAGGCCTTTGACTATATCCTTTCTTTTTGGATGTTGTGATATTACTATGGAGCTGAACCCCAAAACCTAAGACATAATAGAAATAAAATTAAGGAAGGAATGCAACATACATCAATTCTGCCTACCTAGAACTTTTCCTGAGTGGTCAAATAGTTGGGGTAAGATAATCACAACAAAAAGGTAACCTGTATTGAACAGGCGAATGAAAGAAAAAATTGAAAACAACTTACTTGGCCAAACTGTATCAAATTTTCCCATGCTTTACTTTAATGTTAGCTCTATATTTTCTACCATTTGGATGTCCAGAATAAAAACAAAAAAAATTAAAAAGTTTTATATTGGGGCTCGTGATTTCTGAGATCTTAGTCCATAGATGGCCAACTTCGTTGCTTTGGACAAAAGGGAAGGCAGAACACTATGGCAAAAAGTTGTAGAGGAAGAAAGCAGTTAGGGATATGGTACCAGGAAACAGAGAGAGTTTGCCTCAACAGGACAAATGATAAATCTCAAAGGCATATCTCCAGGAACCCACTTCCTCTAGCCACAACCTATCTGCCTACAGTGACCACCACTTAATCCCAATCAGGGGATTAATGCACTGATTAGATTAAACCTATTATAACCCCATCATTTCACCTCTAAAATTTCTTGCATTGTCTCATACATGACTTTTGGGGGATTACCTCATCTCTAAACCATAACACCCAGAAATGTGCTTTAAGGAATCAGTTTAAATTTAGCTGTCGTAGCTGCCATGTTTCTTTAGTTACGTTCAGTGTGAAATGGCTCCATGAACATTTTCCTTAACTTTCATGACATGAACACTATAGAAGGTACAGGTCAATTATTCTGTAAAATGGCCATGAATTTGAGTTTGTTTTTTTTTTCTGATTTCCCCATATCCTTAGATTCGGGCTCTGAGTCCTTGGTAGGACATCACCTGTTGGGCCTTTCCCATTGCATCCTTGCTCAGGTGCATGATGGGTTTTGTTCCTTTACTGATGATATTCATCCTGACCCTCTATTAAGGTGGTGTCTAACAGGCTGCTACAATGTGATATTATTCCATTTCCTTTATGTTCACTAAATATTTTGTAATATTGACAAATCTTTATTTAGTGTATGCTCAGTGATCATGCCTATGTGTGTTTGTGTGTGGTTCCAGGGTTTGGTGTGGGAAAGGGAACTGAGTCCCAGCTTATAATAGTTTGTGAAGAAGTATTTCTCCTTATGTGAAAATTATGTTATGTCAATCCTCTTTAAGATCATATATATATATATATATATATATATATATATATATATATATATATATTCTTTCATATATATATGGAAGAATAGTATGGTGGCATTTCAGACCCTGAGACAGGTGGTATGCAAGACATATAAAAACTAAAATATCAAACAGATGTGTCATTTAATAAATCATTTAAGTTTATTTAAGTATTTTTAAAGTATATTTTGTTATTTCTAAACATGTGACACCTATTATTTGCAGCTTGTGATACAATTGAGAATATGCCTGTGTATCACTATACTGATCTGAAGAAACTCCTGTAGTCAAGGTTAAGTCTTCTGTCACACAGATGGCGCTTCCTACCATCCCCCAAATATTTGTTAAATAAATAAATAGGCAAATTTTAAGACTGGCCTTACAAGCTAGCATATTGCATTTTTCAAAAGTACCTCCCACTATTTCTTTGGAATTTTTATGTTGTGCATATGTCTGAGAAATCATGAAATTCTTCTATGCAACTGAAAATATTGACTCATAGAAACATAAGCCTGGAGGCATCAAAAAGCAGACTTTCATTTGAACCATGTGTTCTATACTTTAAAATAATTATCTACTGAAAAAAGAATCATTTGTTGAGCATCCTACACAAATACGAAAAATCATTGACTAAATAAGTTTGTAAGTCAATTAATTATCTTTAAATTGTGTAGATACAGACCTCGAAAGTTTAGATAGCCAGACAAAAAACATTATCATACACTTAGCCCATATATCCTGAGACACCCAAGGCATGGAAATTTTATAGCATTTCCGTGTAAGCTTTGCTCAGATTCATGGGAAATAAATCACACCTAAGTTTTTATATTTTTGTATGTCTCTCAAAGATATTTTAAATTTATTCTTCCTACCTAGATTTTGCCCCAGATCAAACATATATATATATATATATATATATATATATATATATGTAATTATTATTATTAATTTTTAATTATATATATTTATATATGTGTGTATATATACACATATAATATATGTGTATATATACACACATATATTATATATATATAAAACAACACATTGGCTTTTTCTTTAACTTCTGCTGGGTTTCATTGAATTTTAAGCTAAACTAGAATGAATTCCAAAGGCTCTGAAAGGATGAAATTAAGATATAATCTTGAAAATACTTAATAAACATAGGGAACTGGAACATATAACATCCAGCCAGGAATCCAACTGACTTCTACTCAAAGTGGCCCCCAATGATAAGTCCACAGACATACAGAGTATGAATCAACAGATTTAATTATGTTATTCCTCCATTTCCCTAGCCACAGGGATAGAGATTTTGCCGGCATGTCTCAATGTCAATCCAAACAATGATAGGACTTACCACTTACAACCATGGTGCACATTCCTCATTGGAAGGCTTAATGAATGAGAGCTTGTTAATCAAGTCATCCCAAGAGGCAGAGCTGAGGCAGGTAAACTTGGGAAGGTATCTGGAAAAGTCCAGGTGCAAAAATATACACTTACTGAGTCTTCCATCAGTGCTTGGGTGTCAAAGGGCTTTCTAAATATCTTACACTAACACTTCAATTCTGGCTTCTGCATCTCTGCAGAGTCCAATCTCTTCCTATCAACTCCAAGATAGAGTCAAACCTTTGCCTATAGAAAAACAAGTTTTTTAAAAAAATTCAGCTTTTCTTCAAATTCAGTTGGGAGCTTTGAGCAAATTACTTAAAATGTTTGATCCTTAATTTTCTCATGTGTAATAAAACATGAATATATATTGTCTATCTACTATTGTTGAGAAAATTTTACAAGATGACATAAGCAAAGAACCTTGTAGGGTCAGAATATACTGCTTTCTATTTATCTCTTAAGAAAAAATGCATTAAACCTGTTTTCCCCAAACCCTGTCATTTTTCTATTATTTAAGTTTTATAGGCATCATCACCATTGCCTCTGCTTGATTCTACCTTTTTCCAATGTTACTATGCGTGTGTGTGTGTGTGTGTGTGTGTGTGTGTATGCATGCAAACATAGTGAATTTCCTTTACTTCAAAATCTAAAATGGACCCTGATTTATTTGATTTATTTTCTTTAAGCAAATAACATTTACATTCATGCTATAGATAAATATTGTTGTTCTCATTTTATAGCTGAGGAAACCAAATCTGATAGAGATTAAGAAACATGAATACTATCAAATGAATGGTTGATATCTCAACTGAATTCAAACCAGCCTTTCTAATCCCAGTATCTAAATGCTCCCTCTGACATTAATACATCACCGAGAGTAGAATATCTACAAAAAGGCTGAGGGTTAGAAGCCACTTAGATCATTTGATTTCCTATATTAGTTGTTCATTTCACTTGGGCTTAAGAAGAACTGAATTCTAATTTCTTAGTGCATGAGGCTAACTTGGACATGCAATTTAATTTCCCACTCTTGTTTTCCTATTTATAAAATGTAATAGGGTAAGAGATATTCTTCACAACATTTCCAATTATTTAAAACACTAGTATTCTTCAAATATACCAGAAGTTAATCAAGTAATTTAGAATAATGAAATGCACTCTAAATTTTACATGCAGGGATATCTTACATTCCATTACTTATTTATATATATGAGAATATACTTCAAAAATGATATATCTCATAATACTTTCTGTAAATAAAATATTTGATGTGTGTTTTTACTTGTAGTGAACACCATTTTCCACTGAAATGCTTATCTGAATGGTCATGATGCGAAAACCAAGGCTTTGAGATTTTGAGCTGGTGTTGTTGAATGTTTTGTTTCTTTCTTAGGATTCACTATTGTAGTGAGTTGAATAGGATCCCCCCAAAATTCATATCCTTCTGGAAATTCACAATGTGATCTTATTTGAAATAGTTTTGTGTATATAGTTACTTTAGTTGATATTAATGTAAGTGCCAGGAGTGGTGGCACACACCTGTAATCCCAGTGTCTGGGGAGGAAGAGACAAGAGGACTGCAAGTTCAAAGCCAGCCTCAGCAAAAGCAAGGCACTAAGCAACTCAGTGAAACCCTGTCTCTAAATAAAATGCAAAATAGGGTTGGAATGTGGCTTAATGTTCGAGTGCCCCTGAGTTCAATCCCTGGTACCCTCCTCAAAAAAAAAAATTCAGTTAAATTACATTAAGGTGGGATTTTAAATGTAATGATTATAGTTTTATGAAAAGAGGAAAGAAGATAGAGGCACAGACACAGAAGGAAGATTACCATGTGGTGAAAAAGCAGAGATGAGAGTAATTCCACTACAGGTCAAAAAATTCCAAGGATTTCCAGCATCCACAAGACAAGAGGAAGAAGCAAGGAAGGATTCTTTCTTAGAGTCCTCAGCAAGAACCTGCCCTAGTGACACCTTAATTTTAAATTTCTGGCCTCCCTACCTGTGAAGTAAATTTCTGTTTTAGGCCACTCACTTTTTGGTATTTTGTTAGAGCAGACCTAGAAAACCAATACAACCACTAACAGGCAGAAGTTCTAGCATTACATTTCTTCAAAGTATTAGTCTAAATGAAGGTGAGGATTACAGAGACAATATGAGGGAAGGGGTTGAAAGATTTTACCCTTTCCTTCCACAACTGGCACAGCCTAAGTTATTCTTGGTAAAAGACAACTGAAACAACAAGGGAACCAATTCAGAGGCAAGGAAGCCAATGTGGAGATTATACAGTAAATCAGGCAGTAAAATGGTGGTGAATAAATATAGGTGGGTTGTGGTGGAGATGGTAATATTTGTGCTGCATTTAAAAATGGTGGTATCAATCCAATCAAATAAGGGAAAATGATGCTCAAAATCAAGATTTCACAAAGGTGAAGGTTTCCATTTCGACAAGGTGATTAGATAATTCAGGAGAAGGAAGAAAAGATTATGAACTGCAGAGGCAAAAGAAAATGAGAAGGCAAAATGTTTACTCTTTAAAAATTTTATTATACTAAGAACACTAAACATGAGATCTACCATCTTAATTTCTAAGTGTACAATATAATATTGTTAAATACAGTCACATTATTTTATAGCAGATCTTGTGAACTTTTACATAGATGACAATGACCATTGATTAGCAATTTCTCATTTCCCTCTCACCCCAGCTTCTGATAACCACAATTCTACTCTTTAACTCTATGAATCTGTTTTAGACATTTCTTACAAATGGAATTATATAATATTCGTACTTCTGTGATTAGCTTATTTCACTCAGCATTATTTTCAAGGCTTATCCACATTATTGTATATTTCAATATTTTTTTCTTTTTATAGATAAATAACATTTTATTATATGCTTGTTTCTATGAAAGATCCTGGATATGGCCAGATAGTTTTTCCCCTCCATTCCTATGGGCAGAAATTGTCTTCTCATCATAATTCTGCTACATGTACTTATAAAAATCTTAACTCTAAAGAATTCAGAAAGGCTTAATACAAGATTGAATTATTAGAATACTATTATAATATTCTCTTTCTAACTTAACTTATTTCAAAGGAGTTTCCATAGCAAGTAAATTAATGATGTGCTAGTGTGTTAGTATTCTTGATGCAACTAGAAATAGACAAGTACAATTAACACACACACACATACACACACACACACTTAACCACCAATTCTGCATTTTGGTAAAGCACGGCATAATGACATGTCGGTGACCCAAAGTAAATATAAGCAGGAAAGGAAGTAGGGTGGCACAGGAACTCTGCTGTCAGCATAAGCTTTCATGGAAGAAGGGGTTGAAAGCCACTTTCTCCTTAACTAGAATGTTTATGTATTATTCACAGTAGCAAATAATTGAAAAATGTCAACATTTCATTTTCCTCTTAAGAGCTTCTTTTGATTAGTGACCTAATTAACCATTAAGAAGAAAAGGCTTTTTAAGTGTAAATATGAAAAGAGAGAGTGTTTCCTAGCAGCAATTTGTGATCTTAAAATGTCACAGGCAGGCACATCACGGAGATGCTACCAACCAGCACTTTTCAAAATATGACTCTGTGTCAGAAGCATGTGTGGATTTGTTTAGCTTTCTTTTTGTCTTTATTCTGAAATAAGCAATGCAAATATAGATATGGTTGCCCGAGAGATTTCCTTCCCTTTTTGAAAACCCTTCAGCCTTTTCTCTGGCAGCCTAGGAAAGGTTGTTTTTAATCTATTTATTTTGAGGCTGTATTCTTCACAGATAATGACACATTTTCTCTTTCACTTCCTGAGTATATATGGAAAAAAATGCAGAACTGCCACACACACACACACACACACACACACACACACATTCACATTCATGTACACATGCAATTAACCTGAGCATATGTACACACTATACACACATACAACACACACACATACAGCACACATATATAAATAGCATACGGTATACATTTATTCACAGCCCAAACTGGCACACAACTCATATAACTATACATGTAACATACATGCACACACTTATGTGTTGCAAATACACAATAGATAGTCACTTATTCACACAACCACAATGCCTACATGCAAACAGTAAAACGACATGTCGACACATGAATTTTAAAGGCATCTGCCTATGTCCTGACCCTCCATGTCAAGGTGTGACATCTCCTGGGAGATCTCAGCTGGAAGTATTTCTGAAACAGTCTTTCTCACAGTTGACAGTAACCTGATCTTTTCTGCTGGCTGCCCACAGGGACAAGGGATGAGAAAGATGTGTAAAGTAGAAAAACACATGTAACCATGTAGATTTATTTTTAAAAGATCCAATCAGTTTCAAACCTGTTCTTTCTGGCTTCCTTTTCTATTGACATAATTAAATCACGTAATCAAAAACAAAGATGTTGCAAAAACCTTTCCCTCTTTGGGTTGTGGTCAGAACTAGAGACTAGACAATCCTCCACATTATTCAATGTGGACTTTTTTTCACTATTCTGTTACAGCATAAAATTCATAAAATCTTAACAATTAGTTGAACTCTATCTTAGCTTTCTCTCCATTGTATTACACACACACACACACACACACACACACACACAATCCTTTATAAGAAACCTTTTAAAAGTGAGTGTTTGGTTTTACTTTTCTTATAATTACTTCCTTCTGAATTACCAAGTGTAAATGATGGTGCTAGGAATTTTTAGTGCATAAATGAACCCATCTTAAAGAATGGCAATCACAATTTAATTGAAGAATAAAATGGGATCAACGTGTGTCATATATTTAGAAACTATTGATAACTTACTCTGTTCCAGTCAATGTGGCACAAAATCACGAGCCACTCACACCCTTGTAGATTCAAACAGCAATTCTTTATTCCCTAACTCACACCGGCACTCTACACACGTTCTGGGGAAATCCACTTCTGAATCCCAAGTACTCTCTGAATCCCGTGAGAACTCAACGGGAACTCAAGGAGTGGGCGTGCCTGAGGCAGCAGGATATGCCCTATTCCCAGCAGGGTACACCTTAAACCTGGAACCGCCCTAAACCCAAGGAGCAGGATACTCCCTAAAACCTGATCCGCCCTAAACCCGGATCCGCCCTGGTCCTTGAGCAAGGTCACCTTACTCAAGCATACATGCAATGTCACTGCAAATGACCTGTGTCCAAAGGCAAGCCCATTTCCACAATGGATAGTCCTTCCTCTAGGCAACATGGAGTAGGCTGACAAAGAAATTGCCATGGGTCATTCCTACTTGGCAATGGCTCTCAGCATGCAAATACTTACTAGTTAGAAAAATGTGAAAATTCCTGCCTTCCAGGGGTTTCCAGACCCTTGGGAGAAACAAGCATTCCACTATTTTGAAGTTAGTGCTTCTGATAAAGAAAGATACAGTTTACTGCTTGAAAACAGAGGAGAAAGCTGATCAAACTCCAAGGATCAGGAAAGAACACTGCATCTCAGGACCCTCTATAGCTTTATTCAAAAAAAAAAAAAAAAAAAAAACACTTTCAGGCCCATGAACTGAGGCAAAGACAGGTACATGGGTGGTAGGAAGTAAAAAACACATGGTGTGGTGTCACAGAGCCTGCACAGATTACAGCCACCCTTTATAAGCTCACACTCTGGGGAAAATTTGCACAGAAAAAATATTTAAGAAACTATTTCAGGTTTCAGTTTAGACACTGTCAGAATAATCCAGCAGAACTCTGTGAGACCAGCTTGACTATGCTGGGATTAATGACACCTTCTAATTTCTACTTTCAAACTGTGTTCCTGTTTGAGACCTTCAGCTCTTAGTAAAAGCTGGAGGTACTGAGAATTTTTAACACATATATGTAGATAAGAGTATAATACGAATGTGTGTGTGTGTGTGTGTGTGTGTGTGTGCTCTCCAGAATTTTGCTCATGTTCAGTTTGCTCCGGCTTGTACCTTGAGTCACTGAGCTGAACAAAGTTCATTCCAGAAGTCATTGGATTTCTCTGAATCAGACACTGGCACTTCTCAAGGTCAGACAAAGGAATTGGTGCCAAGCCATCTCTGTGGGAAGGATGATCTTTAGAAACAGAATGAGGAGAAAATGTCTCCATGAGTTTGAGTATACCAGCACCCAGAGACACTGAGGATATGAACTTCACTCCTGAGAATGTGGCCATTTCCATTCTTGAGAAAAATAACCGTCTTCTCCAGGACACTTAAAAGTCGACCAATTTTATTTGGTCTTGTTCAGTTACTTCACATTTTAGAGTAAAAATTTATGTATGACCCTATGGCCCATGGAATCCCTAACTATTTGATTAAGGGTGGTATTTTCAGGAACTCTATTAATGATACAGAGACCACATGTGCTGAATTACATCATATATGTCTAAAGACAGCTTCCCACTCAGCAGTCACAAAGATGTCCTTACAGAACTTAGGCACACGTTTGAATGATAATAGAGACAAGGAAGCAGCTGGTCTAGCTTATGGCTAGCAGTATCATTGGAGCTACTTGGTATGCTCAATTCTGATGTTTTTCTTGGGAGTTGGGGGTTAATTCTTCAAATTTTAGGTCTAACAAAAAAGAGCAGTGGAAATACACAGAAGTGTCTCTTCTTAATTTGGGGTACAAATTTGGAGGACAGAAATTCTAGTGGGCACTTATCCAATCTCATCATTTATTTTTGTTTAGATATCAGAGGCTTAGTAATCCATGATTTGAAGGTGGTGTCACTAACAGTGTAGTTGGCAGGGGAAGAACAAGAGAAGTGTAAGAGAAGATGCTAAGGGTTTGGGGAAAAGATGAGCAATAAAACACACACACACACAAGGAAGCAATGTCAGATATATTCTTAGAAATTCTCTGGGTTCTGTCTCTCACACACATATATACACAAAGCAAATATATCTACTTATCTTTAATCATTGGTAAAAGGAAGGAATTAAAAGAAATAATGTTTTTTTTTTATCTAATAGCTTTCTATCTTCACCATCCGCAAGGCTCTATTAAAACCCTGTGACAGCCCCATGCATGGAAAAGATAATGTCAGTGTACAGGAAAAACCCTCAATGGACTGACTTTTCACACCTGCCTAAGACTTATATAACCAGGCAATAGCTAAGCAGAAGAAAGATTGGCAAGTCAAACACACAAAAAAAAGGAAAATTATTTCCTCCTTCATGGCCTAGAAATGGATTAAATTATTAATAATTAACCAGGAATTATGTACTAATGACATAAACTCCAGCCAGTCTTTTTCCTGTTTTCATGAAATATCATAGATTATTTCAAATATAAATCTTCATTGGCTACTGAGAAAAGCCAGGTAAATCCTCTGAACCTGTGGCTGATGGCAATTAGGGAAGAGGTCCTTCCTGAGAGCCAGTTTCAACCTATCAAAGGGGTTGAACTAACTCTTATGCTTATTTATTTATATTCTATTTAGTTACTGCAACTACTAGTTATGGTAGTTCCTTGGTTAGCTAGCTTCAAGAACATTCATCTCCCCAGAGATCTTTAATATCAATTCCAGCAATTCATAAGCTCACCAATTGTTAATGTAAAATTTATAGAAGTGAGACATTTAAAACTATGGTTCCTATGGTAACAAATTCCCGAAGCAAACTCAATCTTGGAATAAAATATCTATCTTTGTGGAATGATTCTGCTTTCATTCTGTTTGAAGACAGAAGAAAAATGTGGATTCTTTTTTTTTTTTAATTTATTTATTTATTTTCTAGTTTTCGGCGGACACAACTTCTTTGTTGGTATGTGGTGCTGAGGATCGAACCCGGGCCGCACACATGCCAGGCGAGCGCGCTACCGCTGAGCCACATCCCCAGCCCAAAATGTGGATTCTTAATCACATTTTTTCTCCAAGAAAGGTTTATGCAAGAGGCCAAAAAAAGACTGACAAAGGCACTGAATTTTATTTTGCAAGAGGAACAACTCTATGTTTATTTAGGCAATATTTGCACCGTCTTTTCTGCTGTATCTACACAGTTTGTTCTGACTCTGGCTACTTCAACCTCACTGATGAAAATTCAATCTCCATCACATACCTCTCATCTGCATGAACTTCAAGGACCTTCCAACCGCTCTACCAATTTCTTTCTTCCTTTCTTCCTCCCTTTCTTTCTTTTCTTTTCTTTCTTTCTTTTTAAAAATTTTTCCTAGTACGAAGGATTGAACTCAGGGACACTCAACCACTGAGCCACATCCATAGACCTATTTTACATTTTATTTAGAGACAGGGTCTCATTGAGTTGCTTAGCACCCTCCTGTCTCAGATTCCTGAGCTACTGTAATTACAGGTGCATGCTAATACACCCGGCTGGTCTACCAATTTCCGATATTGCCATCCTATTATTGACTTTCAATAACAAGAGCTACTTAGAAATATGTAACTTTCATGTTTAAACTTCATCAGTGACTTCATATTTTCCTTAAAATAAAATCTAATTCCATATCCGATGCATTGGTCAAGTCTCTCAAGCCTCCTAGCGAACAATCCCCTACATTTTCCATCGTATTGCACTGTCTCTGCCTCTCTTTGTATTATTCCAAAAGAACACATCAGTTTCACTCCTAGACCTTGTGGTTTTAACCCTTCTGGTCCCCCCATTTTTTCAACTTTAGTTCAAACACCCTCTTTTTTGGGAAACCCTTCTCTAGTCACCTATTTCAGAAAATCCCTTAGTCTTTATGGCACTTGAAGTTTTTGGAGTTGTGAGCACACAGTGATGGTTAGCTAATAGTATTCTCTCTGTAGATAATTTATGAAATCTCATCTGAACTCCTATCATTGCATTAAAACTTTGTTAGCTTATACAATTAATTTTCAATATACCATCTACGTCTCAGGTTCATTCCAATCACATAATCACATAGTTGAACATTGAGTTATTTGGAAAGATTTTTAAGATACAATTCTTTCCAATAAAAAAAATGTCGAGTATGCTGTCAAGCCATATGGCCTGCACTGGGCAAAGAATAACATGATTGTAAGCATAGAATGGACAAGGTTCCTAGCAATATGTCATGAAAACTTGCCACTCCACTGATATTTTTACAGAAAACCACACAAATAATAGCATTATCAGTAGTGGAATACTGAATATTTTCCCCCCAAATCAGAAACACACAAAAAAGCTTATTCTCACTACTTCTAATCAATATCTCAGTAGAAATACTAGCTATGGCAGTTACACAAGAAACATAAAAAAGTGCCTCCAAATTAGAAATGAAATACAATTACATTTAAGAAAAAATTATTAGAATTACAAAAGGACTTCAGCTGGTTTGAAGATTATAAGATCAATATACAAAAATCAATTATATTAATATACAGTGCCAACAAAAATGCAA